>NC_083715.1:6014225-6324746 GCF_033118175.1 Dama dama | reverse complement strand
TGATTAAAAGTAGCTACCTTGAAGATGGAAAATTTATTAGCAGAATAGAATAGACCTATTTAGTACAGGGGAAACAATCTGCAGTAATACAATAACTTATGTTAGTAATGATCATCTTAATAAAAATCATTAAAGCATGCTTTGTATATTATTTTAGAAGACTGTGAGGCATATGATACATTTTATAAGTATGTCCTACCAAATCAACTCAAAATTCAATGCAAATTTGTGAGTGCTCTATAGAAGTTGAATTCTCGAAACTAGAACACTTTCTAACACCATACACAAAAATAAACTCAAAATGGATTAAAGATCTAAATGTAAGACCAGAAACTATAAAACTCCTAGAGGAGAACATAGGCAAAACACTCTCCGACATAAATCAAAGCAAGATCCTCTATGACCCACCTCCCAGAATATTGGAAATAAAAGCAAAACTAAACAAATGGGACCTAATGAAACTTAAAAGCTTTTGCACTACAAAGGAAACTATAAGTAAGGTGAAAAGACAGCCCTCAGATTGGGAGAAAATAATAGCAAATGAAGAAACAGACAAAGGATTAATCTCAAAAATATACAAGCAACTCCTGCAGCTCAATTCCAGAAAAATAAATGACCCAATCAAAAAATGGGCCAAAGAACTAAACAGACATTTCTCCAAAGAAGACATACAGATGGCTAACAAACACATGAAAAGATGCTCAACATCACTCATTATTAGAGAAATGCAAATCAAAACCACAAAGAGGTACCATTACACGCCAGTCAGGATGGCTGCTATCCAAAAGTCTACAAGCAATAAATGCTGGAGAGGATGTGGAGAAAAGGGAACCCTCTTACACTGTTGGTGGGAATGCAAACTAGTACAGCCGCTATGGAAAACAGTGTGGAGATTTCTTAAAAAACTGGAAATAGAACTGCCATATGACCCAGCAATCCCACTTTTGGGCATACACACTGAGGAAACCAGATCTGAAAGAGACATGTGCACCCCAATGTTCATCGCAGCACTGTTTATAATAGCCAAGACATGGAAGCAACCTAGATGCCCATCAGCAGATGAATGGATAAGGAAGCTGTGGTACATATACACCATGGAATATTACTCAGCCGTTAAAAAGAATTCATTTGAACCAGTCCTAATGAGATGGATGAAGCTGGAGCCCCTTGTACAGAGTGAAGTAAGCCAGAAAGATAAAGAACATTACAGCATACTAACACATGTATATGGAATTTAGAAAGGTGATAACGATAACCCTATATGCAGAACAGAAAAAGAGACACAGAAATACAGAACAGACTTTTGAACTTTGTGGGAGAATGTGAGGGTGGGATATTTCAAAAGAACAGCATGTATACTATCTATGGTGAAACAGATCACCAGCCCAGGTGGGATGCATGAGACAAGTGCTCGGGCCTGGTGCACTGGGAAGACCCAGAGGAATCGGGTGGAGAGGGAGGTGGGAGGGGGGATCGGGATTGGGAATACATGTAAATCCATGGCTGATTCATATCAATGTATGACAAAACCCACTGGAAAAAAAATAATAATAATAATGAAAAAAAAAAAAAGAAAAAAAAAAAGAAGTTGAATTCTCGGCTCTACAGAAAATTTGGATCTAAAGCAACACATTTCCTAAAATTCCAGCTAGCCAGAACTTACTGAATTATTCATGCATCTTTAGTTTCAACCCTAATCTCCATTGTTCTAAATCAAATAAATTGGAGAACACGTTTGAAATCACATATACAGTGTTATAAATTTTATTTTCATGTCTCACTAGAACAATTAAAAAAGAAGAAAATATTTAACATTTGCCTGAAATAAATGTAATTGTTTATGGATTCAGTTCAGCCCATCATTTCAGTTGCTCAGTCTTGTCTGACTCTTTGCGACCCCATGAACCGCAGCACGCCAGGCCTCCCTGTCCATCACCAACTCCTGCAGTACACCCAAACCCATGCCCATTGAGTCCGTGATGCTATCCAACCACCTCATCCTCCATGGTCCCCTTCTCCTCCTGCCCTCAATCTTTCCCAGCATCAGGGTCTTTTCCAATGACTCAGCTCTTTGCATCAGGTGGCCAAAGTATTGGAGTTTCAGCTTCAACATGAGTCGTTTCAATGAACTGATCTCCTTTAGGATGAACTGGTTGGATCACCTTGCAATCCAAGGGTCTCTCAAGAGTTTTCTCTAACACCACAGTTCAAAAGCGTCAATTCTTCAGCACTCAGCTTTCTTTATAGTCCAACTGTCACATCCATACATGACCACTGGAAAAACTATAGCCTTGACTAGACAGACCTTTGTTGGCAAAGTAATGTCTCTGCTTTTTAATATGCTATCCAGGTTGGCCATAACTTTCTTTCCAAGGAGTAAGCATCTTTTAATCTCATGGCTGCAATCACCATCTGCAGTGATTTTGGATCCCAGAAAAATAAAGTCAGCCACTATTTCCACTGTTTCCCTATCTATTTCCCATGAAGTGATGGGACCAGATGCCATGATCTTAGTTTTGTGAATGTTGAGCTTTAAATCAACTTTTTCACTCTCCTCTTTCACTTTCATCAAGAGGCTTTTTAGATCTTCTTCCCTTTCTGCCATATGGGTGGTGTCAACTGCATATCTGAGGTTATTGATATTTCTCCTGGCAATCTTGATTCCAGCTTGTGCTTCCTACAACCCAGCGTTTCTCATGATGCACTCTGCATACAAGTTAAATAAGCAGGGTGACAATATACAGCCTTGACATACTCCTTTTCCTATTTGGAACCAGTCTGTTGTTCCATGTCCAGTTCTAACTCTTGATTCCTGATCTGCATACAGGTTTCTCAAGAGGAAGGTCAGGTGGTCTGGTATGCCCATCTCTTTCAGAATTTTCCACAGTTTATTAACATATAAAATGATTAAAATCCATTTCCCTTTCAAAGACTGAATTCTTAACAGAGTTGTTGAAATATAGAAATGTGGATCTATGAAACTTAATTGCCATGTGAGTTACATGGTGAACATCACTCAATTCAGTATTTTGGCAAGTTCTCAGTAAATAACTAAAAGATTAGCAAAGTATGCCAAGCACCAAAATTGACATTACAAGCTCCATGTAGTTTACTGATGGAGAGGACTCTTCACCCTCTGTGAGTTATTTGCTTTTATTTTAGACACATTAGAAATGCTTAACAGTGTGGTTTTTCTATGCATGGCAGATATAAAAGCAAATTAGAGGCCTCTTACAGGAAGCAGACACAGAAGTGATAACAGAAAGTGACACCTGATATAAAGGAAGATATAGAAACTTACAAAAATTGGCATACTCAAAAAGCATAGCCATGTTGTTATTTACAGGAAAAAGGTATATGGCATAATATACCTCAGCAGGCCCAGATGATACATTTCTGTCTTATTACACTGCTACATTTTTCATGATGACATGTAAAGGTTAAATTATGTTCAGTAGGAAAAGTGAGGAAATAGAAAATACATATTAGAAATTTTTTTCTTCAGATAAGTTGAAATAAACTGGATGATCAAATGAATTTATCCTGGGTTGTCCAAAAATTAACATATGTAAATTAATTGGCCATCAGTAATAACACGTAAAAGAATTGTAACCAGGGTTTGGATACTGCTTCCGTGTTTTCTCTTTCAAAACTCTTTGTGACTTAACTTTTAATACAAGCGTCAATTACACAGATGTCTTCTTAAAAATAGAAGTGAAAAAGTAAATAAATCTTTATGCTTTGATAAAAAGGACTATCTGATAAGTGATTTTTTGGTGTCATCTAAAGAAATAAAACCTGGCTGATATCATTATCACCTTACAGAGAAATTCAAGATGTGAAAAATTCTGTTCATAAACACAATGAAATGTCTCTGTCTTAATCACTGAATTACACCTTTATTTCAAATTAATTGGCAATGAATTTTTTTCTAATGCAACCTCAGATTTCATGCACTATGCCTTATATGTACTGTAAGAATCACCACAAAATGGAGGGAAATCTCTAGCTTGAAATAGAGCATCTGGAATAAGCAAAGAAGTAGAACTAATAGAAAACAGAAATAATGTCTGAAACAGAAGAAAAGTATAAAGCTGAGAGATGAGAGAAAACATTGATTCAATGTAAGGAAAATAAGAAAGAAAAAACATTAAACATTAGAAATATATGATACATACATTCTGATTTTAAAAGTTCAGTAGAAAGTTTGAAAGTGAAGGAAAGGAAAACTTTGCAGAAAAAGGAAAAAGGAAGAGAGACTGTAGAAAAAGTGAAAATAAAAGTTGAAGATCAGTCTAGGAGAACTAGAAAGAATTTGTCCAAATTCATGTACATTGAGTCGGTGATGCTATCTAACCATCTCACTTGGAACTATTAGTAACAGAAAAAATAAAAAGGATAAAAATTACAAAAATATATTGTATATTTTTTTATGTAGAACAGCCTAGTCCTGGAGAAGGGGCTTGCATAACTCACTGAAGCTATGAGCCATGCCTTGCAGGGCCACCCAAGACAGATGGGTCATAGAGAAGAGTTCTAACAAAACACGATTCTCTGGAGGATGAAATGGCAACCCACTCCAGGATTCTTGCCTGCCCCATGGACACTATGAAAAGGCAAAAACATATGACACCAAAAGATGAACCCCCCAGGTGTGAAGGTGTCCAATATGCTACTGAGGAAGAGCAGAGAACAGTTACTAATAGCTCCAAGTGAGATTGTTAGATAGCATCACTGACCCAATAAATATCAATCTGAATAAACTCTGGGAAATAGTAGTGGACAGAGGAGTATTTTGCAGTCTGTGGGGTCACAAAGAGTTGGACAAGACTTAGTGACTGAACAACAATAATAATATTTGAGTTGATTAAAGAAGCTGATTATGGAGTGGTAATAATGGTAAAGCATTATTTTTTTTATTTATTTTTTATTGAAAGATAATTGACTTACATAATTTTGCTGTTTTCTGTCAAACCTCAACACGAATCAGTGATAGGTATACATATGTCTCCTCCCCTTTGAACCTCCCTCCCATCTCCCTCCCCACCCCACCCCTCTAGATTGATACAGCGCCCCTGTTTGAGTTTCCTGGGCCATACAGCTAATTCCCATTGGCTATCTATTTTACATATGGTAATGTAAGTTTCCATGTTATTCTTGCCATACATCTCACCCTCTCCTCCCCTCTCCCCATGTCCATAAGTCTGTTCTCTATGTCTGTTTCTCCATTGTTGCCCTGTAAATAAATTCTTCCTGGTACCATTTTTTTGGATTCGTATACATGTGTTAGAATATGACATCTATCTTTCTCTTTCTGACTCACTTCACTCTGTATAATAGGTTCTAGGTTCATCCACCTCATTAGAACTGACTCAAATGTGTTCCTTTTAATGCCTGAGTAATATTCCATTGTGTATGCATACCACAACTTCTTTATCCATTCATCTGTCGATGGACAGCTAGGTTGCATCCATGTTCTAGCTATTGTAAATAGTGCTGCAATGAACAATGGGATACATGTGTATCTTTCAATTTTGATTTCCTCGGGGTATATGCCTAGGAGTGCGATTGCTGGGTCATATGGTGGTTTTATTCCTAGCTTTTTAAGGAATCGCCATACCATCTTCCATAGTGGCTGTATTAATTTACATTCCCACCAACAGTGCAAAAGTGTTCCCTTTTCTCCACACCCTTTCCAGCACTTATTGTTTGTAGACTTTTTGTTGAGGGCCATTCTGACTGGTGTGAGATGATATCTCATTGTGGTTTTGATGTGCATTTCTCTAACAATGGGTGATGTTGAGGATCTTTTCATGTGTTTGTTAGCCATCTGTATGTCTTCTTTGGAGAAATGTCTGTTTAGGTCATTTTCCCACTTTTTGATTGGGTTGTTTGCTTTGCTGGTATTGAATTATATGAGCTGCTTGTATATTTTGGAAATTAATCCTTTGTCAGATGTTTCATTTGCTATTATTTTCTCCCAGCCCGAGGGCTGTCTTTTCACCTTGCTTCTAGTTTCCTTTGCTGTGCAAAAGCTGTTAAGTTTAATCAGGTCCCACTTGTTTACTTTTGTTTTTCTTTCAATTACTCTAGGAGGTGGGTCATAGAGGATCTTGCTTTGATTTATGTCTTCGAGTGTTCTCCTGGCGTTTTCTTCTAAGAGTTTTATAGTTTCTGGTCTTACTTTTAGGTCTCTAATCCATTTTGAGTTTATCTTCATGTATGGTGTTAGGAAGTGTTCTAATTTCATTCTTTCACATGTAGTTGTCCAGTTTTCCCAGCAGCATTTATTGAAGAGGCTGTCTTTGCCCCACTGCATATTCTTGACTCCTTTGTCAAAAATAAGGTACCCATAGGTGCATGGGTTTATTTCTGGGCTTTCTATCTTTTTCCATTTGTCTATGTTTCTGTATTATTTTTATTAAATGAAATACTGATATTGTTTAAAAATATTTTTTCTGTTATTTATGAGTATTGAAATATTTATACACAAAATAAAGCAATTTCTATTGTGTTTTCAAGTATTCTCACAAAGAGGAAGAGAGGGATGAAATGAGACTAGCAAACATTGATAATTGAGTTGGGTGATGGTTATTGGCATGAGGACGGTTATTATGTTGCCCTTTTTAATTTTGTATACATTCAAAAACTGTGCCTAATAAATGTAAATGTATATATAATGCAAGAAAACACACAAAAATAATTTTTATAACTTGCAAGTGCTCACCATGTCCCCAGTAAAATAAATTAGAAAAGCCTCCCACCTGGTCATTTCATTTTGAAACACCCTGCTGGAGATGAAAAGAAGATCCTAACAGTGGGAGAGAGGGAGGGAGGGAAGAACTGAAAAGAAAGAAATAAACAAAAAGAACTATGGGTCCTGTAGCATAGAGGCAGAGGTAAATCTCACAATGTATGTTTGCAACCATTACATAGATAGATTATCAAAAGAGCCACCATATCCACTCAAATATAAATTTTCAAAATTTCTAGTCCAGAGAATCTAATCAAATTCCTCTTACATGTAAGTGAGGAAATAATTATTTGAATGCTACAGAGCCAATTTGGGGGCCTACACTGGAAAATAGCTCCCAAATGAACAGAAAACATGTGAATGTACTTAGTAGTAACTAAGAGCAGTGGTGGAGAATACAAGTAAATCACCCCCAGACACCATCAGTTCAGTTCAGTCACTCAGTCATGTCCGACTCTTTGTGATCCCATGGACTGCAGCCCACCAGTCTTCCCTGTCCATCACCAAATTCGGGAGCTTGCTCAAATTCATGTCCATCAACCATCCATCCAACCGTCTCATCCTCTGTCGTCCCCTCCTCCTGCCTTCAATCTTTCTCAGTATCAGGCGCTTTTCCAGTCAGTCAATTCCTAGCATCAGATGGCCAAAGTATTGGAGTTTCAGCTTCAACATCAGTCCTTCCAATGAATATTCAGGGCTGATTAGCTTTAGGACTGACTGGTTGGATCTCCTTGCAGTCCAAGGGACTCTCAAAAGTCTTCTCCAACACCACAGTTCAAAAGCATTAATTCTTTGGCACTCCGCTTTCTTTATGGTCCACCTCTCACATCCATACCTGACTACTGGAAATACCGTAGCTTTGACTAGACAGACCTTTGTCAGCAAAGTAATATCTCTGCTTTTTAATACACTGTCTAGGTTGGTCATAGTTTTTCTTCCAAGGAGCAAGTGTCTTTTAATTTCATGGCTGCAGTAACTATCTGCAGTGATTTTGGAGCCCCCCAAAATAAAGTTTGTCACTGTTTCCTTTGTTTCTCCATCTATTTGCCATGAAGTGATGGGACCAGAAACCATGATCTTAGTTTTCTGAATGTTGGGTTTTAAGCCAACTTTTTCACTCTCCTCTTTCATTTTCATCAAGAGGTTCTTTAGTTCTTTGCTTTCTGCCATAAGAATGGTGTCATCTGCATATCTGAGGTTATTGATATTTATCCTGGCAATCTTGATTCCAGCTTGTGCTTCATCTAGCACGACGTTTCACATGATGGCCTCTGCATTCAAGTTATATAAGCAGGGTCCCATTTTGAAGGAGATGTCTGTGAGGGTGGGGTGGAGACTGATGGATTACCCCTTGCACCCTGTAGAGCATGTGGACATAGAAGAGGCACAATGGGTAAGCAGAGCTTCTAGGGGACTCTCATAGAGGAGTCATTCCCTGGAACCTCTCAGGTGTGGAGAGAGAAGGAAAGACAAGGTGCATATTAAGAGTCTAATGAAATAAGAGGATTGTCACTCTTTATGAAAGAGCCATGTCTACACAAAGCAACAAAAGTGGGTACAGAAGGAAGATAAAATAACAAAATCTAAGTCCCCTCCCACTCACTCCTGCAGAGAAACACATTATTGCTGGTCAGAAAAGGATAAAACATTTCAAAAATGGCTGGGCTGTATCTATATAAACCATGATGAGAAGAAAACAGAAAGTGAAACTCAGAGACAAACATGTGACCTAGTATCTCAGTGTGAATTAAGTATAATTAAGCAAACACTTGAGAATAAGAAAGAATATCTTGATCAAAATTTGAAAATCTCAGAATAGAAATGAACATAAAGAAACATGAAATAAGACCTATATGAAGAGACAAAGAAAGAGGGAGGGAGGAAGGATGGTAGGAAGCAAGGGAGAGAGAGAGGAAGAAACGGAGACATAGAGGAGAAAAGAAAGGGAAAAAATCACCTCATCAAAAGTATCATAAGGGACACTGAGAAGAAGAATGAAAAAAGCTAAGAAAAGCAACATACAAAAGACAAATGGTAAAATTTATCATTAGCACAGCAAACGATATGCCATATAATGTTAAGTACATGTTCTTTTTATCGAATGTCATGCAATCAGAATAAACCTAGGATATCTTCTACCAACAGAAAGGTTTTCTTTTGTGATAATGTGTTAGAAGTGGTGCCTATAACCTGAGAGACTTGTCAAGTAAAGTTTTAGGAAGTAGGATGGAAATGTAACAATGGTGAAAACATTTGAGTACTATAATTCTGTTTTTTAGTTACATTATTTAAAATAAGATGTTTGTTACACAGTTACGTGCCAAATTTGTACAGTAACCTCTTGTGTTATCATTGCTAATGAGACATTTTGCTTTAAGATGGATGCAAGTACTTCATTTTTTACTGCTATGTTGAGGTATGATTTACCTACATGAAAACCCATCCATTGTTGTCCTCTTCTTAAATATAGATTTTGATACAAGTAAATTAACAGCAATTAAGATTTTTACCAAGTCACATTTTTCAGATTTAGTTTTCTGATCTTTTATAGACAAAATTTATTAGGTTAACCACTCATTGAATTACCCCTACTTCCTGACATCTTATCCAAACCAGAGTAAAGCCCCACTTCCTTAAATTGTCTCCAAAATTACTCAACCAAAAGCCAAGTTCTGTTATAGGACTCCTGAGACATCCCACATTTCCCCATGGTGCTCATTCTCATTGTGACAAGTAATAAACCCAAGCTGTTTAATTACAAGTTTGTTCCTACTAGTCTTTGACTGGAGGGCATAGATAGATGCTAACTTTTGAAATACCTGTTTTGTTTCCAACTCAAAAACAAACACAAAAACAACACCAAAAACCAATTTATATATTGTGTTGTATTTTGTAAATGCTAAAAAAAAAGGGGGGGGGCTCATAAATGAAGGGTTAGATTCAAATGTTTTTATTATTTTCAAAGTTAAGACTGTTATGCTTAAAACAGATTCTAAAATATAATGCAACTCCACTAGTTGAAGCCCCCATTATCCGTCCTCTAGAATAATGAAAAGACTACCTAACAAATAGTATGGACTATGTACCTTTAGTCAATACTATTTATTTGTTTCAGTGTACTAAATAGCTGTGCACCATATACCTTTTTAACTGGTGGTCTGACCAGTGTCATCTTGATTGTTTCAGGTGCGGTTAATCTTCAGTTGCACCATTGGTTTGGGTTCATTCTTGAAGCCAGTTATTGAAATTGTGACAGTTTCTGTCATGGCTGCATTCTGGTCATCACCACTTCTTTCACCTGGTGGAGGCTCAGTATCTATAAGTATCTGTTTGTCATTTGTTGTTATTCAGTTGCTAAATCATGTCCAACTGTTTGTGACCCCATAGACTGCAGCATGTCAGGCTTGCCTGTCCTTCACTATCTCCCAGGGGTCTCAAACTCATATCCATTGAGTCAGTGATGCCATCCAACCATCTCATCCTCTGTCACCTCCTTCTCCTCTAGCTCTCAATCTTCCCTAGCATCTTGGTCTTTTCCAATGAGTCAGCTCTTTGCATCCAGGTGGCCAAAATATTGGAGCTTTAGCTTCAGCATCTGTACTTCCAATGGATACTCAGGGTTGATTGCCTTTAGGATTGACTGGTTTGATCTCCTTGCTCTTCAAGGAACTCTCAAGATTCTTCTCCAACACCACAGTTCGAAAGCATCAGTTTTTCAGCTCTCAGCCATCTTTATGATCCAACTCTCACCTCTATACATGACTACTAGAAAAACCATAGCTTTGACTAGACGGACCTTTGTCAGCAAAGTGATGTCTCTGCTTTTTAATATGCTACTGAGGTTTGCATAGCTTTTCTTCCAAGGAGCAAGTACCTTTTAGTTTTGTGGCTGAAGTCACTGTCCACAGTGATTTTGGAGCCCAAGAAAATAAAGTCTGTCACAGTTTCCACTTTTCCCCCATCTATTTGCCTTGAAGTGATGGGACCAGATGCCGTGATCTTAGTTTTTTAAATGTTGTGTTTCAAGCCAGCTTTGTTACTCTCCTCTTTCACCTTCATCAAGAGGCTCTTCAGTTCCTCTTCACTTTCTACCATTAAAGTGGTGTCATCGGCATATTGGAGGTAATTGATATTTCTTCCAGCAATATTGATTCCAGCTTTTGCTTCATCCAGCCCAGCATTTTGCATAATGTACTCTACATATAAGTTAAATAAGCAGAGTAAAAATATACAGCCTTGGCGTACTCCTTTCCCAATTTTTAACCACTCCATTCTTCCATGTAAGGTTCTAACTGTTGCTTCTTTACTTGGATACAGGTTTCTGAGGAGACAGGTAAGGTGGTCTGGTATGTCCATGTCTTTAAGAATATTCCACAGCTTGCTGTGATCCACACAGTCAAAGTCTTTAGCATAGTCACTGAAGCAGAGGTAGATGTTTTCTGGAATTCTCTTGCTTTTTCTTTGATTCAGCAGATGATGACATTTTGATATCTGGATCCTCTGCCATTTCTAAATCTAGATTGCACATGTGAATTTCTTGGTTCAAGTACTTTTGAAGCTTAATTTGAAGGATTTTGAATATAATCTTGTTAGCATGGGAAATGAGTGCAATTGTATATAATTTGAACATTCTTTGGCATTGCCTTTCTTTAGCACATCAGTTCAGTTCAGTCACTCAGTCGTATCCGACTGTTTGAGACCCTATGAACCGCAGCACGCCAGGCCTCCCTGTCCATCACCCACCCCCAGAGTTCACCCAAACTCATGTCCATTGAGTCGGTGATGCCATCCAGCCATCTCATCCTCTGTCGTCCCCTTTTCCTCCTGCCCTCAATCTTTCCCAGCATCAGGGTCTTTTCAGATGAGTTGGCTCTTTGCATCAGGTGGCCAAAGTATTGGAGTTTCAGCTTCAGCATCAGTCCTTCCAATGAACACTCAGGACTGATCTCCTTTAGGATGGACTGGTTGGATCTCCTTGCAGTCCAAGGGACTCTCAAGAGTCTTCTCCAACACCACAGTTCAAAAGCATCAATTCTTCTGTGCTCAGCTTTCTTTATAGTCCAAATCTCACATCCATGCATGACCACTGGAAAAACCATAGCCTTGACTAGACAGACTTTTGTTGGCAAAGTAATGTCTTTGCTTTTTAATATGCTGTCCAAGTTGGTCATAACTTTCCTTCCAAGGAGTAAGCATCTTTTAATTTCATGGCTGCAATCACCATCTGCAGTGATTTTGGAGCCCCCCCAAAATAAAGTCAGCCACTGTTTCCACTGTTTCCCCGTCTATTTGCTATGAAGTGATGGGACCAGATGCCATGATCCTAGTTTTCTGAATGTTTAGCTTTGAGCCAAAGTTTTCACTTTCCTCTTTTACTCTCATCAAGAGGCTCTTTAGTTCTTCTTCACTTTCTATCATAAGGGTGGTGTCATCTGCATATTTGAGGTTATTGATATTTCTCCCGGCAATCTTGGTTCCAGCGAGTGCTTCATCCAGTCCAGCATTTCTCATGATGTACTCTGCATATAAGTTAAATAAGCAGGGTGACAACATACAGCCTTGATGTATTCCTTTTCCTATTTGGAATTTTGGGACATAAAAGTATCTATATTCAGTATCTGTAAGACAGCTCACAGGATATGACTAAGAATTTTTTTATAGCCTGTAAGAAGGAACTAAAGGTCTTTAACTATGCTTGATGATTAAACTATTATTATTTTGTGTCCTGTGCCTCTTTTCCCCTCTGCATGTTCTCATCTCTCTGATTAAACTTATTCTTTGGCTAAAATTTTTCTGCAGGCAAATGACAAGCAGAGGACATAGAGGGCAAGGCCTATAGGGTCCTGCTCTATTTCATTCCTACCACAGAAATTTTGTATCCCTCTTTGCTCTGCTTCAACTTCTCTTCCCCAAATATCTCCAAAATTCCTTTCTTTGTCTCTGTGACATCTTTGCCTGAATGTGAACTTCATGATTTGGCTTCCCTTGTGGCTCAGCTGGTAAAATATCCACCTGCAATGTGGGAGACCTGGGTTCAATCCCTGGGTTGGGAAAATCCCCTGAAGAAGGGAAAGGCTATCCACTTCAGTATTCTCACCTAGAGAATCTATGACAGCAGGAGTCCTTTTTTTTGTTTGTTTGGTTGGTTGGTTCATTGCTAACCCTCAGTTTGTAGAAGTGTTTGACATGATATATCCTCTCAGTAAGTGTTTTTGAATGAGTAGGTATGACTGAAACACTGGTGTGCTCAAGTCCTTAAGTTTAGTAAGAAAAAGGAATCAATAAAAGATCAATTAGAGCAATGAGAGGAGAAAGCAAGTCATACAAGTAATGGATAGGAAGAGTCTCATGAAGGTTTGGATTGATGAAGAGTTCACAATGTGACAAGTAGTCAAGATTTTGATGTCAGATGATGCATTTTAAACTTTTGACAGTCCTTTGGACAGCAAGATCAAACCAGTCAACCCTAAAGGAAATCAACCCTGAATATTCATTTTAAAGACTGATGCTGAAGCTGAAGCTCCAATACTTTGGCCACTTGATGTGAAACCTGACTCATTGGAAAAGACCCTGATGCTGGGAAAGATTGAGGGCAAGAAGAGAAGCAAGAACAGAGGATGAAATGGTTGGATGGCATCACTGACTCAATGGACATGAGTTTGAGCAAACTCCAGGAGATAGTGAAGGATAGGGAAGCCATGCCGTCCATGGAATCACAAAGAGTCAGATGTGACCATGGGACTAAACAACATTCCCTGTTGGGAAATTGGGATCCCGAGATTGAGAAAGACTCCTCCACAGAAGCATGAGTCTATCAGCCATATTGCACCCATGTTAAGTATGACTGGGAATAGATGAAATCAAGCAGTAGCATTTGACCATCATATTACAAGGCCTGATAAAAACAAGAAGGAACAGAAATTGAAAATAATTCTATGTGGATTTAGGCATAAAAATGGGTTAAGATGTGGGAGACTTGACAAGAAGGAAGGCATCAGAGATGGACCATGGGCTAAAGATAATAAGATAAAGTGTTCTGCCTTAATGGAGCCATCATTCTATCTGGAGAGGAAAGCCAGAAATCACAGTAAAGAACAAAGCATAATCAATATCATCAGAGGAGTAAGAGAGTTCAGTTAGAACAGATAAATTTTAAATGGTTTCATCAAGTTTCTGACATTTGAGACAGAGCTAGGAAGATACAAAAATACATTCACAGTTTTTATACCTTTTTACTGCTTGAGTTTTCATCTAAGAATAAAGTTCAGGAAAAAAAAAACACTACCTTATGCTTCTGAGTTTTGTAGACCCAGCAGCAGAATTAAACTGCTGTAAAAAAAAAAAAAAAAATTATTAAGGTGCAAGCAAAAGCAACTCAATAGAAGCAGACTGTAAACCTATGCTCCTGATGGTTTTAACAAGCCCCAGAGTGGATATGCTATACAGAAGGAAATTCCAAAACATGAAACAAACTAAACTGACCCAAAGAAAGGGTATTCTGATGCAGTGTTATGATGGAATGTTTTACCTAAATATAATTCATGTGTCTTAGTAGGGAAATTTGCCTGTGGAAATGGTGTTATAGCTTAATTCTACTATTTAGATTGATTTCATTTTTTTTGAAGAGTGGTATTGGGTCTTGAACCCAATACGTGAATGTGAATTTTCAGATGTTGAAGCTGGTTTTAGAAAAGGCAGGGGAAACAGAAATCAAATTACCAACACCTGCTGGATCATCAAAAAACAAGAGAGTTCCAGAAAGACATCTATTTCTGCTTTATTGACTATGCCAAAGCCTTCGACTGTGTGGATCACAACAAACTGTGGAAGATTCTGAAAGAGGTAGGAATACCAGACCACCTGACCTGCCTCTTGAGAAACCTGTATGCAGGTCAGGAAGCAACAGTTAGAATGGACATGGAACAACAGACTGGTTCCAAATAGGAAAAGGAGTACATCAAGGCTGTATATTGTCACCCTGCTTATTTAACTTGATTGCAGAGTACAGCATGAGAAACGCTGGGCTGGATGAAGCACATGCCAGAATCAAGATTGCCAGGAGAAATATCAATAACCTCAGATATGCAGATAATGCCACCCTTATGGCAGAAGGCGAAGAAGAACTAAAGAGCCTCTTGATGAAAGTGAAAGAGGAGAGTGAAAAAGTTGGCTTAAAGTTCAACATTCAGAAAACTAGGATCATGGCATCCAGTCCCATCACTTGATGTCACATAGATGGGGAAACGATGGAAACAGTGGCAGACTATTTATTTGGGTTCCAAAATCACTACATATGGTGACTGTAGCCAGAAAATTAGAAGACACTTGCTCCTTGGAAGAAAAGCTATGACTAACCTAGACAGCATATTAAAAAGCAAAGACATTACTTTGTCAACAAAGGTCCATCTAGTCAAGGCTATGGTTTTTCCAGGGGTCATATATGGATGTGAGAGTTGGACTATAAAGAAAGCTGAGCACAGAAGAATTGATGCTTTTGAACTGTGGTGTTTTGAACTTGTAAGGGTCTTTTGGACTGCAAGGAGATCCAACCATCCTAAAGGAGATCAATGCTGAGTGTTCATTGGAATGTCTGATGTTGAAGCTGAAACCCCAATACTTTGGCCACCTGATGCAAAGAGCCGACTCATTGGAAAAGACCCCGATGCTGGGAAAGATTGAAGGCAGGAGAAGAAGAGGATGACAGAGGATGAGATGGTTGGATGGCATCACTGAATCAACGGACTTGGGTTTGGGTATATTCCGGGAGTTGGTGATTGACAGGGAAGCCTGGCGTGCTGCGGTCCATGGGGTCGCAAAGAGTCGGACATGATTGGGTGACTGAACTGAAATGATTGGGTCTTGACATTTATTAGTACCTATTTGTTTATAAAATTGATTGTCTACGTTTTGGAAGGATATTAAGAAAATGATAAATAAAATTAAGCTTGCTGTGCAAATAATAGGTGAAAAGATATTGCTTTTTCTCTTTTACAGACAGCAATGAATTGACATTTGAAGTCTTTTTAAAGAGTAACAGAGCAGTGGCCCTTGAACAAAATCAATCCAATCCTTAAGGAAGTATTTACATGGCTCCCTTATTTTGTTGTCCTTTCCATGTCACATTGAGAGATTTAATGGCTAAAAATTATGTTTGATAACATAATTTTATAAGGATTTTGAGTGAGTATAACATTGTATTTTTGTGGATAAAGATGAAGGAGTATTTATTTGCAGTGCTCTTATGGGAATGATATTCAAATTGTCAAATCAGTATTGCTGACATGAGAGTACTTGATGAAAACAAGGGGAAATGGAAGAGGAAAAAAGTGTAATCTTACAACATTCTGATACATTGATCAAATAGATTTCATGTTTGCTTTTCTTTTTTTTTTTTTTTTTTTCCAGTGGGTTTTGTCATACATTGATATGAATCAGCCATGGATTTACATGTATTTCATGTTTGCTTTTCATTTCCCAGTGGTATGCTAACAAGATAATTAGTGCTATGTAAAATATATTATTTTAAGTAATTGGAGGTTGTGGGAAAATTTTTTATCTATTTCTATTACATTCTGGATTTTGTATTAACACAGTGAAACATGGTTTCCAGGAATATAAAATGTTAATAAGAATTTTTTATTGTGATGTCAGGTATAAAGTAAAGATTAATTTTTCTTAGTAATACTTCCTTAGCATTATATTTCTTTCATTGTTTACCTGAATAAAAATTATCTAATACAAGTTACCCTCTGTTTCTTCTAATGTTTGAAAGGAATGGAATGGGTTTATAGTAATAGTCATTAAAAATGAGAATCATTTCAAATGTAAAATTTATCATTTTAAAAGAAATGAATGATTTCAGAAAAGTTTGTACTCATTTTAGCATTAAGTATGTGTTTTAGGAATAGCTTTCCTGCCAGTTTATTTCAAGCAGAAAAATTCATTGCCGTTTCAATATTAACCTATTTTTACATGTGTTAAATTATTCCATCTCTTCCTTGATTTGAGACTGAGAATTGAGAAAATCAGTTAACACCAAAAAAATTGCATAAACTCAGAGCTTAGACATTAGAAGTCTTTGTTATTTTGAAACTTTTAATTTTCAATGAATAAAAATACTTATGGGCTTCCTTGTAGCTCAGACGGTGAAGTATCTGCCTGCAAAGCAGGAGATCTGGGCTCAATCCCTGGATTGGGAAGATTCCCTGGAAAAGGGAATGACAACCTACTCCAGGATTTTTGCCTAGAAAACCCACGGACAGAGTAGCCTGGTGAGCTACAGTACATGGGATCACAAAGAGTTGGACACTATTGAGATCTGAGACTGAAAACTGAGCAGATCAGTTAACACAAAAAATTTGCATAAACTCAGAGCTTAGACATGGGAAGCCTTTGTTATTTTGACATTTTTAATTTTCACTTAGCCCTAATGTTAACTTCTGAGTCATTGAATTAGTAAATTCTATCAATAATCACCTATTGTTATATGGTAAGCACAGTGCTAGGCCCTATGGGTGTTGAACAAGACTAACATTCACCTCAGGAAGCTTACAATTCAATGGCAAAGAGAATAAAAAAAGAAATTAATTTGGCATCATAACTATATGTAGCTAACAAAAGAAATTAAATCTGTTTACCCTTAACAGAAATAGTGTTTATGGGAACAACAATGGAGAACACAGAGATTAGGAGGGAAGCCTGGTGGTTTAGTTGCTAAATTATGTCCGACTCTTGTGACCCCATAGATTGTAGCCTACCAGTCTCTTGTGTCCATGGGATTCTCCAGGCAAGAATACTGGAGTGGATTGCCATTTCCTTCTCCAGGGGATCTTCCCGACCCAGGAATCGAACCCAGGTCTCCTGCATTGCAGGCAGATTCCTTACCAACTGAGCTATGAGGGAAGTCTTGACGACCTTAGTTTGTAAAACCTAAAGGAACCAAGGGATGTTGTTTCTGCAGATAGAATTTTGGACACAGTCGCTGGCTTAGTCACCATTTGATGACTGCTTCACCACTGCTGGAGTCTTATTGAGTACACTGCTGGTTCTATGAGTGATTTCTCATCTTCCCCTGCAAGTTGATGTCACCCACTCAAGATTGAAACTCAAAGAGGAGTACAAGTTTGACTGAACTTAAGTAATGCATCCCATGCCCTGTGTGTCAAAGAGAAGGGAGAAAATGTTTTTCCCCATGTGGTCCTGAGATTGGATCCAAGGCTAAAGTTCTCTTCCTAAGAGTCAAGAGGAGGGAGCATGCACTGATGAAACAGCTTGAAGAAAGCAAGGTGGCTTGGGCCATGTTGAGGTAAGTCCAACTCTCATTCATGTAAATTTGACATAAGAAGAGAAAAATGCAATTTTTCAGTATTTGCTTCAGCTCTGTTCCCACCGCCTCATACTTTGTAACCACTATCCTTGATTTCTTCTGTATCTGTCTAGAATTTCTTTCTCTATAATCAAGGAAATATGAATGTAGAGTTTCATTTTCTCCCCCTTTTACACATGTCAAAACATATTACACTACAGTTCTATATCCTGCTTTTTGTATCTAATGCATCTTGGAACTCTTTCTCTAGCATAGGTATCTTCTTCCCCTTTTTTCAGTTTCACACACCATCATGGATTAGCATAATTTATTTATATTTAAATTATGGCAGGAAGTGAAGAATTAAAAAGCCTCTTGATGAAAGTGAAAGAGAAGAGTGAAAAAGTTGGCTTAAAGGTCAACATTCAGAAAACTAAGATCATGGCATCTGGTCCCATCACTTCATGGCAAATAGATGGGGAAACAGTGGAAACAGTGCTGACTTTATTTTCAGGGGCTCAAAAATCACTGCAGGTGGTGACTGCAGTCATGAAATTAAAAGACGCTTACTCCTTTGAAGCAAAGTTATGACCAACCTAGACAGCATATTAAAAAGCAGAGACACTACTTTGGACACAAAGGTCCATCTAGTCAAGGCTATGGTTTTTCCTGCAGTCATGTATGGATGTGAGAGTTGGACTATAAGGAAAGCTGAGCACTGAAGAATTTTGATGCTTTTGAACTGTGGTGTTGGAGAAGACTCTTGAGAGTCCCTTGGACTGCAAGGAGATCCAACCAGTCCATCCTAAAGGAGATCAGTCCTGGGTGTTCATTGGAAGGACTGATGCTGAAGCTGAAACTCCAATACTTTGGCCACCTCATGTGAAGAGCTGACTCATTTGAAAAGACCCTGATGCTGGGGAAGATTGAAGGCAGGAGGAGAAGGGGACCATGGAGGATGAGGTGGTTGGATAGCATCACGGACTCAATGGGCATGGGTTTGGGTGTACTGCAGGAGTTGGTGATGGACAGGGAGGCCTGGCGTGCTGTGGTTCATGGGGTCTCAAAGAGTTGGACATGACTGAGCCACTGAACTGAACTAACTGAACTGAAATTACTTAGAATTTAAAATAAACTGATTTAAAATATAATTTAAATTATCATAATTGACACCTAAGTTTGTTCTTCAACCTTTGTTCATCACAGTTTTTGCAATGAATATTCAGAAGTCATTTTGCAAGGGTGTGTATACATCTATGTATAGATATATGTATATATATATATATTTAGGTAAATATATAGATTGATAAATTCCCATACATGAAGTCCCCTGATTGGAAAATGTATGTATTTGTTATTTTGAAAAATATTTACCAACTGTCCTCCATTAGTATTGAATTTTTACTCTCATCATCAGTGTTTATGAGTGATTATTTTATCCCAGTAACTTCACCAAAAAACATGACTTTGAACATTTTTTTATTTTTGCCCTTCTAATGTAGCTTCAATTTTTTTCTCGCCACCTTTATTTGCATTTGTTTATCAGATTTTGCCAATGTTAAGTCTGGCAGTTTAAATGTTTGTGGTTGCTGTTTTTAATGTAGTCAAATGTATCTTTCCCTTACTGTTGCTAAATGACAAGTGAGGAAGAGAGGCATTTCCCACAACTTAATTATAATGGAATCTCCCACATGCTCTTCTGGGCCTTTCACTCTGTTATCTTTACATTTAAATCTTTCATCTACTTGGAAATAATTCAGTGAGATGTGTATGTTGGATCTCAAAATCCATCTTTTTCACATAGATATCCAGCTACAGTTTATTCAAGTCTATAATTTGCTGTCTTGAGTGTCGCTTTTATTCTACAGTAAATTACTATACATATAATTTTGATTTATTTCCATATTTTTAATCATATCACATTGGTCCATTTGTATATCATTCTGAAAAATGAATTTCTTACCTATCAGGGTTATGATTTACTTTTTACAACGTAGAGGAAGACCCTAATGCAAATTCTTGCACTAGATTTAATTTTAACTACTGAAAAATCACTGGTGCCAGGAAAGTATGTGAAGGTTTGGGAGAAAGGTTACCACAGTGAAAGTTTTTCTTTTTTGGCCAAAAATCTCTCCTCTTTCCATCTTTCCATATTTCTAGAAGTTATGACACAGTGTATTCTCTATAGTGTGAATAGATCCTCTTCATATGCAAGTATTGCACTACCTAAACACTTTTTATCAAAATAATATGTACCTAGAGGTAAACCTTACTTGAATGGTCTAGTGGTCATACCTGAATGGTCTAGAGGTTTTCCCTACTTTCCTCAATTTAAATCTGACTTTTTCAATAAGAAGTTCATGGTCTGTGCCACAGTCACCTCCCGTTCTTGTTTTTGCTGACTGTATAGAACTTCTTCATCTTTGGCTGCAAGGCATATAATCAATCTGATTTTGATATTGACCACGTGGTGATGTCCATGTGTAGAGTCTTCTCTTGTGTTGTTGAAAGAGGGTGTTTGCTATGACCAGTGCATTCTCTTGGCAAAACTCTATTAGCCTTTTCCCTGCTTCATTCTGTACTCTGAGGTCAAATTTGCTTGTTACTCCAGGTGTTTCTTGACTTCCTACTTTTGCATTCCAGTTCCCTATAATGGAAAGAACATCTTTTGGAGGTGTTAGTTCTAAAAGGTCTTGTAGGTCTTCATAGAACTGTTCAACTTCAGCTTCTTCAGCATTACTGGCCAGGGCATAGACTTGGGTTGCTGTGATATTGAATGGTTTGCCTTGGAAAAAAACAGAGATCATTCTGTCGTTTTTGAGATTGCATCCAAGTACTGCATTTTGGACTCTTGTTGACTATGATGGCTACTCCATTTCTTCTAAGGGATTCTTGCCCTTAATTCAAGGGATTAGATCTGATAGAGTGCCTGAAGAACTATGGACAGAGGTTTGTGACATTCTACAGGAGGCAGATTTCAACACCATCCCCAAGAAAAAGAAATGCAAAAAGGAAAAATGGTTGTCTGAGGAGGCATAACAAATAACTGAATGGAAGAGAAGCAAAAGGCAAAGGAGAAAAGGAAAGATATACCCATTTGAATGAAGAGTTCCAAAAAATAACAAGGAGAGATAAAAAGCCTTCCTCCATGATCAATGCAAAGAAATTGAGGAAAACAATAGAATGGGAAAGACTAGAGATCTCTTCAAGAAAATTAGAGATACCAAGGAAACATTTCATGCAAAGATGGGCACAATAAAAGGAAGAAATTGTATGGACCTAACAGAAGCAGAAGATATTAAGATGAGGTGGCAAGAATACACAGAAGAACTATACAACAAAGATCTTCATGACCCAGATAACCAAGATGGTGTGATCACTCACCTAGAGCCAGACATCCTGGAATGCAAAGTCAAGTGGGCCTTAGGAAGATCACTATGAACAAAGCTAGTGGAGGCGATGGAATTCCAGTTGAGCTATTTCAAATCTTAAATGATGATGCTGTGAAAGTGCTGCACTCAATATGCCAGAAAATTTGAAAAACTCAGCAGTGGCCACAGGACTGGGAAAGGTTGGTTTTCATTCCAATCCCAAAGAAAGGCAATGCCAAAGAATGCGCAAACTACCACACAACTGCACTCATCTCACACACTAGTAAAGTAATGCTCAAAATTCTCCAAGCTAGGCTTCAACAGTATGTGAACCGTGAACTTACAGATGTTCAAGCTGGTTTTAGAAAAGGCAGAGGAATCAGAGATCAAATTGCCAACATCTGTTGGGTCATCAAATAAGTGAGAGAGTTCTAGAAAAACATCTATTTTTGCTTTATTGACTATACCAAAATCTTTGAGTGGACCACAACAAACTCTGGAAAATTCAAAGAGATGGGAATAGCAGACCACCTGACCTGCCTCTTAAGAAATCTGTATGCAGGTCAGGAAGGAACAGTTAGAACTGGACATGGAACAACGGACTGGTTCCAAATAGGAAAAGGAGTATGTCAAGGCTGTATATTGTCACCCTGCTTATTTAACTTCTATGCAGAGTACATCATGAGAAACCTTGGCTGGATGAAGCAGAAGCTGGAATCAAGATTGCCAGCAGAAATATCAATAACCTCAGATATGCAGATGACACCACCCTTATAGCAGAAAGCAAAGAGAAACTAAAAAGACTAAATAGCCTCTTGATGAAAGTGAAAGAGGAGAGTGAAAAAGTTGTCTTAAAACTCAGCATTCAGAAAACTAAGATCATGGCTTCTGGTCCCATCACTTCATGGCAAATAGATGAGGAAACAGTGGAAACAGTGACAGACTTTATCTTTTTGGGCTCCAAAATCACTGCAGTTGGTGACTGCATCCATGAAATTAAGACGCTTGCTCATTGGAAGAAAAGCTATGACCAACCTAGACAGCATATTAAAAAGCAGAGACATTACTTTGCCAACAAAGGTCCATCTATTCAACGCTAGGGTTTATTCCATTAGTCATGTATGGATGTGAGAGCTGGACTATAAAGAAAGCTGAGCACTGAAGAATTGATGCGTTTGAACTGTGGTGTTGGAGAAGACTCTTGAGAGTCCCTTGGACTGCAAGGAGATCCAACCGGTCCATCCTAAAGGAGATCAGTCCTAGGTGTTCATTGGAAGGACTGATGTTGAAGCTGAAACTCCAATACTTTGGCCACCTGATGCAATTAACTGACTCATTCGAGAAGACCCTAATGCTGGGAAAGATTGAAGGTGGGAGAAGGGGACGACAGAGGATGAGATAGTTGGATGGCATCACCCACATAATGGACATGAGTTTAAGTAGACTCTGGGAGTTGGTGATGGACAGGGAGGCCTGGCATGCTGCAGTCCTTGTGGTCACTAAGTGTCGGACGTGACTGACCAACTGAACTGAACTGAAAGTAACAATCCTCAAACTCTCTCTGGTAGCAGTACACATCAATCATTACTCTGGATAAAAAAATCCCTCATTTTGGAATTGTATATTGAACTTTTACTGTGCTGCTGGCATAGTACTCAGCAGATTGCTGACTATGGGATTAACCTAATATGGCTTTATGGAAATAAGGAACAAATTAGGCTTTATGGGATAAGGAACAGAAAGCTATAAAATCTTTGAATTGGAGGACATCCTTGAAGATTTTCCAGTGCCTCTGATATAATGTAATTTACCCTGGATTTTGACTTCTGTTCTAAGTTTTACCTCTCAGTTCAGTTCACTTCAGCCACTCAGTTGTGTCCGGCACTTAGCGACCCCTTGGACTGCAGCATGCCAGGCCTCCCTGTCCATCACCAACTCCCAGAGTCTACTCAAACTCATATCCATTGAGTCAGTGATGCCATTCAGCCATCTCATCCTCTGTTGTCCCCTTTCCCTCCCACCTTCAATGTTTCCCAGCATCAGGGTCTTCTTGAATGAGTCAGTTAATCGCATCAGGTGGCCAAAGTATTTTGGAGTTTCAGCTTCAACATCAGTCCTTCCAATGATTATTCATGACTGATTTCCTTTAAGATGGACTGGTTGGATCTCCTTGCAGTCCAAGGGACTCTCAAGAGTCTTCTCCAACACCACAGTTCAAACGCATCAATTCTTCAGCGCTCAGCTTTCTTTATAGTCCAGCTCTCACATCCATACATGACTACTGGAAAAACCATAGCCTTGACTAGACAGACCTTTGTTGGCAAAGTAATGTCTCTGCTTTTTAATATGCTATCTAGGTTGGTCATAGCTTTTCTTCCAAGGAGCTAGTGTCTTTTAATTTCATGGCTGCAGTAACCATCTGCAGCAATTTGGGAGCTCAAAAAAATAAATCTGTCACTGTTTCCATTGTTTCCCCATCTACTTGCCATGAAGCGATGGGACCGGATGCCATGAATTGTTGTCTGAATGTTGAGCTTTAAGTCAACTTATTCACTTTAGTGAAACTTGTTACTTTAGTATCATCCTTTTCTCATCCTTACATGTTATAGATGCAAGCTGAACTTCATTCCCAAAATTTGAAAAACATTCACTAGAGCAGGGCACAAATAAATGTAGGTCCATTTGATGGCAAAATATGAACTTCTAGATTGCAGCTCTTACTGGACTTTTAAATGTACTGGAATGCCAGTATCTCAAGCCCAACACAACTGAAAAACAAAGCCATCTGTTCATTGATCATATGTTATGATATGAACAGTACCTAAATCCTTACAAGAACAACAAAGGGCATCCTTACTTAAAATAGATTTTTTTTCTCTCCCTATAATTCAATATATTTTGTCTTAGTTTTCTGTGCACTTTTTATTAAGTTATAGTTTATACACACAACTACATTTTCCTTTTAAATTAATTTTATTAATATGTTATGTCATGAAGCAAAATACATTCATTTTAAGAGCAATTATTTTGCTTTTGAGAAGTAATGTGCTCAGATGTATCTCACTCTGCGACCCCATGGACTGTAGGCCACCAGGCTCCTCTGTCCATGGGATTCTCCAGGCAAGAATAGTGCCCTTTCCTCCCTCAGGGGATGAAAGTATTAACAGCAGTCTAATCAAAATGGCAAGTATTAATTGAATATGCTATATTCCAGGTGCCATACTAAATGCTATAGCTACATTATTTCTTCTAATCCTTGTGATAACCCAGACAAAGAAACAGGTACTCAGAGATGCAAGGTAAGTTATCCAAGGTTACAGAGGTAGTAAATGGTAGAACAGGGATCAAACCTAGGTTCACCTTACTTCAGGACTTGTGTTTTTCACTGTTGTGCTATGTGACAAAATGTGGGTGAAAACAGATTGATACAGTCAAAATCTTTTAAAGTGTATTTTGTATAATATAATTCAAAATGTTCTTTATTCAATTTATTTTTATTTTTAATCTATGAACATAGAGTCATCAGCAATTGGATGCTTATGTCCATTAGGAATGGTCCTATAAACCTAAAACACAACTATACTGTTCGTTCTAGATCAGCCTCTGTGACAGTCAGTCACATTACCTTGATCTGTCCACATGATCTATATGTCGTTTATCTAATGATTTGAACTGTCTGATTCTTGAGACCAGTGACAGCCATGGGGTGAACACTTTGAAAATATGGAAAAATAATTTGTCATTTCAGAATTTTGACAAATATATATACCATGTAATATGCTTCCCTCAACACATGAATATTCAAAACCCATAAAGATTTCCATCACCAGGAGTACCTGCATGTTCTTTTGTCCCCTTTGTAGTGGACGGCGCACTGCCCCTTGAGGTCCCTAACACCATGCAACCACTAATCTGTTGGTCAGCAGAGATCAGCTTTGCTTTTCTAGAATCGCATATTAATGAAAGTCATGGAATATGCACTCTTCTGTGTCTTGCTTTTTTCTCTCTCAAAAAAAAAAAAAAGTTCTTTTGAGATTTATCCATGTGGCTCGTTATCAATTTATAAATCTCTGAGGTGCTTAGTTATATCTCTTGCACATTTAAATAAAGCTGCTGTCTGTTAAGTTGTAGATATTATATAATTTGCAGAAATATGTATTAGAATATTTTCTCATCTGTAACATATCCTTTCATCAGAAATTAGAAGTTATTATTTTTGATGAAGTCCAATTCATCATTTCTTTTCCTTATATGCCCCAAATAAGATAACTCTGCCTATTTTAAATTAAAAAACAAATTGCTTCTTGCTAGAAGTTTTATAGGTATAGGTTTTAGATTTAATGACCCATTTTCACTTCATTTTTCTGTATAATGTGAGGGAAAGATACTAATTTGTTATTTTCCATCCCAAATGATATCCAGTTGTTTTGGCAGCCTTCTTTGAAAGGTTTTAATTTTCCCGTTAAATTACCTTGGCACTTTTGTTAAAAATCAACTGCACACATATGTACACTTTACTTTTTGAATGCTTTCTGATCCATTGATCTATTACCAATTTGCCTTCATTCCTATAGTCTATTAAAAACTGAAATAAAATAGTATAAGTCCACCTACTATAAACATGTTTTACTTTTGTAAAATCATTTTGGATATTCTAGGTCCTCTTTATCCCCATATCCTTTTAAAAATCAACTTACAAATTTCTACAAAACAAATCATGCTTTGATTGAGATCACATTGAATCTATAGGTCAATATAGGGACAATTGATATCCTAACATTTTTCAAACAAGGAACATGGTACATATCTGCATTAATTTAGGTCTTTAATTTCTATTTGCAATTAAAGTTTTATCATTTTCAGTATACAAACCTTGCACTTATTTTGTTAAGTAACTCAATTTTTTTTAATTTTGAGTTTTTGTTAAATAACTGCTCAAAATGGTTTTCATAATGTTGAAAATTTTGTTGCTGCTGTTGATGTTATTTTGAAATTGTTCATGGCAGGTATATAGGAACAAAATTGATTGTTGAGAGCTAATCTTGGTTCTCCTCTTTAGTGGCCTAAGATCATATCTGAAAACTGTTTGCTATCTACTTAACCCAGAAAACCTTACAAAATCATGCAAATCAAAAGGCTTGGATCTTTGTGTTCATTTGAAGAACACAAGTAAAGCTTTCCAGGCCATCAAGGGCATGCATGTCCAAAAAGCCACCAAGTATCAGAAGGAGGTCACTTTGAAGAAGCAACATGTGCCATTTTGTCATAGCCAGAGAGCCAGTAGGTGCGCTCAGACCAAACAGTAGGGCCTGGACACAAGCTCAGTTACCCACAAAGAGTGCCAGATTTTTGCTGCACATGCATAAAAGTGCAGAGCTTAGTGCTGAACTACTATATACATGTAGATTCTCTAGTCATTGAGCACTTCCTTGTGAAAAAGCACCTAAGATTCAGAACTTACAGAGCTCATTGTTGAGTTCATCCATACATGAGCGTCCTCTGCCACACAGGGCCGATCCTTAGTGAAAAAGAACAGACTGTTCCTAAAGTAGATGTTGCACAGAAGAAATTGAAAGAACAAAAATTTGTGACCCACAAATAAGCTCAGCATAAAATAAATGCAAATAAAAGTAACCAACAACGAACTAACCTTGTATCTTATTAACCTTCTAAATTGACCTATTATTTATAGGAATATTTTTTCTATAATTTTTTAACATTTTATTTTATATTGGAGTATAGCCAGTTGAAAATGTTATGGAAGTTTTAGGTACAGAGCAAAATGACTCAGCCATACATATACAAGTATCCATTCTTATTTTATAGATTCCTTAAGGATGATCTACATACTTGGCGGTGTCATCTACAAATAACAGTTCTACTTCTTCCTTTTCATTTGGTATGCATACTATTTATTTTTCTTGCTTGTTTTACTGATTATTATCTTAAGTATCATGCTAAAAAGAAGGGTTCAGAAGGAACATCTTCAGCTTGCTCTTATCTTAGAGGAAACCTTTCAGAATGTCATTAAAAATATTGAGTCTTCATCACTGTTTTGAATTTTATCAAGTTATTGAAACTTATCAAATTATTTATTTTACCTATTAATGTATGGATGTGATTGTTGTTGTTCAGTTGCTAAGTCATGTCCGATTCTTTGCAACCCCATGGACTGCAGCACACCAGGCTTCCCTGTCCTTCACTACCTCCCTTAGCTTGCTCCAAGTCGACTCCAATAAGTCAGTGATGCCATCCAACCATCTCATCCTCTGTTGCCCCCTTCTCCTATTCCTTTCTTTCTCTTAAGAAGGTGAATTACTCTGACTCACCTTTCCCTGTTAAACCCAATTTGATCATGTTGTATTTTCTTTATATGTTACTGCATTCAATTTCCTAATATTTTGGTAGGGATTATTGCATTTATGTTTATCAAGGTATTATTATACATATTCTGGTTTTTTCTCCCCACAGATTTATGATGTTTCACTTTGATTAATTTTGCAAAATTGTATACTCCATGAAACAACTGCTAAAAAAAAAAAAAAAAAAAAAAAAAACACTGGACATTTCAGTTACATCAGAAAGTTCTCTCCTGCTTCCTTACCCTGTGGGGTAACCATTGTTCTGATTTCAATCACCATAATTTAGTTCTGTTTGTTCTAGAACTCTATATAAATAGAATCATAAAGAATTCTTCGCTTTTTTACTCAACCTAATATTTTTGTGGCTCATTCATGTTTTTTCTATGCAGAAGTAGATTGTTTCCCTTTATTGCTGAATGATAGTTCATTTGGTGAATATGCTACAATTATTGTAAAACATCCCCTTATTGAAGGATGTTTGGCTTTATTCCAGATTTTGATGCCTATGAGTAAGGCTCCTAGAAGATTCATATAGAGGATTTTTTGAGGGCATATATTTTTATTTTTATTGGGTAAATTCATAGGAGTAGAATTACTGGCTGTAAGATGTGTATTTAAATTAAAAAAAAAAAAAAGCTAAAGAGTATTTCAAAGTGGTTATACAATTTTTCATGTCTCCCCACAACATATGAACATTTAAGTTGCTTCATATCCTCATCACTATTTTGTGTTTTCATTCATTTTGATTTAAGCCATTTTACTGTGTATAAAAAGATATTTAAATATTACTTTAGTTTGCATTTCCATGATGACTGTTAACATGATAAGTTAGGAGTAGTTCTGTGTGCTTATTGGTTATTTACTTATCTTTCTTTTTAATTGCCTTTTTATGTTCGTAACATATTTTAATTAGATTGTTTTTCACTTGATAGTTTAGTCTCCTCATGTTTTCTAGATATTATGCTTTTGCCTGGCTTTGGTCTACTGATTTATTTTCTTAATTGTATTTTTGATGAGCAAAACATTTTAATTCTGATGAAGTCCAATTGTTTTCTTTTCCTTTTTAATTGGTAGTTTTTATGTCTTATATTACAAAAACTTTGCTTATACCCAGTTTGCAAAAGCAGCATCTTGTGTTTTTCTTTAAAAAACTGTATAGTTCTAACTTTGTATTTATGCCCATGAGAATTGATTTTTGTATACAAAGCATAATCATGATAGAGCTTCTTTTGTTCATATGGATACCCAATGTTGCAAAATTATTTAGTAAAAGGATTCTCCTTTTGTCAAATTGAATTGATGCTTTGGTTCAAGATTAATTGTATAGATGTGATTCTATTGTGGACTCTTTATTCTGTTTCAGTGATTTATGTGGCTAGCTTTTAACCAATATTACACTATCTTGATTACTATAGCTTTACAGTGAATTTTGAATTAATACATTGAGAGTCCTTCAACTTTGTTTTCATTCTTAAGCTTTTTTTCTTTTCTAGGTATTTAGATCCTTGGCATTTCAATATTAATTTGAGAAGCAATTTGCCAATATATTTTTAAAAGTCTGTGGGCTTTTAAGTGAGATTGCACAGACTCTGTAGAACAGCTCCATGAGCTTGTACTTGTTTCTGTTTAAGTCTCCGTCAATTTCCTCAATGTTTCATAATGTTTAGTTCTTACATAACTTTGTTAAATTTACTCATAATACTTGGTGGAATACACTTAGTTATTTTTAAATTCAATTAATTTTAAATTTAATTTCAAACTATTTATGATTACCATAGACAAATATATTAATTTTATACTGACATTGCTAGATTAATTTATTAATAGTGATAGGTTTTTATAAGTTTTATAGTGTTCCCTACATACACAACCATGTTCGCTGAGAATAGTGACAGTTTTACTTACCCCTTTACATATTTAATGTCGTGTTTTTCTTGCTCGTATATTCATGAACCACTATATTAGGCCTTCCAAATGCCATTTTTTTGCTTTGTTGGAAGTATTTGCTTACTTATTTATTTGGCTGCACCAGGTATTATTTGTGACATGTAAGACCTTTTAAGTTGTGGCATACAGGATCTTAGTTCCCTGACCAGAGATCTAACCAAGGCTCCCTCCATTGGGAGCACAAAGTCTTAACCACTGGACCACACACAAGAGAAGTCCCTTAACTTCTGTCTGAATTAAAATATAATTTTCTTTTTTAACAGCTTTAATCAGCTTTAATAAAATAAAATGGACTAAAACAAGCTGCACATATTTAAATTGTATAGATATAATTTGATAAGTTTTGACCTGTGTGTATCTGTGAAATCCTTGCCACAGTGCAGAAAAATTAACAAATTCATCATCGCCAAAAGTTTCTTCTTGCCCTTGTTACATCCCATCTTGTCCCTTCCCGTAACCATCTCTATTCCATCACTTTTATTGGGCTGTTTTCTATCACTATCAATTAGTTAACATTTTCTAGAATGTTATACAAGTGGATTTGTCTGACATTTTATTCAGCATAATTATTTTGAGATTCATCCATATAACTTTCTATATAAGCAGTCTGTCCTTTTTATTGGTGAGATTGTAAGGATATTTTATTGTATTTTATTGTAAAGATATACTACAGCTTCTTTACCATTCACGTGCTGATGTTAATTTGGATTATTTTCAGTTCTTGGCTTATAGCAATAGTGTTGCTATAAACATAGGTATACAAGTCTTTCTAAGAACATAGTCTTTCTCCTGAGCAATACTCAGTAGTAGAATGTCTAGATCAAATGGAAGATGTAAATTCCCAAACTATCTTCTGAAGCTGTACCTTTATATGTTCCAATAGCATGGGAGAAATCAGGTGGACCCAAATATTTGTCAATATTTGATGTGGTTAGTTTTGTTGTCCTGAAACAAATAGACTGTCAGATATTTCTCCAGCAAAGATGAATTTTTATTCAGGATCAGCAGGGAACTGCAACTTTGGGTCTGCAACTATGGCAAGACATGTGCAAGTCCCCTCACAGCAAAGGAATGTAAATACTTTTAGAGAAGCAAAAAGGAAGTTGGGAAGGCTCTAGTAAAGAGTCCATGGCTTTTCATTGGCTGAATCCTTGACAAGAAAGAAAAGGAATTTTCCTTCTTCCTGTTAAGCTCTAGTGTTCTTCAAGGGTGTGAGACCCCCTGGTTTCCAGACTCTATTTAAGTGAGATTTCTGTTTATTAATTTTATAGTCTTTTAAAAAATATTATATATTCTAATACATGTTTAGTGGTTACTCATTCTAGTTAGAATATGCATCTTCTAATGGCTCACACTGTTGGCATCTGTTTATATGCTTATGTATGTCATGAAATTAAAGTAAACTAGATAGTTAAGAATGACACATTTGTAAGAAAAATAAACAAGGTGGCAAGAAAGCCCAGATTTACTTATGCTCTAATTAAGTTGTGAGTAGAACAATTAGTATATATGAATTACAGTTGTTTCATCTTGGCACTGGTACATTTATCTGATATTTACACTGTCCCAAGTTTAAAATATGTTTGGATATTCAAAAACACAAGAGTGATTATGTATTTCAAATACTTCTTTTCACTAGAATATTTATTTCTATATTCCTCTAGTTTTACTGTGCACACACATGCAAATACACATACTTTAAAAATAAAATTAAGGTACTATAAATATAAAACAGTATCATACTGAGACATAAATTCTTAGCTGTTTTATCTTCTGATACTACATCTGATATAGCTCCCAGGCGATTTAATATACTTAGTACATTTCTTGTTAGTAGTGAATAATTTGTTTTATCTATTAGGATCTGTCCTGTGACAAATATTAATTGAAATTTAGTAGTACTGTCAAAAAATTTACTGCAAGTTGGCTTAAATAAGAAGACTTTACAAGAATTAAATCCACAACTTTAACTATGTTGTTTGTAATTTCTAACCAAATGTGTTAGCTTATATAGAACTGGTTTCTGTAACTGGTCAGAAATGTAAAATAATGCTGGAATATTCATGAATTTGGACTCAGATGACCTGGGTTTTATTTTGAGCTCTGATATTTATTATGTGTATAGTTTTGGTCAGATAATTTAATCTCACTGCATCTCAACTTCTTATTCTATACAATTGCATTAAGAATCTTTTTTATACAACAGAAAGGCTTCCCTGGCAAAGGAAACAGCAATCCAGTCCAGTATTCTTGCCTGAAAAAATCAACGGTCAAAGGAGCCTGCTCAGCTATAGCTCATGGGCTCTCAAAAAATTGAACATGACTTAGTGACTAAACCACAATCACAGGGTTTCCCAGGTAGCACAGTGATAAAGAATCCACCTGCTAACGCAGGAGACACAGGAGACCCCAGTTCAGTCCCTGGGTCGGGAAGATCCCCTGGAGAAGGAAATGCCAATCCACTCCAGTATTCTTGCCTGGAGAATCCCATGGACAGTGGAGCCTGGCAGGCTATGGTCCTTGGGGTCACGAAGAATCAGACATGACTAAGTGTGTGCATGCACACACACACACATCAAAAACAATAAGTATGTCTACATAAAACTGACACGAAGTATTTCAATCAATACATATGTTTTTGATTGCCTATAATGTGCCAGTCATAATTTTAAAGACAGAGATTTAGATATAAGTCACATCTGATTCTTGCCTTCAAAGAAATTTATTGTAGTAAAACAGATAACACTAATGAAGTGAGAATTCAGTAAAAAATACCTAAGACTAAAGGAATAAGCAGGCAAATGAATAAAAGAGAGAATATACCAGGCAGAACAACTTCTATAGGCAAAAGCCAATAGTGGAGAGAAAATAACATTAAAATTTTGTGTTGAAGCTAAGGTTTAGAAAGAAACAAGAGAGAATGATGTGAGATGACTAGGAGCAGTCAGCTGGAGACAGATCAGAGACCATGTAAACACATTAATTATATTACAATTAATCCTTAAGACAATTGAACAATTAGTTTGAACTGTAATAAACTGTTATTCTTGTAGATGAAACCAACTATCTGGTTCAAATTCAGTAAATAATAAATCTTAAAATGGGTTAATAATCATACCTGACATAAGAATAGAGATTAACATGACCTAATATATTTAAAGTGCTTAGAAAAATGTTATACTGTATAAGTGTTAGCTACATTTGAACAAGGATGATGGCATTATCATCCATCAAAGATGATGCTGGGGAAAAGATGACCAATAAGAGGTTATGTTTAGAAAGTGTGAGATATTTGGAAATTTATTGATTATAAAAGAGAATAAATCTGGGTGGTTCTTTGATGTGCACCATTTTTAAAGTCTTTATTAAATTTGCTACAATATTGCTTCTGTTATATGTTTTAGACTTTTAACCCTGGGGTATGTGGGATCTTAGTTCACTGACTAGGGATCAAACCCACACTCACCACATGGGAAAGCAAGTCTCAACCACTGGGCTGCCGTGGAAGGCTCTGAATGTGGGATTTTAAGGAGGATCTTTAGGTTTCTGGCTTGATGCAAATGACTGTACCATTTCTTGACAGCATGAGCAGTGTTCAAATATCACATCTAGGGGAGCTCAGTTTTGGGCATGAGGAGTTGGGGATGTCAAGGGAATGTGGACATAGAGGTGTTTGGGGTAAATGCTGTCAGAAAATGTCAATATAAGAGTTGCTAATATGTGAATGATAACTAAAGGCATATGAAGGATGAATTATGGATCTCCTGGAGAGAGTGCGCAAGCTCTGGGAGATAGTGAAGGACAGGGAAGCCTGGCATGCTGCAGTCCACGGGGTCACAAAGAGTCAGACACGACTGAACGATTGAACAACAAGGGAGTGGACAGAGTGAAGGTATTATGCTGTAGTGCTGAAATACACCTACATTTAAAGGGTAGTTGGAAGATGGAAACAGAGTAAGAGACTAAACGGAAGGAATATGAAAGCAGGAGAGTATATTGTCATAGAAGTCAAAGAGAAAAGTACTTTGAGGAGAAATCATTCCAAAGGAAATCAGATTTAGTGGGGCCAGTTAGTGCATCACATGAGTGAATATTCTGTACAGTTGTTTTTCCTCTATGCATGTTTTATTTTCTGTTTCTCTCTGCCAAGGAATGTACTTCATGTGTCATTCATAGGGACCAGAGTATACCAAAATCAAGGAAAGAAGATTATTATTCTTGATAAAAGCCAAGGATGGTAGCTTCAGTATATTTCAAAGTAGACACTTGCTTATTTTTTCCTTTGCTAAATGACTATGTGAAGGTGAAAGTCGCTCAGTTGTGTCCGACTCTTTGCTACCCCATGTTCTATACAGCCCATGGAATTCTCCAGGCCAGAATACTGGAGTGGGTAGCCTTTCCCTTCTCCACGGGATCTTCCCAACCCAGGAATCGAACCCAGGTCTCCCACATTGCGGGCAGATTCTTTACCAACTGAGCTATCAGGGGATCCCAATGACTACCTAGTGACTAAGATAAATGCACTAGAAAAGGCAGAAAAGGGGAATTCCCTGATGGTCCAGTGGTTACTAGGACTTTCCAGGTGACCATGGTGGTAAAGAACCCGCCTGCCAATGCAGGAGATGTAAGAGATGCAGGTACCATCCCTGGGTCTGGAAGATACTCTGGAGGAGAGCATGGCAACCCACTCCAGTATTCTTGCCTGGAGAATCCTATGGACCGAGGAGTCTGGCAGGCTACAGTCCATAGGGTCCCTAAGAATGGGACAAACTGAAGCGACTAAGCATTCACCAGTGATTACTACTTGGTTCTTTCAGTGCGGTTGCCCAGGTTCCATTCCCAGTCAGGAAACTAAGATCCCTTGCAAACCATGCAGCATGGCTGAAAAAAAAAAAAAAAAAGTCAGAAAGTTTAAAAATGAAAATATTTAATTATCATTTAAAGTCAACATTCATTGCAAACAAAGAGAAAAATATCAATATTTAATTCACAACTAAAAAAAACAAACATCAAAAATTTTAAATTTTTTAAAGAAAGCTTTATAAAGAGTTGGAACCATCTAGATAGCTGATGGAGTATAAGAATGATTCAGTGGAAGCCAATTACCTCATTTAACTTGTGGTGCCTTTGAGAGAGAATATTGATTTGAATACAAATTGGCCTGTATGATGTGTTATCACAATTCAACAAATATTTTGGAGATGGTTTTCTCCCTGATCATTTTAATTAAAGAATAATTTATGAAATATTTTCATTTTTGTACATGATGCATATCTTGGAAGATATTTGTAACCTAATTTTACAAACCTGCTTAGAATGTAGAATAGCAAATTATTTATATTTGCCTCAATAATTCTGATATGATTAAGTGTAACAGTGATATAAAATTTCCACCAGTGGGCATTTATATTACTAATTAATTTGCATAACAACCTGAACACTGATGATTAAATATTATTTATGCTTGTGGAGTGAGAAGGTTGAGGGGGTCATGATGATATAATAATGAACTCACTACTTATTATTTGGCTTATAGATAGTTTAATTCTATAACCTAAAAATGGAGCACTAGTTCACTCTACTCATCTCCAAGAACATGGTAGGAAATAACGTGTTATCATCAATAAATGCAGATGAACTGGGCAAGGGTTAGCAGGGCAGTTTCTTATAGTTTCTTTGCAGAGTCAGCCTGTTTCATTATTGACTGTTATAAAATTGATGTCCTGGTTTAACGGGCTGACCAAGCACTTTATGTCTCCTGGATTATTTTAAGGAGGCTAGGGAAGCATAGGAAAAGGTTAGGGCCATCAGTTGTTGGCAAAAAGCAAAGTATATAGCAGCAAGCTAAATGGAGTGACTGTACGATAAAGACTATTAGAGACACAGTTTATCAGGAGGTTAATTGGACAAAGAAGAATATAAATCACTAGCATAGAAGAGGTGATTAGAGGAGGAAATTAAAGTAAGGAAAGTGCAAATGAAATGAAAAACAAAGAAACAGGGAAAATGTCATCCTACTCACCTGAAGATAGAGATTTTAAAATTTACAAAAACTTACTGGAATTGCCAAATTTACCATTTCTGCATATGAACTCTTATGATTTGTTCAAGTAGTTCATATTAGAGCACCATGTAGAAGTAGAAGTGAAATAATTCTGAGTGTTTGAAAGACTTACAGCTTTAATGAAATGAAAATGACTTGGGGGAGGGTTTTTTTAATACTCCATTAATTTATAGTTTTGTCTTATCATGCACAGAGATGTGAATTATCACTAATATTAGTTATTGTTTTCCATTTCACAGATTTCTAAATTGCTTTCATTAAACCGACATTGCAGATACATCAGTAACATTTTCCTACAAAATCTGCTTTCCCTAGCGGCTCAGGTTGGAAAGAATCCACCGACAATGTAGGAAACCTGGATTCAATCCCTGAGTGGGGAAAATCCGCTGGAGAAAGAAATGCCAACCCACTCCAGTATTCTTGCCTGGAGAATTTCATGAACAGATGAGCCTGGTGGGCTACAGTGCTTGGGGTCGCAAAGAGTTGGACATGACCGGGCGACTAACACTTTCACTTTCACAAGATCTAATTGGAATCTCTTTAAATGAACGAGTTGGCTGTCATCTTAACTTTAAGTGACACTGAGATCAGGTCAATATCTAAGGATGAGAATGCACTTTCATTAAGGAAAACTAACAATAAAAGAAAACATCTAATAAATCACAATCTTCTTTGATGCATTTTAGAATAAAGCTTCATGCTGTAGTTTCTTTTCAGTCAGAAAGAACAGTATCATGTATTTTTCACTTCTCTTGCAAACTATTTTAAAGTAACCTTCATCACTTATCCAAGTAACCTCTCTACCAGCTTACTAAAACTTAATTTCTACCTCACTATCCAAGTAACCTCACTAAAACTTAATTTCTCTGAAACTTCTCAAATTCTGTTATACTAAGTGAACATTTCTATTATGGTAGTAAAGTTTAAAAATTATTCCATAGAAAATCTAACATAACTGGCAACTTTGATTTTTATTGATTACTACATGTCCCATGAAACATCAAATATGTAATTTCTTCTTTTTTAACAATGTTGAGTCAATCTCTGCTATAAAGCAAAGTGATTCATTTTTACACATATATACATTCTTTTTAATACTCTTTACCATTTTGTTTTATCTCTTTTTACACATATATATCCCCTTTTGCACATATATACATTCTTTTTAATACTGTTTATCATTTTGTTTTATAATACTCTTTACCATTTTGTTTTATCCCAAGAGATTGGACATAGTTCCCTGTGCTAATACAGTAGGACCTTATTTTTCCATTCTAAATGTAATAGTTTGCACCTGCCAACCCCATATTCCCAGTCCACCTCTACCTCTCTCTTTTCTCCTTGGCAACCATAAGTCTGATCTCTGTATTTGTGAGTTTGTTTCTGTTTCAAGTTAGGTTTGTTTATGCCATATCTTAGATTCCACATATAAGTGATATCATATAGTATTTGTTTTTCTCTGACTTACTTCACTTGGTATGATAATCTTTGGTTGCATCCATATTGCTATAAATGCATTATTGTGCTTTTTATGGCTGAGTAGTATTCCACTGTATATAAGTTCCACATCTTCTTTATCCATTCATCTGTCAATGAACATTTAGATTGTTTCCATGTTTTGGCTATTGAGAATATTGCTGCTACGAACATAGCAGTGCATGTATCTTTTTGAATTATAGTTTTGTCCAGGATATGCCAAGGAGTGGATTACTGGATCACATGGCAACTCTATTGTTGGTTTCCTGAGGAACCTCCATACTGTTTTTTCCATAGTGGTTACACCAATTTACATCCTCATCACAGTGTACGGGGCACTCCCTTTTCTCTACACCCTTTCCAGCATTTGTTATTTGTCCAAGTATATTGTTTCTGTTCCTTGCTTTAGGAACTGTTCCAGGAGATACACATAAATTTGAAATAATGATCCAACAGGAAGAAAAGAAAAAGAAAGAAATTGGCACGCTGAGTGGGGCAGCACAGGCCAAGGACAGGGAGAAGTCTTGGGTGCTCCTTTCACTGGCTGTGTGATCCAACTCTCTAGTTTCTTCTTGTGGAAGTGTAATATGTTAGCACCTAATTCATGGAGTTGTGAAGATCTGATAAAGTAATATATGTAAAGTACATAGGACAGAACTCTGTATACAAATGCACACATGTATACACATAATTGGATTTCCTGGGTGGTGCTTGCCAATGCAGGAGAACTAAGAGATACAGGTTCGATGGCAACTGGACAAAGAGCCTGCCTGCCAATGCAGGAGACCTAAGAGATGCAGGTTCAATCCCTGGATTGGGAAGATCCCCTGCAGGAAGGCATGACAACTCATTCCAGTACTCTTGCCTAGAGAATTCCATGGACAGAGGAGCCTGGCAGGTGAGAGTCCATAGAGTCACAAAGAGTTGGACATGACGGAAGCAACCTAGCAAGCAAGCATGTATGATCTCTTAAGAACCATGTTCTTTTTGAATCCTCTATTCAGTAAACACATTAATGATGTTACATGACCAAGTAGGCTATCTGAAACATTCCATTGTTTTAAATGTTGTCAGCAAGTTTGATAAAAATAAAAAATACAGCAGTTCCTCTTTTCTCTACCGAAGTAGACATATTTGTTAGTTTGTGCTTATTTCCATGTTGGTATATAAATAAATTGTAGTCTAAGCCTTAGTTCCCTTTGTTTCTATATAATTTATTTTAATTCATCTTTAAGAGAAGTATTATTTCAAAAGAAATAATTACTTATTATTTCAAAAGATTATTTGAAATGCCTCAAATTTATGCTACAATATTTATCATAATATAGTGTAGGGACTTCTCTGGAGTCCAGTGGTTAACACTCCATGCTTCCAAAGCAAGAAGCATGGGTTCCAGCCCTGATTGGGGAACTATATGATGTGTACTATGGCCAAGAAATTTTTAAAAATGCAAAACATGCAAATCACATGGTAGAAAAGATTTCTGCACCTCAACTGAAAATTTTTTCTTTATATTCCTTGCCATGTTAATCAATCATAGATATGAAGGAACAGCTGGTGCCAGTCTCAGTGACAGGGAAGTACTTGCTTCCAGAAATAGATGGTTCAAGATTTCCTTATGATGATTTCTTTACCCCCCTCTCTCTCTTATTGATTCTTTCACTTTGTCTGCCTACCTCCTTTTCACACACACACACACACACACACATATACATTCACGTATGAACCCACACACATGCATATCGGGCCAAAGAGGCATTTTGATCAATTAATTTATTTTGATCAACTAATTTATCATAATGAGATGCTGTAGAGAACCATACATGGATGGAGACTCCTCCGTCCATGGGATTTCCCAGGCAAGAGTATTGGAGTGGGTTGCCCTTGCCTTCTCCATTTTAGAAACTAGATTATCGTATTCAAATGTTTATGAATACTGGTCCCATATTTGAATCTACTTAAAAGAAAATCCACTCTTCAATGTCAAAGACTTACCAAGGCTACACCCACATTTGAAAAATAATCTTTGTTGCTTTATACTTACTCAAATATTTCTCTACAGGTTAGAGATTAAAGTAGTGGTGATGATGAAGATGATAACAATTTATTTCTTCTCTCCGTTTATCTTTTCACTCTCCGCAAGAGCCACATAGGACTTCTTGAATATCTTCTATTATTCTATAGGTTTTTTTTTTTTTTTTACACTTCCAGACCGTCTCATAATCTGCTCATTTTACCATTCTCACCTCACCCCCATGTTACCAGCTTCCTTCCTAATACCTATCCTTCTGTTCTTTAGTAGATCTTGTTCCCTCACTAATGAATGTGATGCAGCTCTCATATGTCCCAACAGAACATTCTACCATTTTAATCTTAGCATTTGCATGTGCCCCTGCTGAGTTGCTACACTGTCTCCTACTCTTTGCAATTCCATGAACTGTAGCCTGACAGTCTCCTCTGTCCATGGGATTCTCCAAGCAAGAATATTGAAGTGGGTAGCCATTTCCTCCTCCAGGGGATCTTCCTGACCCAGGGATCAAGACGACATTTCCTCCACTTGATACTGATAAAATTACTTCTCTGTCTCCCTAACCAGATTGCAAATTCCATGAGGACAAGAGTGTGTGTTGTTTTCCAAGTGCCTAGCCTAATGCTTGATACTTAGTTTTGAAATCAGTGCATATTTATTGAATGATTGTTTAAAATTTTAGAACTTGCCCTTAATGAACAGTGATATTTTTAAATGTTACTCTATCCTCTATACTTCTTATATTTTGTGTTAGGCTTTCCCTTTTGGAGAACATTTTCAAATTTTATTATTGCCCTAATACACTGAACAAACATGGTCATCAGTCTATATTTTGATGAATGTTTTATGCCCCCTTGAATTCCTGATGCCATTTTTATTTCATTTCTTATTATGCATACCTCAAATGAAAATCCTCAGAGGGTATTTCAATATACATTCAGAAAAACTTGTGCTAATTCTGGATTTGCAGATTGTTGTATCACTCTTTTCAAACAGGTGGCTGGTTCCCAGTCATTCTTTGAAAGCTATAATTGAATATAGGGACTCTCCTGGTAGATCAGAGGGTAAAGAACCTGCCTGCAATGCAAGAGACCCAAGTTCAATTCCTGGGTCAGGAAGATCTGCTGGAGAAGGGATAGGTTGCCCACTCCAGTATGTCTGGGCTTCCCTGGTGGCTCAGCTGCTAAAAAATCCCCCTGCAATGTGGGAGACCTGAGTTTGATCCCCAGGTTGGAATGAATCCCTGAAAAGGGGAATATCTATCCATTCCAGTATTCTGGTCTGGAGAATTCCATGGAATAAGCAGTTCATGCCTCCTGAGAAATCTGTATGCAGGTCAAGAAACAACAGTTAGAACTGGACATGGAACAAAAAACTGGTTACAAATTGGGAAAGGAGTACACCAAAGCTGTATATTGTCACCCTGCTTATTTAACTTACATGCAGAGTAAATCATGCAAAATGCTGGGCTGGATGAAGCACAAGCTGGAATCAAGATTGCCAGGAGAAACATCAATAACCTCAGATATGCAGATGATACCACCCTTATGGAGAAAGTGAAGAGGAACTAAAGAGCCTCTGAAGAAAGTGAAAGAAGAGGGTGAAAAACCTGGCTTAAAACTCAACATTTAGAAAACTAAGATCATGGTATCAGGTCCCATCACTTTGTGGCAAATAGATGGGGAAACAATGGAAACAGTGAGAAACTTTATTTTCTTGGGCTCCAAAATCACTGCAGATGGTGACTGCAGCCTTGAAATTAAAAGACTCCTTGAAAGAAAAGCTATGAGTAACCTAGACAGCATATTAAAAAGCAAAGACATTACTTTGCTGACAAAGGTCCTTCTAGTCAAAGCTATGGTTTTTCCAGTAGTGATGTATGGATGTGAGAGTTGAACTATAAAGAAAGCTGAGCTCCAAAGAATTGACACTTTTGAACTGTGGTGTTGGAGAAGACTCTTGAGAATCCCTTGGACTGTAAGGAGATCCAACCAGTCAATCCTAAAGGAAATCAGTCCTGAATACTCACTGGAAGGACTGATGCTAAAGCTGAAGCTCCAATACTTTGCACACCTGTTGCCAAGAACTGATTCATTGGAAAAGACCCTGATGCTGGGAAAGACTGAGGCAGGAGGAGAAGGGGACATCAGGGGATGAGATGGTTGGAAGGCATCACTGACTCGATGGAGACGAGTTTGAGCAAGCTCTGGGAGTTGTTAATAGACAGGGGAGCCTGGTGTGCTGCAGTCCATGGGTAACAAAGAGTCAACAGGACTGAGTGACTAAACTGAACTGATAATTGAATATTTTTGTAAAAGTGTTTTAGGTGTTGTTTTAGAATAAACTCAGAAGGTGTTTATTATAGTCTGTATAAGGTACGTCAGTTCAGTTTAGTCTTCGTGACCCCATGAATCGCAGCACACTGGGCCCCCTGTCCATCACCAACTCCTGGAGTTTACTCAAACCCATGTCCATCGAGTCGGTGATGCCATCCAGCCATCTCATCCTCTGTCATCCCCTTCTCGTCCTGCCCCCAATCCCTCCCAGCATCAGGGTCTTTTCCAATGAGTCAAATCTTCGCATGAGGTGGCCAAAGTATTGGAGCTTCAGCTTCAGCATCAGTCCTTCCAATGAGCACCCAGGATTGATCTCCTTTAGGATGGACTGGTTGGATCTCCTTACAGTCAAAGGGACTCTCAAGAGTCTTCTCCAACACCACAGTCTAAAAGGATCAATTTTTCGGTGCTCAGCTTTCTTCACAGTCCAACTCTCACATCCATACATGACCACTAGAAAAACCATAGCCTTGACTAGATGGATCTTTTTTGACAAAGTAATGTCTCTGCTTTTTCATATGCTATCTAGGTTGGTCATAACTTTCCTTCCAAGGAGTAAGCGCCTTTTAATTTCATGGCTGTGATCACCATCTGCAGTGATCTTGGGGCCCAAAAAAATAAAGTCAGCCACTGTTTCCACTGTCTCCCCATGTATTTCCCATGAGGTGATGGGACCAGATGTCATGATCTTAGTTTTCTGAATGTTGAACTTTAAGCCAACTTTTTCACTCTCCTCTTTCACTTTCATCAAGAGGCTTTTTAGTTCCTCTTCACTTTCTGCCATAAGGGTGGTGTCATCTGCATATCTGAGGTTATTGATATTTCTCCCAGCAATCTTGATTCAAGCTTGTGCTTCATCCAGCCCAGCATTTCTCATGATGTACTCTGCATAGAAGTAAATAAGAAGGGTGACAATATTCAGCTGTGATATACTCCTTTCCCAACTTTGAACCAGTCTACTCTTCCATGTTTGGTTTTAGTGATTGTTTCTTGACCTGCATATAGGTTTCTCAAGAGGCAGGTCAGGTGGTCTGGTATTCCCATGTCTTGAAGAATTTTCCACAGTTTGTTGTGATCCACACAGTCAAAGACTGAAGTCAAAGTCAGAAGTATATGTTTTTCTGAAATTCCCTTGCTTTTTCTGTGATCAAACAGATGTTAGTAATATGATCTCTGATTCCTCTACCTTTTCTATATCCAGCTTGAACATCTGGAAGGTCACGGTTCACTTAACAGTGGAAGCCTGGCTTGGAGAATTTTGAGCATTATCTTGCTAGCATGTGAAATGTGGGTTATTGTGCAGTAGTTTGAACATCCTTTGGATTGTCCTTCTATGAGATTGGAATGAAAACTGACTTTTTCCAGTCTTGTGGCCACTGCTGAGTTTTTCAAATTCATTGGCATATTGAGTGCAACACTTTCACAGCATCATCCTTTAGGATTTGAAAGAGCTCAACTGGAATTCCATCACCTCCACTAGCTTTGTTCATAGTGGTGCTTCCTAAGGCCCACTTGACTTCACACTACAGAATGTCTGGCTCTAGGTAAGTGATCACACCATTGTGGTTATCTGGGCCATTAAGACCATTTTTGTATAGTTCTTCTGTGTAATCTTGCTACCTCTTCTTAATATCTTCTGCTTCTGTTTGGTCCATACCATTTCTGTCCTTTATTGTACTCATGTTTTCATGAAATGTTCTCTTAGTATCTCTAATTTTCTTGAAGAGATCTCTAGTCTTTCACATTCTATTGTTTCCCTCTATTTCTTTGCATTGTTTGCTTAGAATGGCCTTCTTATCTTTCCTTGCTAGTCTTTGGAACTCTACATTCAGATGGGTATATCTGTCCTTTTCTCTTTTGCCTTTTACTTCTCTTCTTTTCTCAACTCTTTGTAAGGCCTCCTCAGACAACCATTTTGCCTTTTTGCATTTCTGTTTCTTGGGGTGCTTTTGATCACTACCTCCTGTACAGTGTTATGAACCTCTGTCCATAGTTCTTCAGGCACTTTGTCCATAAGACCTAACACCTTGAATCTATTTGTCACTTCCACTGAATAATCATAAGGGATTTTATTTAGGTCATACCTGAATGGCCTAGAGCTTTTTCCTATGTGTTTCAATATAAGTCTGAATTTTGCAATAAGTTCATGATCTGAGCCACAGTCAGCTCCCAGTCTTATTTGTGCTGGCTGTATACAGCTTCTCCATCTTTGACTGCAAAGAATATAATCAATCTTATTTTAGTATTGACCATCTTGTGATGTCCGTGTGTAGAGTCATCTCTTGTATTGTTGGAAGAGGGTGTTTTCTATGACCAGTGCTTCTCTTGGCAAAACTATTAGCCTTTGCCCTGCTTCATTTTGCACTCCAAAGCCAAACTTACCCATTTATCCAGGAGTCTCTTGACTTCCTATTTTTGCATTTCTGTCCCCTATGATGAAAAGGACATCTTTTTTGGTTATTAGTTCTAAAAGGTCTTGTAGGTCTTCATAGAACTGTTCAACTTCAGCTTCCTTGACATCAGTGGTTGAGGCTAGACTTGTATTACTGTGATATTAAATGGTATTCCTTGGAAATGAACCAAGATCATTCTGGTGTCTTTGAGATTGCACCCAAGAACTACATTTTGGAATCTTCTATTCACTCTAAGTTCTACTCCATTTCTTCTAAGGGATTCTTGCTCACAGTAGTAGATATGTGGCCAATCTGAGTTAAATTTTCCCACTCCCATCCATTTTAGTTCACTGTTTCCTAAAATGTCAATGTTCACTCTTGTCATCTCCTGTTTGACCACTTCCACTTTACCATATTCATGGACCTAACATTCCAGGTTCCTATGCAATATTGTTCTTTACAGCATCGGACTTTACTGTCACCACGAGACATATACATATCTGGGTGTGGTGTCCACTTTGGCTCAGACTCTTCATTTCTTCTAGAGCTATTTATCCGCTCTTCTCCAGTAGCATATTAGGTACCTACCAACCTGGGGAGTTCATCTTTCTGTGCCATATCTTTTTGCCTTTTCATACAGTTCATGGGGTTCTCATGGCAAAAATTTATTAAGGACTTTTCATAATCCTAAACTGAACTCTATCCTTTTAAGTTAGAATGCCTAATTACTTCTTTTGCCTAATTAATGCCTAATTAATTCTAATAAAGGATAGCTATTAATTTCATATAGTTACTTCATATATGAAAAACTCTCAAGAGTCTTTTATCCTTTGTAATAGTTTATCCTTGAGATTCTTTTGTATTTACTGTATAAACTTTCAGGTTGCCCTGAAACACCAACTATGTTGCTTCCTGATATTGTAATGTAACTTAATTTTGTCTGGAGAAGGAAATAGCAACCCACTCCAGTACTCTTGCCTGAAAAATGCCATGGATGGAGGAGCCTGGTAGGCTACAGTCCATGGGGTCACAAAGAGTCGGATATGACTGAGCAGCTTCACTTCCACTTTCTTTAATTTTGTAAGTTGTATCTAAACAAAGGGAATGCAACAATTTTTAGCTAGGAGCTTGCACTGGATAGAGGTTATAGCTTTTGCCACATACTGATTTCAAGTTAAAGCCAAATTTACTATCCTTATTTCATGTAAACCATATTTTATAGCACTTTATTTCTCTATTTTATTTTATTTTTTTTTTATTAGTTGGAGGCTAATTACTTCACAACATTTCAGTGGGTTTTGTCATACATTGATATGAATCAGCCATGGATTTACATGTATTCCCAATCCCGATCCCCCCTCCCACCTCCCTTTCCACCCGATTCCTCTGGGTCTTCCCAGTGCACCAGGCCGGAGCGTTTGTCTCATGCATCCCACCTGGGCTGGTGATCTGTTTCACCATAGATAGTATACATGCTGTTCTTTTGAAATATCCTACCCTCACCTTCTCCCACAGAGTCCAAAAGTCTGTTCTGTACTTCTGTGTCTCTTTTTCTGTTTTGCATATAGGGTTATCGTTACCATCTTTCTAAATTCCATATATATGTGTTAGTATGCTGTAATGTTCTTTATCTTTCTGACTTACTTCACTCTGTATAAGGGGCTCCAGTTTCATCCATCTCATTAGGACTGGTTCAAATGAATTCTTTTTAATGGCTGAGTAATATTCCATGGTGTATATGTACCACAGCTTCCTTATCCATTTTTCCTTACTTTCCTAAATTTCTTCTAATTTCCCTTTCAGTGGGGTATAATTAGCTACTTAACTCATTTGCTGAGGTTTTTAATTCTTGATTTTAATTTTTCTCCAGTGTACGTGTTCTTTTATTTATAGCATCAACTCTTCTCATTACAACTTCTCCTCTTCATATTTTGTTTCTCAATGATTTTTACATCATTGAAAAAGTGTTCTATTTTAGTTTCTCTGGGTGCTAATCTTCATGTATGTTGTTCTTGCGTTCTCTTCTTTATGGTAAAATGCTTGACATTGAAATTTTTTCTGTTAGTACATCTTCTGCTACTCCCCACAATCCTGTAGTCGTCCCATAAACTTTAATAATAGATGTTCCTCCAGAGTTATTTCATTTTTGTCCTAGCAGGTGCTCAATGTATTTCAAAAGTGATTTTATTTGTCCCTTTATATACACTATTGGCTTATAGATATATAAACAAAGGGAATACAACACTTTTGAGCTCATTCCTTGCACTGAGGGAGGCCATAGCTTTTTCCACATACTGAATTCAAGCTAAAGTCAAGTTTCCACTCCATCCTGAGCTGTAGGTGGTTACTTTTGCATCCTCTATCCTAGAGGGGGGGGACTACTGTCAGGCTTTCTATATCATGCAGGTGTCTCATTTCTACAGTCTGAAATGCTTGGGTTCAAAGAAAAGTCCTTACAGCCACAAGATAACCCAGACACCCAGTCATTATATCTTATTTCTGGACTTACTTCTTTCAGATTGTCTGTCACTATTGTGTCAAGTTCATTCTGGTTTTGCACATTGAGAATATTCATTAAAATTTTTTCTCCTATATTTAGGAGTTTTTTTCTGTCATTTTTAATCCAGTATTTCTGTGGGTAGAAAGAAGGCCATTGGGTTTATTACATTTTATTTCATACTGTTAGTTTAGAAAAAACAAAATAGTAAGTATTATATGGCAGTTTGGGTTCAAGGAGGAAAACATGATTTTGCAGCATCATGGACATCAAGACTAAGTGGCTTTTGGAAATTAAAAAAACAATTTGGTAATTACTGTGTAGTTCTTTGCTAGATAAAACAATAGGATTTTTTTTTTTTTTTTTTTTTTGAGGATCAGAATCAGTCAAGCTGTTGGACGGAGAATGCACTTAAAACACATTGTCTAAGTCTGAAGATAGAGACACTTGTATTCCCATAAGCCAGTCAAGTCTCAGAAGACTCCTATTTCTGGCTCTTTTCTTTACAGGAGAATGTTTTCCTTCATATCCACATATGGAATTTTAACTGCACAACCAAAATCCATATATGTCTGTACTTGTAGAAATTAACTTTCGAACTCCACATTTTATCAAGTTTTTTGGCAGAACTTGCTTTACAAGAAATATTGTTGCAAACTCTTTTGCCTTTCATGAACTGTAATATTCTGAACCACATTCAGTCCAGTTCAGAACCACATAAATAGTATCATTTCCCTTAGACTTTCTCATAAATGTACTAGGAGATACTACTTTTATTTATTAAGAATACTAAGTACATTTTTAAAAGGTATTCTTCCCTTAATTCAAATCCTGAGAACAGTTGTTAAAAATTCTAAATCTTGGAATTTGATTATAACCACATTTTAATAAAAAGATAAATTCTGGAAAAAGTTGAGAGACCTTTGTCTAATTCATTTTAGAGTGAATCTTATTACTTTAGAAGTTTTGGCTACTGGCCAAATTAAATGTCTCTTATTCCCTTGCTTTTAAAAAGAAGTCTCAAAGTAATCTGACTAAAGTACAATGATTTAGTCTACTTTTATTCTAGTTCACTACTGAACATTGAAGACTATACACACACATACACACACACACACACACACACACACACACACACACACACACACTCAGATGCCTTATTAAGAAGTTCCAGAGAAACAAAAAGAAATATAAGACAAGGAAGAATGGGAAAGAGAGATAGTGCATTACACAGAGGTCATTTCTTCATGAAGAAACACAAACCTCCTCTCTGTGGCTTGCAACATTGGCAGCGAGGCTCTAGAGAAAACGCCATGCTCCAAACGGAGAGGGACTTTTCTGTCTGCTTCCGCCATCTTACATTGGTCAGTGTTTGCCCACCGGGAGTTCCAGTTTGCATTTGACAGGTCAGATGATGGAACTGCCCGGGTGTACATGGGAAGTGGGTCTTCTCAGCAGCAGCTTGAACTGAGCAAAGGATCAAGTGCTCCACGGACAGATAAACCAATAATCTTAAACAGTGCATAAGAGGTGTCAAATAACACTTTCATAGTCATGACCATCTTTTCCTCATCAAACATGTTTGAGTGTCATGTGGCACCAAGTACCCTTTCTTAAATCCCTTAAGTTCTTATTGTTGGATTTTAAACAGACTTGAGTGAGAGAAGTCTTTCATTCTCAGAAAGACCATAGGTCAATTTGAAGCATACAATACTGAAGGATGTTGAGCTTAAAAATTAGATACTGACCTTCTAGTCTTGTTGTCCAATCTCGAGTCATGTAGAGTGTCATGGCTCTGGGCAATCGATTCCAGCGCTGCATCCCTGGTAACACAGAGTGGTAAACTTACCCTGAACTCTCAAAAAAGACTTATGGTCGGTAGAAAATGGAATTTTCTGCCCAAGAGGCATTCATTTTCACCCTAGAGTCATCCTTTTCAGTTATAAAAGTATCTTATTAAAGCACATAAACCTAGGGAGATAAATATATTATTGACGTTATTCAGTCACTCAGTCGTGTCCTACTCTTTGTGACCCCATGGCCTGCGGCACATCAGGCTTCCCTGTCCTTCACTATCTTCTGGAGCCTGCTCCAACTCATGTCCATTGAGTCAGTGATGCCATCCAACCATCTCATCCTCTGTCATCCCCTTCTCCTCCTGCCTTCAATCTTTCCCAGTATCGGGGTCTTTTCCAATGAGTCAGTTCTTCGCATCAGGTGGCCAAAATATTGTAGTTTCAGCTTCAGCATCACTCCTTCCGATGAATCAATGTTCAGGGTTAATTTCCTTTAGGATGGACTGGTTGGATCTCCTTGCAGTCCAAGGGACTCTCAAGAGTCTTCTCCAACACCACAGTTCAAAAGCATCAATTCTTGGGTGCTCAGCTTCTTTATGGTCCAACTCTCACAATCCATACATGACTTGGAAAAAACCAACACTTTGACTAGACGGACCTTTGTTGCCAAAACAATAGCTCTGCTTCTTAATATGCTGTCTAGGTTGGTCATAACTTTTCTTCCAAGGAGGAAGTGTCTTTTAGTTTCATGGCTGCAGTCACCATCTGCAGTGATTTTAGAGCCCCAAAAATTAGTCTGTCACTGTTTCCATTCATTTACCCACCTAAATACCATGAAGTGATGGGACCAGAGGCCATGATGTTAGTTAAATGTTGAGTTTTAAGCCAACTTCTTCACTCTCCTCTTTCACTTTCATCAAGAGGCTCTTTAGTTCTTCTTTGCTTTCTGCCATAAGTGTGTCATCTGAGGTTATTGATATTTCTCCCAGCAATCTTGATTCCAGCTTGTGCTTCCTCCAGTCCAGCATTTCGCAAGATGTACTCTTCATATAAGTTAAACAAGTAGGATGACAATATGCAGTCTTGAAGTTCTCCTCTCCCAATTTTGAACCAGTTGGGTTAAGAAGTGATTTTAATTAGTAAATTAAAATCAGTAAATTCTTAGACTAGTCATTATTGAAGTTAGCTATAGAATTCATTTATATTCTCTCTGTGAGTTGTCCTATATGAAAGATGTTCTCTGAACTATAATTTATTTTAACACACTTTAAATGAATAGATTTCAGAAGTAACTTCAAAACATAGTAAGTCATAGTTGGGTCTCTCCTTGGTTTCTTTTAGGTTTTATCTAAGGATTGCAAAAATAAATTTGTTTAAATGTTAAATGTCCTTCCATTGTGTTTTTTTTTTAAATAAATTTATTTATTTTAATTAGAGGCTAATTAATTTACTATATGGTAGTGGTTTTGCCATAGACATGCAAATATCCTTGTTGTTTTTCAGCCACTAAGTCATGTCCGACTCTTTAGGACCCCATAGACTGCAGCACTGTAGGCATCCCTTCCTCCACTGTCTCCTGGAGTTTGCCCAAGTTCCTGTCCATTGAGTCGGTGATGCTATCCCTCCATCTCATCCTCTGCTGCTCTCTTCTTTTGCCTTCAACCTTTTCCAGCATCAGGGTCTTCTCCAATGAGCTGGTTCTTGGCATCAGGTGGTCAAAGTATTGGAGCTTCAGCATCAGTCCTTCCAATGAGTATTCAGGGTTGATTTCCTTTAGGATTGCCTTCCACTGTGTGTTTTTTGTTTGTTTGTTTGTTTTTTTTTTAATTAATTAATTAATTAATTAATTTTTTCAGTGGGTTTTGTCATACATTGACATGAATCAGCAATAGATTTACACGTATTCCCTATCCCGATCCCCCCTCCCACCTCCCTTTCCACCCGATTCCTCTGGGTCTTCCCAGTGCACCAGGCCCGAGCACTTGTCTCATGCATCCCACCTGGGCTGGTGATCTGTTTCACCATAGATAATATACATGCTGTTCTTTCGCAACATCCCACCCTCACCTTCTCCCACAGAGTTCAAAAGTCTGTTCTGTACTTCTGTGTCTCTTTTTCTGTTTTGCATATAGGGTTATCGTTACCATCTTTCTAAATTCCATATATATGTGTTAGTATGCTGTAATGTTCTTTATCTTTCTGGCTTACTTCACTCTGTATAAGGGGCTCCAGTTTCATCCATCTCATTAGAACTGGTTCAAATGAATTCTTTTTAACGACTGAGTAATATTCCATGGTGTATATATACCACAGCTTCCTTATCCATTCATCTGCTGATGGGCATCTAGGTTGCTTCCATGTCCTGGTTATTATAAACAGTGCTGCGATGAACATTGGGGTGCACGTGTCTCTTTCAGATCTGGTTTCCTCGGTGTGTATGCCCAGAAGTGGGATTGCTGGGTCATATGGCAGTTCTATTTCCAGTTTTTTAAGAAATCTCCACACTGTTCTCCATAGCAGCTGTACTAGTTTGCATTCCCACCAACAGTGTAAGAGGGTTCCCTTTTCTCCACACCCTCTCCAGCATTTATTGCTTGTAGACTTTTGGATAGCCGCCATCCTGACTGGCGTGTAATGGTACCTCATTGTGGTTTTGATTTGCATTTCTCTGATAATGAGTGATGTGGAGCATCTTTTCATGTGTTTGTTAGCCATCTGTATGTCTTCTTTGGAGAAATGTCTGTTTAGTTCTTTGGCCCATTTTTTGATTGGGTCATTTATTTTTCTAGAATTGAGCTTCAAGAGTTGCTTGTATATTTTTGAGATTAATCCTTTGTCTGTTTCTTCATTTGCTATTATTTTCTCCCAATCTGAGGGCTGTCTTTTCACCTTACTTATAGTTTCCTTTGTTGTGCAAAAGCTTTTAAGTTTCATTAGGTCCCATTTGTTTTTTGGGTTTTTTTTTGTTTTGTTTTTTTTTTTTTTTTTTTTGCTTTTATTTCCAATATTCTGGGAGGTGGGTCATAGAGGATCTTGCTGTGGTTTATGTTGGAGAGTGTTTTGCCTATGTTCTCCTCTAGGAGTTTTATAGTTTCTGGTCTTACATTTAGATCTTTAATCCATTTTGAGTTTATTTTTGTGTATGGTGTTAGAAAGTGTTCTAGTTTCATTCTTTTACAAGTGGTTGACCAGTTTTCCCTGCACCACTTGTTAAAGAGATTGTCTTTTTTCCATTGTATATCCTTGCCTCCTTTGTCGAAGATAAGGTGTCCATAAGTTCGTGGATTCATCTCTGGGCTTTCTATTCTGTTCCATTGATCTATATTTCTGTCTTTGTGCCAGTACCATACTGTCTTGATGACTGTGGCTTTGTAGTAGAGTCTGAAGTCAGGCAGGTTGATTCCTCCAGTTCCATTCTTCTTTCTCAAGATTACTTTGGCTATTCGAGGTTTTTTGTATTTCCATACAAATTGTGAAATTATTTGTTCTAGTTCTATGAAAAATACCGTTGTGTTTTGAAAGAGGAATCACAAATAGTTCCTCACACTAGCTCCTGACTTGCAGAAATAAAAACTCATAAACCAGATGGAGCTCTTTGGGTAAAAGATAGTATGTAAAAGTCTAGTAAATATACTATAACATACTAGAGGACTATATCCCATAGGGTACATGTAATATACAATATATACGATAGACAAGTATGTCTTTTGGGAGGGAGCATTGGAAATGTTATCAGTGCAAAAAGAAAACAAGCAAGGAAAAAATAAAATGGCAAACCAATATCTTGTACAAACTAATGTACTTTGAATTGAGGAACATGTTAACTCAAGTATATGAATTCAGGGGACACCAAAATTTTAAAATAAAAGTAGAGTAGGAAAAAACGCATTTCAAACTGTATTTTATTTTCCTTCTTCTTTATCTGGTGATTTTTCACAGATTTTTAAAGTTATATTGTATTAGATACCTTTGAATTTCTCTTTGTTCAACTTCAATATTCTATTCTTTTGGAAATTTGAAATTATGCTCTAAATGTATACATGAGTCAACCATGGCAATAGGTCACACATCAATTTGGCTATATTGTAGTACACAGCAATTCAAACACTAATCTAGATGTTGCTGTGGAGGTATTTTGTAGGCATGCTTGACATCTACAATCAGTAGACTTTAGGTCAAGGAGATTATCTGCAATAATGTGGGTGAGCCTCCACCAGTCATTTGAATGACCTTAAGAGTATGACTGAAGTTTTCTAGAAAGAAGCAATTTTGCTTCTCAGCAGCATTCTTTGCTCCTGCTTATAAATTTCCAGCCTATTGTCCTGCCTATGGACTTCAGGCTTGCCCAGCCAGATCCCACAATCACATAAGCCAATTCCTTGGAAAAGAAATCTGTGTCTATGTGAAAGTGAAAGCCACTCAGTCATGCCTGACTCTTTGCAACCCGATGGAATTCTCCAGTCCATGGAATTCACCAGGCCAGAATGCTGAATTTGGTTGCTGTTCCCTTCTCCAGGGGATCTTCCCAACCCAGGGACCAAACCCAGGTCTCCTGCATTGCAGCCGGATTCTTTACCCCCTGAGCTACCAGGGAAGTCCATGTGTTTGTGTGTATTTCTGTTTTTCTGGTAGAATTCTCACTGATATAGCCTTCAAACTTTGACGGTCAAACACAGTAATCAAAATTATGAACAAAATTATCAGTACTTTCAATATCAGTAGTGAATTTGGTTTGAAGTGGCACAAATCCTCAAAAACCAAATAGGCTCTTTGGATTGTTCTCCTTGATTATGAATCAACTATGCTTTGAAAGTCTGACATTGCTGTAGAAAGGTGGTTTTATATATGAGCCTATATTCAGAGGTTTACCTCATTTTCTGGATAGTCTCTTGATTCATATTCTTAGGAGTTTGTTTATTGGCACATACCTTCATAGTTGCAAGCATGTAGATCATAGGTGATAATTTTAGGTAGATAACTAATGAGTTCATGTGGGAATAAAAAATTGTCATCAGCAACAAAAATGTTGTCAATTTTTATACAATTATGAATTGCTTACTTTCACATGAAATGTTTCAAATACTTTCAGTAAAATAACTCATTCATTTTAGCATGCTCCATTTTCAAACATACTCCAAGTCTTTGTTTTCTTTTTTTCAAAACATTCAGGCAATTCTCTCAACAAAACAATACTTTCTCTACTGCCCCTAGGGGAGTTAGTACTAACTTGTTAATAGTTTATGCTTTTTGAAATGTCAGTTTTGCTATTTGAATATTTAAGCCAAGCAGAAAGGGATCTGAGTAAAGAAAAGCATTGCCTACCTTGTGAAAAAGCAAGTAGGTGACCTTAGAGTTATGTCAATGCAATGTATACAATTTGGAAAACAATTTCCCTTCATAGTTCTGTCTTTTCTTCTCTTCTCATCTGTGAAATGGTGTTTGTGAATACTTCTGTGTATGAATACTTGTGTGTGCTGGACTTGGGTGGACTTCTTTACACTGACTCTCTCTGCCTTGTCCCTCAATGTCTGCGTCACCTTTGATCCTGGCCATGGAAGATGGAGTTTTTTGCTTCTCCCAGTACTTTCATCTCTTCATGAGCCTTACCACCACCTCTCCTTCAAATGAAAAGGCAGTCTAGCCAGTTTTCCTTGACAGCCACCCACTGGACTTCTTTCTACTTCAGACACTTGAACCTTCAATTATTCTCTTTGACAGAGAAGCAAATGTGTTTGCCCTAAACATTACACACATTGAAACAAAATATTTTGAGTGAACATTCATTTCTGTATATATAGATTTATTATCACTTCTTAAAATGCAGGTAATGAAAAAGCAAAAACTTAGACAAAACAGTAGTACAAGTAAGGTTTTACTTCCCCAGATAAAATAGTCCCTGAGATGGAAAATTAAAAACCTCTATTAGCGTTGTAGTCATGGACAAATTGTTTAACTCTGAGCTATATCAGTGAAATGCAAATGATATTTATCTTGCAGAGTCATTTAATGATTATGCACATAAATTGCCTGATACATGGTAGGTATTTGTTAGGTGGTTAGAATATGGAAAAGGAGTCCAGAATGGCGGTGGCTAAAAGACAAGGAAGAGAAAAGCCCGGGAAAATAGAACAAAGGAAGGTCTGAGGACCATAGTGAGGACCTCAGGTAGAACAAACAGCACTCCTGGCTGGCCCAATTTACTTAGGGCAGGTCCAGGAGGAGGAAGAAACATACAAAAAGAGGAGCCAAAGCTCTCTCTCTCTCTCTCCCCACTCCCACCCCACCCCACCCCACCCACCCCGCCGCGCGCTTGGGTGCTCTTCTCTTTGCGTCTTTGGGTCGACATGCCCTCACGCCTTGAGGATGGAGTTTCCTGCTATTATCTAAATAAAATAGAGCTGTAACTCGGAGCTATAACACTGATTTGTCTAAGAGCTATAACACCGTCCGTTCGAGACCTGAGAGCTATAACACGGTCTGTCCAAGACCCGAGAGCTGTGACCCGCCGAGGGGGCTTTAATGTCCATCACTCCAAATCTTTGTTGTGACGAGACAAAAGCTGAGGAACATACACTCGCCTGACATCTATGGTGCCTTGACTCGGGTTTAACCTGGCTGAAACAACCTCTGTGCAGAAGAGGCCAAGCACAGCAGGAGCCCCACTCAGCGAAGCTCCCACAGTAGAAGCAGAACTTGAAGAAAACCCAGCGCAGGGGAAGGCCCATCGTGCTGGAAACCGGGACAGTGAAAAACAAACTCAGCAGAAAGCTCACGCAGCTCAGCCTCAGATTCCAGAAGACCTCCGGTTAAGATAGGAGGTCCTCGCTCCTATGGCTGGAGGGACATGCCTAACAAAATCTTAATTCCTTTATGATCTCTCTTTTCTTGTTTCCTTGAATCCCCACCCCACCCCACCCCGCGAACAGGTGGGTGGCAGTGGGCACAATTGAGAGACTCTGGAGAGGCTACTCTTCGGTATGTCCCAAAGGCGCTATCTGCTGAGCCCCAGTAGCTATTACACAAGCTGGTGGGGGTTCTTCTGTCCTTACTCTTCTTTGTGCCAAGGATCAGACCAATGAAAACTGTGAGCACCGGTCAAATATTTAACAGATTTTCCAGCAGGCTTTGAATGTGATCCCTTGGCACGTTTTTCCCACTGCTTTTTCCTCCTGTCCTTCATCTCTCTCTCCCGGGACTTGAACCTGACTAAAACCCAGGATGCCCTCCTTCAGGACCTAATGAAGCTCAGGCTCTGATGTCTCATTGCAAAAATTCAGTGAGAGACAAAGAGATAGGTAAGAGGTGGATTTGTTAGGATTCAGAGAGAAGCACCTGTTCTACAGGGTTCAGGCCAAGGACTGCGGCCTGGCTAGGTTTTGCGAGATGGGGTGAATTCATATGCTAATGAGTGAGAAGGTCATCCCAGCCATTGGGGAACCACCCACTCCTCTGTCTTTTGACAGTGACTTAGAGCTGTTCTGCCACCTCTGGGTGTGTCTTTTGGCTTACAGATTGGGGGTTAAGGTTTACTTAAATTTGACTTGTCATCTTGGACCCAATTGATTTTATTCAGTTTATGTTATACCCTTGTGCTATGTCATTCTTTCAAAGGTTGTGTTCCGCCCCCTTCCTTCCTGTTTCATGTTCTTTTCCTCAGCCCTACTGCCGGGCCCACAATGTCACCTCTACAATCTATGGAGAGACAACCAAAACATAGCTGGCCCTTGGGAGGGAAATACTGTATAATATCCAATCCCTCTAGAAATTCAGCCCTCCATCCCCCATGTTTCCTTCCACATGCGCAATATCAGCACCTCTCAGTGAACCCGCTAGTGCGGGCGACAGGCACAAAATGCCTGCTAGAAGTCCATCAGTTGGCATCCCTTCAAAGGCAATTGGGCTTCCAGGGATAATGTTTGCCACTCTGGGAGTTAGCCCTGCAGGCTGTTTGGGCCCAAACCCTTACCACCCTTCTCCTAAAGTTACAAACATATCCCTGGATCAAATTTCCACTCCACTTTTATGGAACATTTGATCGGTTGCCTCTTGGCTCAATTTGTTGGCCCAATTTGTTCTTGAGCCAATTACTAACTCCCATAATCAGGACCCTGCCCCCTTGTAGGCAACACTGCTCCACCCAGTCTATTATTAAAACACATCAATGCCCCTTACAGGGCCAGATAACCCACTCCTTTGTCACTACTTCTGTTATTACCTAAAGTGGTCTGGGACACGAAATGTTTACCATCGGAGACACCTTAACCTGCTCTTATGGAGGACTAGGGGAAAAAATCAGTGACTTACAATCCCTTAGAACAGTAAGAGGATAAGGCTTATGACTGTTACACTGTTTCCCAGTCTCAGAGCATAGGCTTAGATTGTTTTACATCATATCTATCCCCATCCAGGGTGGACAAACCAGCAATGAGTTAAGATTACAACCCCTTAATAGTACCCAGCACTGGTCATGCTGGAGATCTTCGGGATGTCCAACTCCAGTCCAGGGGCCCCAGGAGGTGAACCTGCCTTGACCTGCCTAGGGATCTGGTCCTCGACATGTTGTCATGCCTCAACCTGCTCAGGGATCCGCCAGTCCCAGGGCTCCCAGGAGGTCCTCATGCCTCAACCTGCCCAGGGACCCAATTCTCGGGAGGCCGTCATGTCCCAACCTGCTTGGGGATTCAATCTCCAGGAGGCTGTCACGCCTCAGCCTGCCTGGGGATCTGCACCCTGACCCGGGGACGGCTGGCTCTCAGGTTGCAACAGTACTGGGTAGGATAAGCTTCAGAAAGACTCACCCCTAAAGTCCACCCATAGAAACAGAAGGAAGCCTATTACTTGTGGTACTGTGTCCAGTCTCAGCAATAACTCAGGAGCCCAATGAGAACCCCATTGCCTTTCTGGAAAGGCTAAAAGAAGCCCTCCAAAAGTTTACCAATCTGGACTTAGACTCTTATGAGGGACAGGTGATTTTAAAGGACAAATTCCTGTCCCAATGTGCATCAGATATCAGATTTAAGTTACAACAGCTACAGCAGCAGGACCCTGCTGCCTCTTTAGATGAGATGGTCCAGACAGCCACCAATACCTTTTGTAACAGAGAACAGGAGAAGGAGGCCAAGGCCCAGGAGAGGGAGAGAAGGAAAGAGACAAGGCATGCCCAGATGCTGGCCGCCCTCCAGGGAAGCCCTGTGGCAAACCCCGAGTGCTTGAAGGACAAGGCACGAGGCAAATGCTTAATCTGTAGACAGGCAGGGCTCTGGGCCAAAGAGTGTACAAATCGTGACAAGTCTCCTAGAATGGCTTGCTACAAATGCCATCAACTGGGACATTGGGCAGCACTCTGCCCTTGGGACCCAAGAGCCTCAAGGTCAAGCACCAAGCCTTCCCTCACGGTGGTTCAAGAGGACTGAAGTGGCCCGCTCACAGCCAGCCCCCCATCACGGGGCTGGAGCCAAGGGTGCAACTGGATGTGGCAGGTAGGTCCAAGAATTTCTTGGTTGACACAGGGGCTACCTACTCTGTCTTAGTCTCCTACTCCGGAGCCTTCTCCTCCCAAACCTGTACCATTTTAGGTGCTACAGAAAAATCAACTACTAAAAGATTCACCCAAGCACTTCTTTGTTGCTGGGATGGACAAATATTTTCCCACCAGTTTCTGGTGGTCCCTGAGTGTCCTACTCCCTTAATGGGAAGAGACATAATCAATAAACTGGGAACCACCCTTGTAATGGGAAGTTTTTCAGCCCCTAGAGATCTACAGCTCCTGGTTACTACTGAAGAATCCATTACACCTTCTCCAATAGAGAGGGGCCAAAAACTATGGGAGGACAAAATTAACCCCCAAGTGTGAGACCAGGGGATTCCTGGACAAGCCCACCAAGCTGAACCGGTCATCATTGTCCTCCGAGATCCCACTCGGTTTCCTAACCAGAAACAATATCCCCTCACAAGAGAGGCTCGGGAGGGACTACAGCCTTTAATAAATAAATTTCTTGCTTGTGGGCTATTGGTCCCCACCAGTTCACCACGTAACACCCCAATCCTCTCAGTAAAGAAGAAGGATGGAACCCAGTGAATGGTTCAACATCTCTGGATCATAAGTGAAGCTGTAGTCCCCCTCCATCCCACACTACCCAATCCCTCCTATGTAATCTTGGGAGAAATCCCACCCAGTGCCAAGTGGTTTATGTCTTGAATCTCAAAGATGCATTTTTTTGCATACCACCAGCTAAAGAATCCCAATATCTTTTTGCCTTTGAGTGGGAGGCCCCAGGAGAAAAACACCAACAGATCACTTGGACAGTATTACCTCAGGGGTTCAGAGATAGCCCCCACTTGTTTGGATAGACCCTTAGCTGGGATCTCCTAGATCTGGACCTGGGACCTAATGGGAAAATATTACAATATGTAGATGACCTACTAATCTGCTCTCCAGATGAGAAAAGTGCCCAACAACATGCAATTCAGGTTCTATACATTTGGCAGAAAGGGGATATAAAGTCTCCCGTGCTAAGGCACAGATGGTCGAGACAAAGGTCACTTATCTGGGAGTTCAGATTACACACGGGTCCAGGAGGCTGTCCTCTGATCGGGTACAAAAAATCCTCCAGTTGCCCTCCCTGACGACTCAAAAACAATTTCGAGCTTTCCTGGGGCTAACTGGGTATTGTAGAATCTGGATACCCAGCTATGGTCTAATTGCCCAGCCCTTATATGAAAGCTTAAAGGGATGGGATTATTTACTCCCACTGATGTGGGGAACTCCTCAAAAGAAGGCAGAATCTACACTAAAACAGGCCTTAACTAAGGCACCTGCCTTGAGGTTTCCAGACCCAGAAAAAGCATTCCAACTTTATGTCCATAAAAGAGAGGGAATAGCCTTGGGAGTGTTAACTCAAAGTTTGGGATCTGAGCCCCAGCCTGTAGCTTACTTATCCAAGAGACTCAAGCCAACCACCCGAGGCTGGACCGCTGCCTTCGAAACCTTGCAGCTGTTGCAATCATGATAGAAGATGCTTTAAAACTCTCCTTTGGGGGCAAACAATATTTTTACCAGCCACCAAGTAAAACAACTCCTAAGTGGGAGAGGTCATTTGTGGATGTCTGATCAAAGAATTCTCAGATATCAAGTAATGCTGATGGAAAATCCAGGCCTCACTATATCCTCTTGTGAGGTTCTTAACCCAGCCACCCTCCTGCCTGAGGGCTCTCTCCCCTTTCACTCTTGTCTAGAAACCTTGGACCACTAGACAAAACCCCGACAGGGGTTGTCGGAAGATCCTCTGACCAATCCTGAGGAAATCTGGTACACTGATGGAAGCAGCTTTGTCCTGGGTGGAAAAAGAAGAGCCGGATATGCAGTAGTCTCCAATTTTGAGATCATAGAGGTTAAGTGTCTGCCACCAGGTCCTTCAGCCCAATTAGTTGAGCTCATTACCCTGGCTTGAGCTTTAGAGCTGGGAAAAGGAAAAAGAATAGCCATTTACACTGACTCCAAGTATGCCTTTTTGGTGCTACAAGCACATGCGGCTATTTGGAAAGAAAGGGGCCACCTGACCATCCAAGGGACCCCAATCAAATATGGTGATCAAATCCTTGGACTCTTGGAGGCAGTCCATCTGCCCACTGAGGCTTCAGTCTCCCACTGTAAAGGACACCAAAACGGGAGCACAGAAGTGACACGAGGGAACCAAGCAGCTGATCAGGCAGCAAAGAGAGCAGCGTTACAGAACCATGACCTAATAGACATTGCCACCCTAGTTCCACAGACTAATTTGCTAAAAACTCCTTCATACACTGAAGGTGAGACTCTTAAAGCTAAGGGTGAGGGCTTTCAAGAAGATCATATGGCGTGGTTCCAAAAGGAGTAACTCCTTTTTCTGCCTGGGAACCTCCAATGGAACTTGGTTAACTCCTTACATGCCACCACTCATTTAGGGGAAAAGGCCCTCCAAAAATTACTAAAAAGGTCCTTCAGGAGAACAGGCCTCCAAACAACTATAAGGCAAGTGGTCTCCTCTTGTCCCACTTGGCAATTAAACAACCCCCAAGGAGCTCGAAGACCCCAGCTGGCCTAGCCTGTCCAACGACATGGGGCCTACCCAGGAGAGGACTGGTAGATGGACTTCACCCAGATGCCAGTTTCTCAAGGGTATAAATACCTATTAGTCATGATAGATACATTCACAGGACGGATTGAAGGCTTTCCCACCCGGACCGAGAAGGCTGAGGAGGTAGTAAAAAAAAACTGCTCCATGAAATCATTCCAAGTTTTGGTCTGCCCAGGTCATTACAAAGTGACAATGGGACATCATTTAATTCTAAGGTCACCCAAGGGGTCTCTAAAGCATTGGGCATTACTTATTGTCTCCATTGTGCCTGGAGGCCTCAGTCTTCAGGAAAAGTAGAAAAAGCCAACCAATTCTTAAAATCAGCAATAAAAAGATAACTCAGGGGACCTCCCTGGGATGGAAGAAGGCTTTACCAATAGCTGTCCTCCGCACCCATATCTCCCCTAAGGAACAGGTTGGTCTTAGTCCTTATGAGAGGCTCTATGGGAGACCTTTTGTTTATGTCAATAACTTCTCCCTAGATCCAGAGGTTCAGACCCTCCAGTCTTATACCATAGCCATTGAACAATTCCAACAGGATATACGCTTTGGGGGTATGAACCAGGACCCAAAAGATTTTAAGGAGTCACAATTATATGTTCCAGGGACTCAAGTCCTAATTAAAGTCTGGAAAGATGGGTCCCCAAAGGCTCATCTCCAGTCCACATGGAATGGCCCCTACCCTGTAATACTTTCTACCCCCACAGCAGTCAAGGTACCAGGATATGACTCCTGGATTCACTACTTACAAGTCAAGCCATGGAAAAAAACAGAAGAGGACACTCAGTACACCTGTGAGCCCTTGGGAGCTCTCAGATACCTATTCAGAACCACAAATGAGTGCCATTCTAATGAACAACCCCAAAATCTGGTCTCTGGGGATAAGATTTCTCAGGATAACTCTAAAGAGCCAACACAGCTTGGCAGGGATAGTACTCCAAAACAGACAGGAGATAGATCTTCTGATCCCTAAACAAGGAGAGACTTGAGCCATCCTGGCAATGTAAATTTGAAATTGGCTAATGCCGCTACTAGTCCTTGTTATACCATATTGATGCTGCTTATGATTGTTCCATGTACTGTCAATTGTCTAACCTGTTTTGTCTCTGCCCAGGTCAACAAGCTACAACATGCAGTGTCAGTTCAACACAGATACAAAACTACAGTCCACAATGGAAAATATCACTCACCCTTAGATGGCCACCGCTATAAGGACTCTGAGGCTTGAGACTAACAGAGGGGGAGGCCCAATGCCCCTCGCCATCCCAGGTCAGCAGGAAGTAGCCAGAAAGACCTCATCACCCCTATTCCCAAAGAATTGGGCCTCCCATCTCTTGAGGGAGGAATGTTAGGTAGCTAAAATAGGGAAAAGGAGTCCAGAATGGCGGTGGCTAAAAGACAAGGAAGAGAAAAGCCCGGGAAAATAGAACAAAGGAAGGTCTGAGGACCATAGTGAGGACCTCAGGTAGAACAAACAGCACTCCTGGCTGGCCCAATTTACTTAGGGCAAGCCTGGCAGGAGGAAAAAACATATAAAAAGAGGAGCCAAAGCTCTCTCTCTCTCTCTCCCCCGTGGACTGGGGCGCTCTTCTCTTCATGTCTTTGGGTCAACATGCCCTCACGCCTCGAGGATGGAGTTTCCTGCTATTATCTAAATAAAATAGAACTGTAACATGGAGCTGTAACACTAATTTGTCTAAGAGCTATAACACGGTCCACTCGAGACCTGAGAGCTATAACATGGTCTGTCCAAGACCCGAGAGCTATGACATGCCAAGGGGGCTTTAATGTCCGTCACTCCAAGTCTTTGTTGTGACGAGACAAAAGCAGAGGAACATACACTCACCTGACATATTTAATCAAAGATAGCTGCTATCATTAACGTTCCCTCCAGAAATTATTGAAGGACACCATGAGACTTGATTATCTCTTCTTTGTGTTCCACAGTCCAAGATCTCAGGATGGGCAGATAAACCTCTGCTCCATCCTTCCTCAGATTAATCCCCTGCCTATTAATGGAATTACCCTTAGTATTAGTGTAGCTTTGTTTCCTGCTAGTTGTTCAAGTCTTGACCCTAGAATATTAGGACAAGTACATCATCCACATGAGCCTCATTCAGTACAAACTTTGATATAAAGAAATTTTCCATGCACATATGCAAGTTCAAGACTCCAATTTGCCCTAAGATGTGTTATTGTTTATTCTAGTCAAAAAGTGTGATGCTGATATAGCTGGAGAGGTCAATTTGAGATCAACTGAATTCCACATAGTCAACAGCCTATATTTGAAAACATTTATTTTGTGGTTCTGCTTTTTAATTTTTCTTGAGTTGAAAGACATATGTAGTCAAGCTTCTATATGTGAAAGACATATACAGATTTTTTTCCTAATCTAACAATGAGTGCTACACAGTTGACATGAAGATCCAACCAGTAATAAATTTCAGAAGAGGAAGATGGAATAAGTGGAATCACAGAGTCAGAACCAGATCTCACACTAGAGTTGCCACTTTGGCACTTGCTAATCAGGGTGCGTCCAGGTAAACACGGAAAGACCAAAGGCAACTAAGAAGCACAAGACTTGACCTCACTCATTCTCTAGAGACATTTGCCCTTCAAAACCCTCTTCCCTGACTTCCAAGACTGGAAGGACTGTAGCCTGAGAAGGGGGAGGACTTGTTAAGCCCCTCCATCCCAATATACAGCTGACCCTCACAAAAGGGAAAGAACCTGATGCTGGGGAAAATTGAAGGCAGGAGGAGAAGGTGACAACAGAGGATGAGATGGTTGGACAGCATTACCGATTTGATGGACATGACTTTGAGTAAACTCCAGGAGTTGGTGATGGACAGGGAAGCCTAGTGTGCTGAAGTCCAAAGAGTCAGACACAACTGAGTGACTGAACTGGACACAAAGGGAAGAGAATGTCTTTGACTTAGATATGAAATTGTAACGAGTGAACTAATTTCAGTCATGAAAAAGTGACAGAAGTGTTAAAGAATTAGTTCTCTATGTCTACCAGGTGCTTAGGGCACAAGCCAGAAAGGGAGACTTGACACAGTATATTTGAAAGCAAAGATTGAAACAAAAATAAAAAACACTTCATGCTTGTATCTCCAAAGTAACTGAGATATTTCATAAGTCAGTTGGTTATAGATTCATTATTACTATTCTAAAAAAAATACTGTGTAGTAATATGGTTAATGTGCTTAAACACAGAGTCCAAAAACATTAGGAGATTATGGTTACATTTATTTGAAATAAATAGGCTTAGATAGAAGGTTAGATTGAAATATATTAGTGTTCTTACAGAATTTGTGCTTGCAGGGTTTATATGTCAATTTTTTTTCTTTTCTCCATCGATCACCTATTTGATTGTCAACTGAAAAAAAGATTATACAGTCTAAAAGTTGAGAATTATGCTTTATTCAGTGGACAAAACTGAGGACTTAAGCCCAGGACACAGCATCTCAGTTATCTCTTATAACTGCTCTGAATAGGTAAGAGAGGAACCAAGCTACATAAGAGGTTTTGCAACAAAGACAAGGTAGTTGGAACTTGAAAAGATTACTGTTAATTAAAGAAAACCAGACATCTCAAGTTAATGAATTTAGCACTTTTCTGTTTGGGAAAATGCAAGCACCTGGCCTCACTGAAATCACTCCTTTGTTTGTACCTCAGCTATCTGGGGCCAGTATCCTGCTCTTTCTCACCCTGAGAATCCTCATGGTGCCTCATTTGGGGTGGTAAGGGACTGGCTGCTAGAGGGTGGGCATCCTGTTTCCATCCTGAGTTCCCTCAGGGCTCACTGTCCGGCAGCTGTAATCTGATGGCTGTAACACCTTTTGTTTACTGATATGGCAGGCAACATATTTCATTGACATTGTAAAGTGTTGTATTCTTTTATAAATTAAACATAATTTTGTAAATAATAATGTTAACCTAAAATGTTAATCCTATCTCTCACCTGAGTTTTCATCTAACTACCATAAAATCTTTATCCTCACCTCCATAACTCAAATTCCTTATTCCACTTCTCATCTCCCATTCAAACTTCAACCCTTTCTTTCACCTTTACAAAGATACAGAACCTATTCTTCCTAAGATAAAAACTCTTACCTCCTCAAATTTCTCTCATGCAGTCATAAGAGTGAGGTTTTTGAAACACCAACTGATCATATCCACTCTCTTTCAAAATTTGTCAATAGCTCTCCATTTCCCATACAATGAAGAATTTAGCTTTGTGTTTGCAATGAGGAATTTTTTTATATTCAGAGTATGGTCTCTCTTGCTCCCAATTTCTTTTCCATTCTCAATCCTTTTCATCTGTTTGCTACTGGCCCTCCAATCTCACCTCTCACCTCTTCTTTTTTCAAAGTTTGCAGTCAAATGATACTAGTCTGATTATAGTTACTTTCAAACATTATCAACCACTTTGCTCTTTTTTCTCATGATCATAAAATGTTCCTTCCTGCTGCTGGGAGGGCCACCACCCTCGTTTTCCCTCCAGTGAGATTTCTACATTCTTATTGAGTACTGAACTCATCCAGGAACAGAACAGGAGATTGTTCTGAGTCTCAGTGTATTAAGTGCTCTTTGTTTGTGCTCCCATTTCCTCATTAAAATTATTACAGAAGTATAATTTTTATCTATGTGCTACATTGGACTATGATCAGTTTGACAGCAGAGATGTTATGCTCATCTTTGATATCCAGGGTTTAGAATATTGACTGACAAATGAAACAATTTTGATACTCTTTTAGAAAGAATTGCATCAATAAATAGCATTTGTCAGATTCATCTATTCAAACTTAATATACATTTACTTAGGAATACTATTACATAGCTCAAGTCTTTATTCAAAAATACATCAAAATAAATTTGGCTAGATAATCTGTTAAACACAAAGGAAAACACAGACTGACTGTAACATATCTTCATGTGTAACACTAGAAATCATTAAGAGAGGAAACGATGCATTTGTTATGATCTCTTAAGTGGCTTGAGTTGGTCCCACACACAAGTTCTTTCTACATCCTGAGGCATGATTTGTTGACATGAAGCCAAGATAAGTCACGTTTTGTCATCTTTTCTTACCTTGGGGGCCGTCTATTTCTGACATGGTTAGTTCTCCTCTTCCCTTCTAATGGAGGTGCCTTAAACACAGAAGAGGTTTACCACGGGGACCTTTTCTCTTCTTATGGTCATGAGTTTGAGTGCACTCCAGGAGATGGTGAAGGACAGGGAAGACTGGCATGCTGCAGTCCATGGGGTAGCAAAAAATCGGACACAACTGAGCGACTGAACAACAACAAACCATCTCAGATAGTAATTCTATCTTTTGTATCTTTGATCCTTATTGTTTCTTCTCTCTTAACCAAAACACATTTTGAGTAGTTATTAAAGTTTGTGAATGTATATAGTCTTCTCTGCTAATCACTGTAAGGTCTTATTGATTCCCTCCATGATTTCCTGTAGCATTTTTTCCCTGCTGCTAAGTCACTTCAGTCGTGTCCAACACTGTGCGACCCCACAGACGGCAGCCCACCAGGCTCCGCCGTCCCTGGGATTCTCCAGGCAAGAACACTGGAGTGGGTTGCCATTTCCTTTTCCAATATATAGAAGTGAAATGTGAAAGTGAAGTCACTCAGTCGAGTCTGATTCTTCGTGACCCCATGGACTATAGCCTACCAGGCTCCTCTGTCCATGGGATCTTCCAGGCAAGAGTACTGGAGTGGGGTGCCATTGCCTTCTCTGATTTTTCCCCTAGTAGTTACTAAAGTTTGTGAATGTATAAATTCTTCTCTGGTAATCACTGTAAAGTCTTATTGCTTCCTTCCGTGATTTCCTGTAGCATTTTCCCCTACACTATCCACTTTGCCCTTTAATTCTTTCTCCAACTGATAACAAATGATGTGTGGTCTATCTCCAAATATGATGTAAAGTGTGAAGTTTAGTCACTCATTCATGTCCAACTTTCTGTGACCCCCATGGACTATATCCCATCAGGCTCCTCTGTCCATGGAATTCTCCAGCAAGAGTACTGGAGTGGTTTGCCTTTCCCTTCTCCAGGGGGTCTTCCTGATCCAGGGATCAGACCCAGTTCTCCTGCATTGCAGGCAGACTCTTTACTGTATGAGCCACCATGGAAGCCCAAATATATAATGTGAGCTGGCATGTTAACAAATGGATACTATCTCAGCATCAGTTTTCCCAAGCCTGATATAAGGGAGCATATTCTGACACCGTATTTGGGGAAGTAATTATAAAGGACAAAAGTGGAGGACTGGGAAACATGAAATCAGGAAAGATTGCCAATTGAAGGCTAAATGGTTACTGCTCTGGATGATGGGGAACTAATTCCACTGGGGTCTCTCTTAAGAGCTATGTAAAGTAGTCCTTAGTGTCATTCACCTTAGTCATTGATTCAGGGTGTACTTATCCATTGACCTCCCCCTCCTCAGTGGCCAAAGGTTTGCCATACTTCTTGGTTTATCTTAGCTCAGAATGGTGAGTGGATCCCTGCAGACACCCATGTGGAGGCCACAGAGAATTCCCACACTAAAGTGAGGAATATGTGATGCTTCTAAGGCATAGTATTTCAGGTTGTACTGCATGGTGGTTGTACACTAAGCCAAGAGTAAAAAGATGGTTTAGAGAAGGTCAGTCTCCATAGTGCATGAGGAGGGATAGGGAAAGCATTGTAGATGGGGTGATCATCAAGTGGCACAAAATATTGGCTTCAGCCTCAATGAATTACTACAGTACAGAATGAAATGCTTTGGCAAAGTCAACGAATATAAAGGAGAGATTTTTCCATTTCCCTTCTTCAGCATCTTACTTACAGGAATAATTTCATTCTGGCTCTGCTTAATGAGTTTTATGACCCTGGGCAAGTGAACACTTTGGCTGGACTCCAATTTCTTCATTTATGAAATGAGATGATCATTGAGCTCCGCTGCAGCTGTTACTTTATGATTCTATGAATCTACATCCTCGTAGTACACTAGAGCCTAAAATCCTACTATCCTTCCAGAAATATACACATTCATATTATTGTGCATTGCTTTCCTTCTATATTCTCTACTAGAATTTTTCCAGGGCTGAGAGATTCCACTAAGGTTCATTTTGGTTTCTCCTTTTCTGTACACTGATAATGATTTGTGAATTGCTTTGGAGTTTCCTAAATATTTATACAAGAAAAAAATTCTATAAAGAATGTAGCCTTGAAGAACATAGTTAACGTTTACTTCACAAAAATCTTAGCATATACCCATGGAAATGGTGACCTATAACTGCACACTAAATGGTAAATTTCCCGGATGTTTCCACCAAGATGACAAAAAACAACCAAACTCTGAACTTATTCCCATGGCATCTAGACTAGGGGTCCCCAACCTTTGGTTCATGGACTGGTACCAATCTGTGGCCTGTTAGGAACTGGGTCACACAGCAGGAGGTGAGCAGCAGGCAGACCTGAAACCATTCCCTCACACCAGCCCATGGAAAAATTATCTTCCACAAAACTGGTCCTGGTGCCAAAAAGGTTGGGGACTGCTGCTCTAGACAATGGACAATCTGACATGTGAATTATGCTTCCTCATCTCTATCCATGTTCCTCCTTCTCTCTCAAGAAACACTGGCTTGCTCTCTGCTTCTTACCAGTCTTAGCTCACCTCTGATCAATATCTTGCCATTCGTGTTCTTCCTGCCTGGACTGCTCTGTGCTTCTGTGTCTTCCCCTTGTCGTTCATCTCTCAGAGCAAATATCATACCCTCACAAGAAGCCTGTCTTGCCCATACAGTCAAAATTCACTCCCGTCACTCTGTATTTGTTTATTTTTTTTTCTTTCCCAAACTACTACCATCAAATTTTTTGGTTATCTAGTTCGTGTTTGGGCTTCCCTGATGACTCAGTGGTAGAGAATCTGCCTACAATACAGGAGATATGGGTTCAATCCCTAGATCAGGAAGATCCCCTGGAGAAGGAAATGGCAACCCACTCCAGTATTCTTGCCTGGAAAATCCCAGGGACAGAGGAGCCTGCCAGGCTACAGTCCATGGGGTCATAAAAGAGTTGAATTCGACTTAGCAACTAAACAACAACAAGTTTATACTTAGTTATGTATTTATGTGTTGTCTGTCTCTAATAAAGGTAGTCTTCCTTTGATTGTATCCCCTGTTCCTAGGAGAATATCTGGATCATAATCAATTCAAGATAAATATTTGTTGGCCAAATAAATGATTGCTGAGCAGTCCATGGTCAACATTCAAACAAAAGAGAACAAACATTGAACTTGAAACTAGAATTCTTAAGTTGTTTCTGATATGAGGTTATATAATCTGAGGATAACATGTATCCTGTATTGCACAGGTTGTTGCTTTATGTTTCAACTTGTTTAATTATCTGACACTTTCCTTTAAAAAATATTCTCTAAGAACGCATTCATGCATTCATTCTTTCATGCTTAATGCTTATGGTTTGAATCCCAGCCTCGTTATATATTAGCTGTGACAACTTGTCCAAGTTGTTTAGCTACCATATGCCTTAGTTTCCTCAACTACGAAACAATGATGGTAACAGTACCCACTTTGTGTATTATATCTGGAGTGCTTAGAAAGTAACTAACACAGTTTTAGCTACTATTTTTTTTCGTTCTATCATTTAGTAAACAATTCAATACTTTCTTATTTGTTTATTATTTAGTTTTTAATACACAGTAAAAGAATCCAGGTGTTTTTCTACCATTTTAGTGCTACTTTATGAATAAATTTATTTTTTCCAATTATAGAATTAATTCTCTCAATTTACTTTATATGTGTATTTAAACATTTGATGAAAATGATCCCCTTTATAATGATCACTGGTCTTCATGAATAGAGGGGGAAATATCACATCTACTTTTTCAAGTCAATTGTCTTTTCATTTCAATATACTTCAAAAAAAAGTTCATTTTATTGCACTATAATTTATTTATTATAATTCAAAATAAAATTTTGAGAAAAGCAGTTACTGAAATTAACAAAAAAGATTTGTATATCTAACCCCAATTGATGTGTATTTGTTGTTTTTCCAGAAGATTTGTAACTTTAAAAGTACAATAAATTAAACACTTTTCAGAATAGTTCTTATAATTTAAAATAGTTTATACCAAAAATGAAGTGTGAAGCAAAATATTATACACAAATTATAGTTTATATCTATTTTTCCAGTTATAGTCAGAAGTGTTAATTTCTTACCAAGAAATTCATATGCTTCATTTCCTAACAATAGAAATATAAATGAAACTCCAAAGATGTTCTCCTAAATATATTTTAAAATTGAATAAATATAATTCCTTTATTTATTTGCAGTTAGCCATCTCTTCTATTTCCTGAAAAGACATATCTAAATCTTTATCATTAGCCCTGAGTCCCCAGGTATACACCTGCATGGACATTCATCTGCACATTAAATAGGACCATCAGATATGAACATTTTGATTTCCCTCTGCCTCCAGTCATAAAGATCTCTTCATTCACTTATATTCACTTTCTGTTTTTCTGTGAAAGATCAAGATTTTCAAGTTCAATGCATTGGTCCCCTTGACTTGCTGGAGTAAAGAGTATTAGATGTATGTGATTTAGATATACCTGAATATGAATCCCAGTTCTGTTACTTAATAACCATGGAACAATGGTTATTACAATTTTCTGAGTGCCTCTTGTTTCTTTCTTCTAAAGTAGATAGTAAGTGCTACCTTGTTGAATGATGACAATAAACATTATAAATTACGTGTTAAGCAACCAGTAATGTACACATGTTGTTTAGTTGCTAAGTCGTGCCCAACTCTTTTGCAACCCCATGGACTGTAGCCCTCCAGGCTCTGCTTTCCATGGGATTTCCCAGGCCTGAATACTGGGGTTGGTTGCCATTTCCTTCTCCAGGGGATCTTCCAGCCTAGGGATCAAACTCACATCTGCTTCATTGGCAGGCAGATTCACTACCACTGAGCCATGAGGGAAGCACATACAAGACTTATAAAAGTTTATTTCCTTCCTCTGCTTCTTTTTCCTCTTTTAAACTCACAACTTGTCAAATTTCAATTGTCTTTGTCGACACAAAAGATTTCCTTTCCTTTCATCCCTTTCTGACATCTCATTTTCTTATTTTTATCTTGTCCTTATCCAAATCACCACCTCACCTCTTGCATTCTAAGCTTTCTCTCCGCTTACAGCCAAATTTCTCTAAAATTTTCTCTGGTCTTCATTCCCTCAGTTTCCCATGCATCCTTCTAGCTCCTGTAAGCTGGCTCGAATGCCATCATGTTATTAAAACTTCTCTCTGCAAGATTAACAAGAATCACTTGCCAATTGTATTATTTTCTTTAGGATCCTTCTGCTTCTTATAGCTCCCTTGAAAGTCTCACCGTTTATGGCTTTGGTGACATGATGCTATTTTCTCTTTCTCTCTATGTGAGTCTCCTTATTCTAGTTCCTCTTACATACGTGTAATTCCTCCTTTTTATTGATCATTGTCCAAAATACTACCAAAGTTGTTAACATTCTAAAACACAAAACTTAAAAATAATTATAAACTTTAATAATTGTAAGTTCATTAATAGTCTAATTATATATTTCATGACAGTCCCTAGTGTATGGGAAACCACTCTCACCACTATTTTTCAACATAGTTTAGGCAGTCCTAGCTATGGCAATTAGAGAAGGAAAGAGGGGAAAAAAAGGAATCTAAATCAGAAAATAAGAAGCAAAACTCTCACCTTGAAGATGACATGATACTATACACAGGAAACCCAAAAGACACTATCAGAAAATTACTAGAGCTAATCATTGCATTTAGCAAAGTCACAGAATACAAGGTCAACACACAGAAATCACTTGCATTCCTATATACTAACAATGAAAATTCAGAAAGAGAAATTAAGGACTCAATCCCACTCACCATCGCAACAAAAAGAATAAAATATATAGGAATAAGCCTCCCTAAGGAGACAAAAGGATTGTATATGGAAAATTATAAGATAATGATGAAAGAAATCAAAGATGACATAAATAGATGGAGAGATATTCCATGTTCCTGGGTAGGAAGAATCAATATCATGAAAATGACTATACTACCAAATTCAATCTATGGATTCAATGCAATCCCTATCAAGTTACCAATGACATTTTTCACAGAACTAGAACAAAAAATTTCACAATTCATATAGAAAAACAGAAGACTCCAAATAGCCAAAGCAGTCTTAAGAAGAATGGAGCTGGAGGAATCAACATTCCTGACTGCAGAATATATAAAAAAGCTACAGACATGAAGACAATATAGTACTGGCACAAAAATAGAAATATAGACCAATGGAACAAGATAGAGAGCCCAGCGATAAACCCACGCACCTGTTGGTACCTTGTTTTTGACAAAGGAGACAAGAATATACCATGGGGAAAAGATTGCTTTTTCAATAAGTGGTGCTGAGAAAACTGGATTGCTACATGTAAAAGAACGAAATTAGAACTCTTTCTAACACCATGCACAAAGATAAACTCAAAATGGATTAAAGATCTAAATGTAAGATCAGAGACTATAAAACTCATAGAGGAAAATATAGGTAGAACACTCAGTGACCTAAATCAAACCAAGATCCTCTATGACCCACCTCCTAAAGTAATGCAAATAAAAACAAAAATAAACAAGTTGGACCTAATTAAACTTAAAAACTTTTGCACAGCAAAGGAAACTACAAAGAAGGTGAAAAGACAACCCTCAAAATGGGAGAAAATAATAGCAAAGGAAATAATTGACAAAAGATTAACTTCCAAAATATATAAGCAGTTCATACAACTCAACACCAGAAAAACAAACAATCCAAACAAAAAGTGGAAAAAAGACCTAAGCAGACATCTCTCCAAAGAAGACTTACAGATGGCTAACAAACACATGCAAGAGAAATGCAAATCAAAACTACAATGAGATACCACCTCACACCTGTCGGAATGACCATCATCAAAAAGTCTACAAGCAATAAATGCTGGAGAGGGTGTGGAGAAAAGGGAACACTCTTGCACTGTTTGTGAGAATGTAAACTGACGCAGCCACTATGGAAGATGATATGGAGATTTCTTAAAAAAAAAAAAAAAAAACTAGGAATAAAACCACCATATGACCCAGCAATCCCACTCCTAGGCATGTATCCCAAGGAAACCAAACTTAAAAAAGATGCATGTATCCCAATGTTCATTGCAGCACTATTTACAATAGCTAGAACATGGAAGCAACCTCGATGTCCACTGACAGATGAATGGATAAAGAAGTTGTGGTACATATACACAATGGAATGTTACTCAGCCATAAAACAGAACACATTTGAGTCAGTTCTAATGAGGTGGATGAACCTAGAGCCTATTATACAGAGTGAAGTAAGTCAGAAAGAGAAATAAAATTTTGTATATTAACACATATATATGGAATCTAGAAAGATGGTGCAGACGAATTTATTTTCAGGGCAGCAATTGAGAAACAGACATAGAGAACAGACTTATGGATACAGGGGGAGGGAAGGAGAGAGACAGTGAGATGTTTGGAGAGAGTAATATGGAAACTTACAATACCATATGTAAAATAGATAGCCAATGGGAATTCGCTGTGTGTCTCAGGGACCTCAAACAAGGGCTCTGTAACAGTCTAGAAGGGTGGGGTGGGGAAGGAGATGGGAGGAATGTTCAGGAAGGAGGGGACATGGGTGTACCTATGGTTGATTCTTGTTGATGTTTGATAGAGGATGGGAAAAGACAGAAAAAGTACTTCATCAAGTCTGTAACTCCTTCATGAGAAGTTCAAGATTATGATTACTATTAAGAATCTTAACTCCCTAACCTCCCTTACACCCCTCAAAATGAAGGAAACCATAGCTACTTTAAAAAATTACTTTAAAAAAGTGATTAAGGTAAAATTTTTAAATCAGTCAGAGACAAAGTTTGAACTACATACAATGAAACAATGTTATGGATGACAGTAGATTTCTTATTGGAAACAAGGTAAACCAGAAGACAGTAAAGTAGAGTCTTAAAGCCACTGAAAGAAAAAAAAAATTCAACAAAAATTAAAATTCAAAAACGAAGGCAAAATACTTTTCTAGACTAAGAAAAGCTGAAAGAATTCATCAGCAGCAGACCTACATCATTACATATTCTGAAGAAAGTCCTTCAATAGACAGGAGAATGGCAGAAGCTGAAAGTATGAATATACCACAAGAAATGGAGAGCACAGGAAATGATAAATGCATAAGTAGATAGAAAAGATGTTTTTCTCATGCATTAAATCACTTTATATAGTAACTGATTAAGGCAAAAATAATAATGCACTGTGATATTTCTAACATTTGTCAGAAGTAAACCATATGACCTAAAAAGCACAAAGGACAGGAAGTGAGAAATAGAAATATGGATTTGAACAAATATTTTATTAGAGTAGATATATGGAAGGCAAGTAAACACATGATAAGCTGTTCAATAGCATTAGTCTTTAGGGATATACAAATTAAATGAGGAGATACCACTCAACTCATATGTGAATGGCTCAAATAAAGGAACGACCACACCAAGTGTTGACAAGGATGCAGAGCAACTGGAACTGCTGATGGGAATCTAAAATGTACAATCGCTTTGAGCTATAAGTTGACAAATTTCTAACACTGAATAAATACTTATCATGTGACCCAGCCATCCTTCTCCTAAGTATTTTCCCAAGAGAAATGAAAGCATATAACAATATACTTCTACAGGACTGTTCCTAACAGCTTTGCAGTAGCTCAAAGCTGGAGTCAACCCATATATCCATCCCTAGTTGGATCAATAAACAAATTGTGATATATGCTTACAATAAAATACTACTCATCAATAAAAAGAATGAACTATGGATCTATTTCAAAATACAGATGAATCCCCACCTATTTATGGTTAGTGAAAGAAGACACATTAAGAAAAGTTCAATTTTATGATCCTACTTATAAAACATTCTAAAACTTACATGTAAATCTCTAGTGACAGAAATAAATCAGTAGTTTCCTGGAAGGGGACATGGATATTGCACGAATGAAAAACTGTAAAAGGGGCATGAGGAAATTTTTAAAGATGATTGATATGTTCATTATCTTTATTGCTTTGTCTGTCTCATCAATGTCTACCCATGTCAAAATGTATCAAATTGTACATTCTAAATATATATTGATATAATAGTTTATCATATATTAATTATACCTCCAATAAATTTGTCAATTTTTAAAACTTCAGTATCTATGTTCTTCAATATATTACAGAAGACACTGTCTTACATGCATAGCCTTAATTCCTACTTTCCATCTACATGCATCCTATCTTTTAGTCACATGGTTTCACTATCTACTATGCCCTAAGAACAATCTCATACCACTATGACTCAATATCCAAACCTTCTTCCTAGAATCAACTTATTCTTTAGCTAGAGAATACCTAATTTTCCTTCAAGGTACAATTCAAAAGCCCTTGACTCCAAAATACAACCAAAACAACAAAAATAAGTCAACACTATTCATTGTTTATGTGTTATTCAGCTGACCCACAGTGAGTGAAAAATCTTAATGTCAATAACCAGTAGAAGTCAATAACCAAGTCTCAATGATTCTTAACTCTAGAATTAATAAAGGCAAGAAAGATATTGGTTGAGAATGATTAATTCAATACTATGAATGAATGATTATAATAGAGAGTTTACTGAAGAATTTACTGAATATACCAATAATAGTAACTAAAGTTTATTGAGTTATTATACTATGGACACTATGAATGTATTTTCTCAATGCAGCAATGTGCAGTGACACATTTGTACTATATGCATTATAAAAATAAACTGAGACAGGAATTAAACTAAGGCTTCCCTGGTGGCTCAGATGCAATGCAGGAGACCCCAGGTTCAATCCATGGATCAAAAAGATCCTCTGGAGAATGAAATGGCAACCCACTCCAGTATATTTGTCTGGAGAATTCCATGAACAGAGGAGCCTGGCAGGCTGAAGTCCATGGGATCCCGAAGAGTCAGATACAACTGAGGGACTACCACTTTCATTTTTACTTTCCCAAAGTCTCAAAGATCATGAACTGGAAAGCAGAGATTTGAATCTCAGTAGTCCAAATTCAGAGATCTTTCTTAATCTCATCACCCTGCCATTCATCTATACAATGGATTATAACTAGCACACAGCGGTTCTTATAGGAATTTCTAAAACCACTTCACTGAGGAATTTATCCAGGTATAGTTAAGTAAAATGTCTTTTTTTTTTCCCATAGGTCCTGTTAATTTTCCATTCATAATGTCCTATACATTTTTTTTTCTCCCTTATAAATAACTGTCAGAATGAATGACTTTTTGTGCTTGGGCTGCTAAACTAATTTCACAGAACTTTATATCTATGTCTGCTCAAAATCCAGATCCTAAAACCCATCTTTCACCAACTGCATTTACATTGTTTCAAATATCCCTGACTCTAGTTGTTACTGCAACTATATATATATATATATATATATTTTTTTTTTTTTTTTTTTTTCTAAGTCGCTTCAGTCGTGTCCAACTCTGTGTGACCCCATAGACAGCAGCCCACCAGGCTCCTCTCTCCCTAGGATTCTCCAGGCAAGAATACTGGAGTGGGCTGCCATTTCTTCTCCATGCAACTATATAATGAGTCTGTATAATGCTTCTTCTGCCATATACCTAGTGTCAGTTGCTTCCAAGATGGTGTTTGTCTCAGTTTATCTGTACTGTCTTCAGTGATGCTAATAAGGGTGGGAGGTATTATATGGTCAGCCCTAACTATTACAGAAAAGAAACATCTTCCAGATTAAATTTCACTACATTAAGTCTTCTCCGTTGGAGAGAAATAATTTATTCTTGGTCACTTGCTGAATAATATTTTCAAATATTTGCCTTAGCTCTTAACAGTTTTTCATATCAGGGCTTACATGGTTATATCACATTTTCCCTGCACTATGTCTGATCACACTTGGTGAGAATTGCCATCTACCCCCTCTATATTTCCCTGGTACTTTGCCTATAGCAGTGTTATAAAACTTTGCCTGTCAGAGTTTGCTAGACTATGAATTACTCCCAGGGTATGACCATGTCCTGTTTCTTTCATATGAAAAAGTCACCAGGGACTTCTCAGTACTCACCTTATTGGAACACTTAGCAGCATTTACACAGATGACTCTCCTTATTTCTTGAATCCCTTCCTTCTTGTGACTGCCAGGTCACCACCCTCCCTTAGCTTTCCTAGGCCTGCGATGGTCCCTGCTTCTGTCTCTTTCTGGTTAAGGTGAATGATCCCCCAAGGGGTCATGTAGAGCTGGTTGTGCCAATGGATGTGGCAGCCCTGTCCCCAGAGCCAGCCATTTGAGCATTTATGTTCTATCTATTTCAGTTCTTGGTTTGTTTGTTTGTTTTTCTATCTCATCCATTTCTGTGGCTTTAAAAACCATCTCAAAGCTGACAAACCTCAAAATAATTTTCCAGCACAGTCCTCTCCATGAACCCCATCCTCTTACATCTATCTGCCTATTTGACATTTCCACATCTCATAGCTATCCAAGTCCTAACTTGTCCTAAATTGAGCCCTGAGTCTTCCTTGCTCGCAAATCTAATAATGGGCTTTCACATTTTGGTAAGGACAGTTGCATCCCTTCTATTGCTCAGGGTAAAACCCCTGGACTCACTTCTGACTAGGCTCATCTGTCTCCTATAAAATAGATGATCCATTAACAAATCCTCTCATACCTCTTTTCAGTATTTTATTAATACTGAAATCATATATATATTAAATATACACACATATAAAATACATATTTAATAAATATATTATACTACATATATGTTTATATATAATTTATATTTAATAAATATATTAAAAAACCACACACTTCCTACCTCCTTCACTGCTAGCACCCTGACCCAAACCACCATCATCCTCTACCTGGATTATTGCCACAGCTTCCAAATTGTCTCGTAATTGATAGCCTCACTCTCTTCAGCCTATCCTCAATACAGCAACTAAAGAAATTGTGTTGCCCAAACCTACCCAAGGCTTCACATCCCACTTAGAGTAAAAGACAATCTTATCACAATGACCTACAGGGGTCTTTCAGGATGTATCACTTCGCCTTTAGCCCTTTGTATCTACTCCTTTCCCTGCTCATTCTGATCCACGTGGGCTTCTTTACTGTTGTTCAAACATCCCAAGCAAAATGTTCTTTACTTACTGTTCCTCTAAACTAGAACACGCTCACTCCAAATGTCCACATGGCTAATTCTCCTGCTTCTCCCAGGCTTTGACTCAAATATTATCTTTCTAGGGAGGCTTTGCTTGATTCTGTCTAGAAAAATGAAAAATTTCTGACCAACTTCCTGCTTTGTTTCTTTTCATAAAATATACCATGGTATAGTTTATTATATACTTTAGTGATTTAGTTAATTTATTGTCTCTTCCCTCATTAGAACATAAATCTCAGAGGGCAAGGATTCTGCTTTTCTCACATCATTTTCCAAACACTTAGAACTGTCTGATACATAGCAATCCTTCTAAAAGCATTTATAGAAACTGTAAAAAGTATGAAACATGTGAATGAGAGAGTGAATGAACTAATATTTCCCATGACCTAATGTCATCTCTATGAAAGATAAATAATAAATATTTATTGAAATTTAAAGGAGAGTTCAGGCAAATAGGACAAAGTCAAAATGAAAAAGGGTGAAGATGAATGGAGAAAGACAAAAATAATAACAATATTATTTTCTTTTCTGGTCTTCACAACTGATGTGGGAAAAGGAGAATCATTTTGGAGAGTTTATACTATTCTTTATGTTAGCACAAGTACTGAATTTTTCTTTTCATTTTTTAAGTTCCCTGCCACCTACTTTCTTTATGTTTATAAATAATGATGACCCACCTACTCAGTTGCCTTGTGTCAGCTATCTTGACATTTGTTCCAATCTTATTTTGCTATTTGACCTACCCTACCATGCTGTAAAGACATTTAGCTTTAAAACTGCTAAATAAATCAAAAGGAAAATGTCAGTTCCTTTTAGAAGAGACTGTACTTTGGTTCTCAGGGAATAAACGTGAAAAATTGTTTAGATGTTAGTGGAGACTTAACTGTTGTCTCTATACATATGTTTTATATATATATATATATATATATATATATATATATATCTCAATCCTACTTTCTCCAAGTTATATCAGGAACATTTCCCAGTACTTTTCCTCACTTCACAGCAGTTTATCAGGGTTCTAATAAAACTGAAGAGGAACTCATCTGTGTCTTCTCATGGTGGTTGATAAAGACATATTTTCAGCACAACTGTCACTACATTTTGAGAGGTATGCTTTTTCTGTAACTAGGTGGACATTGTAATTTCTGTAGCTAGCTATTCCCCACTTTCTTTCATATTGGGGAGACTGGCTAAGCACTTATGAAAATTACTAGTCAGTGAAGAATCGCTTATTGAGCAGAGCCCATGCCTTCAAGGAGCTAAGGACCCAGAAGAATTATCAGACTTATAACCAGGATTACAGTATTCAGGTTCATGTTGCTGTTATTGTTCAGTCACTAAGTCACGTCCAACTGTTTGTGACCCCATGGACTTCAGCACACTAGACTCCTCTGCCCTCCACTATCTCCTGGAGTTTGCTCAATTTCATGTCCATTGAATCAGTCATACTATCTAACCATCTCATCCTCTGTTGCTCACTTCTCTATTTGCTTTCCATCTTTCCCAACATAGGGTCTTTTCCAGTGAGTAGGCTCTTCGCAGCAGGTGGTCAAAGTATTGGAGCTTCAGTATTAGTCCTTCCAGTGAATATTCCAGGTTGATTTTCTTTAGGCTTGACTGGTTTGATCTCCTTGCAGTCCAAGGGACTCTCTAGAGTCTTCTCCAGAACCACAACTCAAAAGCATCAATTCTTCAGCACTCAGCCTTCTTCATAGTCCAACTCACACATCCATAGACTCATAGCACACTGCTATTAAAACAGGAATGAGGTCCATGAACCAGAGCTTGCTTTTGAACTTTCAGTAAGACAGCATGCTGCTTCTTTCTTCCCAGAGCCTGGAGTCTGAGACAAAACTAAGCAAGTTAGAAAACAATCAAAAGGGAAACAACTAATTGACTGTGTTTTCTGTCAACACAGGGATCGGGAGACAATTTATGCTCATTTAAAGCCAGAGAAGGGTATGTAAACCACCCCTTCCTCCCACCCATGCCTAAAGTTACTCACAAGCAATGCAGCCAAAAATGTATATTTTAAACATGGTTTAGTGGGGCCAAAGAAAACTTAAAAGAGGCTGAGTTCTTAATAAGGGGAAGATGAAGATAGTCTGTACTGTCAAAATAACCAGGCTGCAGAGAGGATCCTGCTGTTGAAATTGAGAAGGGGGATCCACCTGAGAGATCATGCTGAGGAATTCTGCCTCCTAACAGTCCCTAGGTATTGCCTCTGTGGCTTGGAAGAGTCAAGAGTTAGAGGATTCTGCAGGGCATGGAATTCTGCCTATATTTTTCTTCTGGCTCCCTTTTTTCTTAATGGATTTGAGGAGAGCAGCCAGATGACCTCGATGTAACTGCCTCAGAAATGAGCACCTGGCACAAACACCCATGTGGCTTCCCGTCTTTCTAGTCATTCTAAACCCCGCATCTCTGAATTGCAGGATATGCCCTGTTTGCTCTCAAATCATTTCCTGACAATCTCCTGCCTGCTCTGCATCTCAGGAAACTATTTTCCATGCTCCCATGTCCTCTGGCTTGAGCATTATGAGTCCATGGGAAGTGAGGCTGAAAGGAGGGAGAAGCCCTTGTATTGGGTATCACTGCCCCTCAGTCTCCCGGCATCTTCTCAGCAGCTTCAGCTCACAGTGAACAAGACCTGCAGTGCATATGTCACGACCCCCCCGTCAGCCTCTCGGCTTCTGAGCTCTGTTAACTCTGCTTCTTGTTTCCCTGTCCTGGGCTAATGGTGACTTCCTGGTACAGCTACACTTATAGACTGACTTCCTGTTTCTCTTTGTCTTGGCAGCCACTCTTCACCTGCATTACCAACGTCACGCACTAAATTATTTTACTTTGAAGGAGCCAGTATCATTTCTGCTTTGCTGCTGGACACTGATTCACAGGTCATCAATCAAGTTGGACCTTTCAGCCTCCTTCTTGGCTGGAGTTATTAAAGCATAGAAAAAGGCAATATTCAATAGACCACCAGCTTTTTTTTCTCAATCACAAATGATAGCCCTGACATGCATATTAACTGTAAATGTTTTATGCTGCATATTCTGTTTTAACTACTTATTTGGCTGTGCTGGGTCTTCATTGCAACCTACAGGATCTTCTATCTTCATTTCGACATGCAGGATCTCTAGTTGTTGCATGTGGGATCTAGATCCTGACCAGAGATGGAACCCAGGCCCTTTGCATTTTGAGTATGGAGTCTTAACCACTGGGTCAGCAGGCAAGTCCCTTATGTTGTATATTCTTGACACTCTGGCATCTGGGGCCTCACTGACTGGTAAGAGACTGCCCCGTACAGGGCTAGCCAATTCTTACAGATGGTGGACAACTCCTCTGTGAATATGACTCTTGTATGCAAACCAGCCAAACCAAAGACCACAGAGTTCAGTCACATCCTTCATCTGAATGTCATACTCTTGTTGTTATCCACCTGCCCTAAGAACCCTGGCCAGTGCCTGTACTCCAGAGCCCACTTAAACTGTTCAAACTAGCCAATCCTAAGCTTGGATACCCTCCTGCCTCACCCAATCTCCCCACGGAAACCACAGTAAAGGCTTTTGCCCATATTTTCCTCTTACTCCTTCTGCCCCCTGACTGACCATAGTCCTCCCACCTGGGGCCTTGCATGACGTGTCATGTGTCCTATTCCTAGGGATCTGTGAGCATAAAAATTTCTTCCTTCATGACAGTTAGTTCTAATTCTATTTGTCTTACCATATAGGTTTAAAAAAAATCTTGGTACATTTTAAAACAATGAGAGAGAGTATTTGGTTTCTGTAGCTTTCTTTTTCCTCTAATTTTTTAATCTTAAATATCATCTTAGAGTTGTTTAGTCACTAAGTCATGTCCAATTCTTTTGCAACCCCAAGGTCTGCAGCCTGCCAAGCTCCTCTGTCTGTGGGATTCTAACACTGAAGTAGGTTGCCATTTCCTCCTTCAGGGGATCTTCTCAGCCCAGCCCTAAATATTATCTTAAGTATTTGATATTCTAGTAAGATAGTTGGTCAGGAGATGAGATGAAAGGGAAAGTTTACCTGAAGCTACATTTATCTGAATAGTACATAGTGTTTGCATGCCACTGGTCAGCCTTAAGCCACCTTCCTTAATGTTCTGTGTTAATCACTCAGTTCTATCCAACTCTTTGCAACCCCACGGACTGTAGCCTGCCAGGCTTCTCTGTCCATGGAATTTTCCAGGTAAGGATCCTGGAGTGTGTTGCCATTTCCTTCTCCAGGGGATCTTCCCAACCCAGGGACCAAACCCAGGTCTCCTGCATTGCAGGCAGGTTCTCTACCATCTGAGCTGCTAAGGATGCCCAATATGTCATATTTCCTTAATAGCCATATTTAATTTTAATCAGTCTTATTAGGTCTTCTGCCCTCGAAGAACGACACTCCTGGTTCACATTTCTTTCTCTCCTGTTTCACAAAGAGAATCGAATCCACTATACGTGAATTTCTTTGGTTACCTATTTCCCACACATAGCATGTTATCTTTCTGCAACCTTAGAGAACGTGGCTTCACTGCCCCTGGAAGCTACTCCCTTCCCCTGGGCTCCGGATCCCATCACTTCAAACTGCTGCACCCTCAACCTAGCTCTCTTCCTTAGATTCTCTACTTTTTTTCCTTCCCCTTCTCTTAAGAAAATTCCAGGTATTTTCATCTTTTTTTAATAAATTGTTTTATTCAACTACTGTCAGTGTAGAATGTATTTCTGCTGTACAGCAAAGTAATTCAGATATATATATACACACATATATACATATATGTACATATATATACATATATATGTGTATATATATACACACACACATATATTCATGTTGTTTTTCCTATTTTTTTCCATTATGGTTTAATCACAAGATAATGAATATAATTTTCTGTGCTATACAATAGGACCTTGTTGTCCATCCATTCTACATATAAGAGTTTCCATCTGCCAACTCCAAATTTTCACTCTATCCCATGCCCCTTTCCTTCCCACTTGGCAACTACAAGTCTGTTCTCTATATCTGTGAGTCTGTTTCAAGATAAGTTCATGTATGCAATATTTTAGATTTCACATGTAAGTGATGGCACATGACATTTTTCTTTCTCTGACTTACCTCACTTAGAATGATAATCTTTAGGTCCATCCTCGTTGCTGCAAATGGCCTCATTTCCTTCTTTTTGTGGCTGAGTAGTATTCCATCGTGTGTGTGCACTGCGTGTTCTCTGTCCATGCACCTGTTGGTGGACACTTGGGTTGTTTCCAAGTCTTTGCTATTGAGAAGAGCGCTGCTACAAACATGGGGGAGCATGTATCTTTTTGAATTAGACTTTTGTCTGGATATAATCCCAGCAGTGGGATTGCTAGACCACATGACAATTCTATTTTTAGTTTTTTGAGGACCTTCCATACTATTATTTTTGTCATAGTGGTTGCACCAGTTTGCATGCCCACCAACAGCATTGGAGGGTTCCTTTTTCTATACACCCAACTCCAGCACTTGTTATCTGTAGACTTTAATGACGGCCATTCTAGCTAGTGTTATGTGGTACCTCATTGTAGTTTTGCTTTGCATTTATCTAATAATTAGTAATGTTGAGCATCTTTTTGTGTGCCTGTTGGCCATCTGTATGTCTTCCTCTGGAAAAATCTCTATTTGGAGCTTCTGCCCATTTTCCAACGGAATTGTTTGTTTTTGTTGTTGAGTTGTAGGAGTCATCTGTATATTTTTGAAAATTAAGCCTATTTGGTCTCATCATTTGCAAATAATTCAAGTCTTGTCATCTTTAAACAAAATATTTACCTTTCTGTGTTTGTTCTCTTTCTCACTTGTCTTTCATACCTGAACTTCATGAAAGATTAATACTTATAGTAACACTTCCTATTTTATCTTCTCTTTCTCAGTTATAATCTGGTTTATGCCCTTTATTTCCATGAGAACTGATTTGGCCAACGCAGTTTTTATCACTTTAAACTCCTCTCTCTTCCTTTAATTGATGTGACATCATCCTCTCTTGATTCTCAAGCTGCTCCTTTTCACTTATGTTCCTTATCTCTTCTTTTGTTTGCCTTTCAAATATTGCAGTTCCTGGGATTCTTCCATTGTCATTCTCAAAGATCCATTCATCTACTTTACTGGTCAAAATGGTGCCTCTCCAAGCTACACTAGTGGGTTAAGCCAGACCACTTCGCTAACTGGTATTGCAAAGAAAATGTATGTAGATATAATCAAGATTGCTGGGAGTAATATCAATAACCTCAGGTATGCAGATGCCACCACCCTTATGGCAGAAAGTGAAGAACTAAAGAGCCTCTTGATGAAAGTGAAAGAGGAGAGTGAAAAAGTTGGCTTAAAGCTCAACATTCACAAAACTAAGATCATGGCATCTGGTCCCATCACTTCATGGCAAATAGATGGGGAAACAGTGGAAACAGTGGCTGCCTTTATTTTTCTGGGATCCAAAATCACTGCAGATGGGGATTGCCGCCATGAAATTAAAAGACACTTACTCCTTGGAAGGAAAGTTATGACCAACCTAGATAGCATATTAAAAAGCAGAGACATTACTTTGCCCACAAAGGTCCGTCTAGTCAAGGCTATGGTTTTTCTAGTGATCATGTATGGATATGAGAGTTGGACTATAAAGAAAGCTGAGCACTGAAGAATTGATGCTTTTGAACTGTGGTGTTGGAGAAGACTGACTGCAAGGAGATCCAACCAGTCCATCCTAAAGGAGATCAGTTCATTGGAAGGACTGATGTTGAAGTTGAAACTCCATTACTTTGGCCACCTGATGCAAAGAATTGACTCATATGAAGAGACCCTGATGCTGGGAAAGATTGAGGGCAGGAGGAGAAGGGGACGACAGAGGATGAGATGGTTGGAAGGCATCACCGACTCAATGGACATGGGTTTGGGTGGACTCCGGGAGTTGGTGATGGACAGGGAGGCCTGGCATGCTGCGGTTCACGGGGTCACAAAGAGTCGGACACGGCTGAGCGACTGAACTGAACTGAACTGATAATCAAATATTCACAGATATCAGTAGAAGTGCTATAAAAGAATGTTTTCTCTTCAGATAAGATTAAGTAGCAGTTAACTAGAGAAAATTAACTTCAAGGAACCATTTTTTAAATGTTTAAATAAAAAAAAATAAGGCATATATTAACATCTTTTGGCAGTATTAACATCTTTTGGCAGAAGCTAGTTTATAAAATATTAGATGATAACACTGTTTCAAAAGGATCTCGCATAAATTTTCACTAAGATACATTAATTTATTGGGACTCTAATCAACTGTCTAGTGTGGGTAGGAATAACACAGCATCTGTCACATTACAATGTAAGATATGCAAGTTTTGGTTAAAAAGAAGAAACAGGCCCAAGGCAAAGCAGGAACATGAGAAAGCATGACCCTGGCTCACCTAGACATTCTCAGAACATCAGGAAATTTCAGGTAACTGCAGTGAGGTAGTAGACACACCAAAGGAATGAAAGATTCGAACAAGACTCTTGTTCTGTGCCAGTGAAAGTAAAATTATTTTTAAGTTGTATAGTTTAATGAAAGAAACTCTTCAAAATATGTATAACTTCTCCCCACAATTTCATCAAAATCTAATACTCAGATAAAACCTTTGAAAAACTAAAAAAAAAAAAAAAATCCCCTTTTCCTTATAAACAATTTTATTTCCTTTCACAAAGAATAAGGCTATAACTAACCCAATTTACAAAGAGAGGGACCTAGTTTTAGAAGATAATCTAATTTGTGTTATTATATCCATAGAACTAGTCTTTGCTTTCCTTGTAGATATGATTAGAAATAGGAAAATGAAGAAACAAAATTGAATTTTACCTAAGGCACATATGAAAAGTTTAGTTACAAACATGGTGTATGTTGTTGAGTTTCAAGCTGCAATGAACTTTTCAAAGTCATAGAAAGCTGTTTTAGAGTGATATCCACAGCATCATAGCAAAAATCAAGGCAGAGGTACAATTTTTTTTAATTAAGTTTTAATTGTCCCTTTTCAAAACTGGAACAATTATATCAAGACTTTCAAATGGTTTCATTTATATTGAAGAAAAATATAATACTTTTGAATAATACACTTTAGCATCTACACTACTGATAGACACAAAAATTAGAATATATCTGTAAATAGGAAATGACTCATTTCAAATGCCATTAAAATATAATATGATATTACATGATGTATCTCTTCTCATGAAAAAAGCATATCACAGGTATTTCCAGACTATACCATATTACATGGAATTTATTTCTTATTGCTACACATATGATTTTTTAATATTAACCACTAACTATGGCAGTCAAAATTACATACTTGGCCACATTTAAGTTTTACAACATTTTAAATACATATATTGAAAGTGTAGATTACACTGTAATCTAAAGAAACAATATTCACCCAGCCAGCAAAGCTCAAAAGAGCAGAGCACTAAAAACTGAACATTTTAATAAATAGCTCTTCACTTGATAGAGCAGTCTGAACTTCGAAGTACAGTTAGGTTTTTATCGATTACTATTGATAGTTGAAATGAAAATCTCAACAATAAAAAATACAAGCTATAGCTATTATTCATCAAGCAATTAATATGTTGCAGATACTATGCTAAATCTTTTGTCTATACAATCTCATTTATTCCTTATTATAATCTTGTGAGTATATGTTATGCAAGTAAGAAGACTAAGGTCAAAAGAGCTAAATAATAGTGTAACAAGTCACACAGTCTGGGGGAGAAAAGTCAGAATTTGAGTATCATTTGGTTCAAAGATCAGTTTTCCTTCTTCACAGGCACCCTGTAATAGACACATGGAAAATATCAGCAATGCTATTTTATTATAAGAAATACAAGGACAGAGGGTGGGGAAAGAAAGGTTTGGGAGTTTGGGCTTAGGAGATGCAAGCTTTTATATATAGCATGGATAAACAAGGCTCTACTGTATAGCACAGGGAACTATAATCAATATAATGTGATACACCATAATGGAAAAGAATTTGAAAAAGAATCCATGTATAGCTGAGTCACTTTCTGCAGAAATTAGCACAACATTACAAATCAACTATATTTCAAGAATATTTTTAAATGGGATATTTTAATTTAAAAAAAAATTTTATGGACAAGAATTTGCTATCCTCTAAATATTTGATGGTACTATTACCAAACTGCAAATAGTCTCTCTTTAGTCCCTCTGGGAGCATCTATCTAGCCAGCATCTGTCCTTGTTCCCAGATTCACTCTTCAGTGTCACAGCCTACATATTTTCTATCACTTAGCAAACTATTCCTTCTCAAATGCACAGAACTTGGGATTTCCAAGGCTTTACTCTAAACTTTAGAAGAACATCTTTGAGAATGTAGCACTTGTTTTCCATCTTCAGCACAGACAGAGGCAGCAAGGAAATAAACAGAACAATGCAGTTGTTTGGAGGACTCTATGATGAGGAAGTGTCTCAGGCTCAGGGGATTGTGTAAAACACTGATGTCAATCTATGCAGTATTCATTCTTCCTTTCCTCTGATCTGAAAGGCTCCTGGCTGTTCAGGATTACAACATGCTCAGATAAAAATTTACAACTAATAGATCCTTTGTGATTAGAACTATCTGAACACTGACTAATAACACACATAATAGCAATGAGAGGGGCTTTGAGGAAGTTTCTGTTAAAGGGGGAAGATTTAGCAGACATGTGCCCATTGCCTTTTTTTTTTTTTTTTCCTTCTTCCGGCTTGAAACTCAGTACAACACTGGAGGCAAACCAGAGGTGCCAAGTATAATATGTGAAGGATGACTGAATAAAAGCCTGAATCCCACACAAAGTCTTTGGGCTACCATACCAGTCCTGGGCAGCCTGTCTGTGAACTGCTTGATATGTTGAACAAACACACAAACCAAACCCTTCTTGTGTGCACATGATTTTTAGTTTGGTTTTCTATTACGTGTAACTGAACACAGTCCTAGATACTACAGTAAGAATAGTCTGCTCTATTTAATTTTTGTAATGCTGACAAGTGTCCACAGTGTTTGAGCAGAAAAGCATAACTTTTTCTATAATAGAATGAAAATATTAGACTTTGTCCATATTTAAATCCTTGTTTTATGGATAAACTTATAAGGAGCAAAATCATCTGCACTTTAGCCATTAGAAGAGGCTTTCCTGGTGGCTCAGATGGCAAAGAATCTGCCTGCAATGCAGGAGACCTGGCTTTGATCCCTGGATCTGGAAGATCCCCTGGAGAAGGAAATAGCAAGCCACTCCAGTGATATTGCCTGGAAAATCACATGGACAGAGGAGCCTGGTAGGCTATAGTCCATGGGGTCACAAGTCAGAGATGGCTTAACGACTAAACCACTACCATAGCCATTAGAAGTCAGAAATAAGACCAAAGAAAATCTGAGTTTGTAGTGGATGTTGTTTGGAACTTTAAGTTTAATGGTTAATAAATTGTAAACATAGTACATTAATTAAAATGGGTAACTCTACAATAGTGAGATGTATGACATTTGAGCTGTTAAATATAGTAGAATTAAATAACAGTTTAAATTTAAATTTAAAAATGGTATAACTTAAAACCGCCAGAAAACTAGTACTTGAATAAACATCACTTGAATGTAAAATTTAGGACAAAATGAGCAACTATATTATTGAAGAGAAGTTTGTAAAAACAAAGTGCTTGTATCAAATCTATGAAACCCAAATCTCAATGCTATCTACTCCTATTATACTAAATAGGAGAGAGAGAGAAATGAGAGAGAGAGAGAGAAATGGTAGATACCTGATGAGTGATTGGATGGATAGACAGATGGGTGGGTGGGTAGATAGATAGGTGGATAGATAGTTGAAAGATAGATAAGTACATAGACAGATGGTGGATGGTTGGATAGATGGGTAGATAGATAAATGACAGATACATACATACATAGATGATAGAATACGGCAATCATAATGGTGCATGTGAGTTAAGTCGCTTCAGTTGTGTCCAACTGTTTGCAATCCTATGGACTATAGCCTGCCAGGCTACTCTGTCCATGGAATTCTCCAGGCAACAATACTGGAGTGGGTTGTCACGCCTTCCCCCAGGGTTTCTTCCGGATCCAGGGATTGAACCCATGTCTGTCTCTTAGTCTCCTGCGTTGGCAGACATGTTCTTTACCACTATCACCATCTGGGAAGTCCCAGTCATCATGGTACAAATTCTTTATGTGGCCCTCATGACTCTCAGAGAAATATCCCAGCATCGTTCTCCAATTCATATCTTCCCACCAAGCACCCTCAAACTCTATAATCAATTCAGCACAGAATAAATGGTCACAGATAGAAGGAGAGTCACCACAGCCTCCAATGATTCTCCTCAGAAGAGCAGAAAGGAGCTGATAACTGTTCCCACCTTGAACGCTGAGTACAAAATGTCTGCCAAAGAAAATTTAGAACGGAAAATTACGTGTCTGTAAACATGCAAGAGTCAGGCCAGCTTCATTTTTTAGGTTGTGTAAAATGTGAGACTATGACTTTACTTTGATAAATGTGTTTGATGATGGCTTAGTTTACTAATACTATCAAAGCATTTTCATTTATTTGCTGTTGATCGACTCTTGAATTACCTGAAATTCCCCATTTTCCTTGTAAAAATATTAATATGGGTCTATTCACCTGATGCAGGAATCCTTCTGATCTCACTTTTTCATAACTTTCATTTGTTAGATTCATTATGCATTTTAATTAGATATCAGAAAACCAAATAAAACATAGGTGTATAAAGAAAAGTAATCAAATAGCTTAGAAACTTATAAAGGCAAGCTCTCCTCTGCCTCCCAAAACATCTGTGAAAGTAGCTGTGAGACAAATAGCTGTAAAATATGGGTAAAACATGTAAAAATGTTGGCCAGTCCTTAATTTGTTTGCGTTTGTAAGCTACCACTTGACAATAAAAATTAAAAATTGAGACTTTAGATGATGCATTGTGAATACAATTTACATGAGAAAAGCTGAGTGACATCCATCACAGGCACCTAGTCAAGCAAAAGGCTTGGTCTTAGGTCAAAAGATGGGAGACTGCAAGTGTACTGATCAATTTCAAGTTACAAAAGTAGTAACAAGCTATTGGACCAGGTGATCACTTTGTTACCTCTGAACTCTGACTTCAGTATAATTATGCCTGTCATAGAAGAGGAAAGACTCAGAAAAGGAAGCAACATGGCCAAGATCACCTAGTAGAGTTCACACTTGAACAAAATCTTCTCAATTCCAAAACCTCTAAAGGCAAATACTGAATTCCTTCCTTAGATGACAACTATGATACAGTAACAGCATTGAGAGTGGTTAAATTGGAAACAAGTAAAGAGATACATAGAAAACATATAAATCCCTCAAGCAAACAATATTGGTTTTCAGTTTTGTTTAATCAAATAGAAAATAGACAGCATTTCACATGGAGACACAGACATAGAAAACAGACTTATGGACACTGGTAGGGGGTGGAAGAAATGGCTGGGACGAATGGAGATAGTGGCATGGAAACATACACACTCCCACATATAAAACAGATAACCAGTGGGAATTTACTCTATGACTCAGGTAACTCAAACTGGGGCTCTGTAACCACCTAGAGAGGGGGAAACAGTGGGACGTGGGAGGGAGGCTCACGAGGGAGGGGACACATGAGTACCTGTGATTGATTCATGTTGATGGATGGCAGAAGTCAATGCAATGTTTAAAGCAATTATCCTTCAATTAAAAATAAATAATTTTTAAAGGATATCATTTTGCTATTAATATTTGTTACCAATGAATTATGATTTTCATTGAACTGGAATAAATTTACTTAGATCCTGGATAATAAGATATTTACTAAATGTATATAGTTGCTAAATAGCAGATTAAATGGAACCTACCTCAGGGATTTTAAGCAATGGATAAATGCCACCGGCTTTTAAATAGAAAATATTAAGTATTATAGGGTACTCAGTTTTTGGTTCTTGACTTATATGGTTGTATGATTATGATTGGAAATGTTAACTTTTAAACTAATTATCCTTCCCTCAGCCTTTTCTTATCACATGTCATTTCCTTTACCTTCATGTCCTCTTCATGTAAAAAAAACTTGTGTATGTACACAGAAAAAATATGAAGGATCTTTATTTACCACATAGAAATTATAGTTTAATCCTGGAAAGATTTTTGAGTAGATAGTAAAAGATCATTTAACCATCTTCTGGCCATTAAACCTAATAATATTTTCTATAAATACATTTGTTTGTAGCATTCAAAAGTATAAGATATAACTATTATTTTAGATTTAAAAAATAATCTATTCTCCAAATTGGACATCTTTATTTATTTCTGTTATAAGGCTGAAAAGACCTATCCCACTAAATTCTTATAAAGTTTCTTTAGAAATAGTTCACCACCAAGATCAGAAAAGTGTCACTTTAATGAAGCAGTTTCTTTACCAAATTCCATGGCTGTTTAGGGAGCTATACCTCTTCCTTGGAAAGTCATGAATCTTATAAGGATATACCTCATTTTAGGAAAATTCATCTTGAAAAACCACCACTTATGGAAAAAAAGATAACATTGCATATATTCTTGCATAAGTCTAAGCAGCCTCTTAATTGTGTACAAATCTATAGCTCATAACAAAATCAATAGCGGCAAGTACCTTTAATGTGCTTTTAGCCCTGCAGATCTTAGTTAAACAGATGAACAATTAGTGTATTTACAGTAAAGAACAAAGAACCAACATGAGTAGAGAAGCTAGATGCTTTCAGTTTGCACATTGGCTTTTAAAGAATGCCCATCCAAGATAAGATGTTTCTGAGAATGTGCACCTTTGTTTGCATTAGATTTCTGATTTTGAAAAAGAAAAAGCTACTCAACTTTCCTCATATTTAAATCCTTCAGCTTCATCCTTGCTTAGGTTTTTATTTTTATCTAGAGTACAGTGTATTTGTTTTCTAGAAACATACTGCATTTTCATAACAAAATTTAGAAAGAACTTAAAGGTTCAATTGCTTTAAGAAGTTGATTGAATATGTATCTTTGTGGAATGTGTCTTTCCACATAGTGATGGATGGCTTATCCCTGTAATTTAAAACTTGACTTCCTTACAAAATCTGAAGAGTTTAAGTTTATGGTCACTGTTAACATATTGTCTTTGGTTGTGGGGGTAGTTAGTTCCAGATATGAAGAAGAAGATTTTTCACAGTGACCAGGTTATGCATTGGTAAATTATTCTATGGTGGCAAATTATGCACTTCTTAAAAAATACCTTATGAGCATGCTAAGTCGCTTCAGTCATGTCCTGACTCTTTGCAACCCTATGGACCCTAGTCTGCCAGGCTCCTCTATCCATAGAATTCTCTAGGCAAGAATACTGGAGTAAGTAGCCATCCCCTCCTCCAGGGGTTCTTCCCAACCCAGGGATTGAATCCATGTCTCTTATGTCTCCTGCACTGGCCAGCGGGTTCTTTATCACTAGCACCACCTGGGAAGTCCCCCAAAATGCCTTCAGGTCAAGTGTTAGTCACTCAGTCATGTCTGACTGTGCAACTCCATAGACTACAGCCTACCAGGCTCCTCTGTCCATGGGATTTCCCAGGCAAGAATACCAGAGTGCGTAGCCATTCTTTTCTCCAGGAGATCTTCCTGGCCCAGGGATCAAACATGGGTCTCCAGCATTGTAGGCAGATTCTTTACCATCTGAGCCACCAAAGAAGCCCTTTCCTTTACCTCTTTCACAAATATCAATGACTGCTGCATTTAAAATGTATACATAATATTTCTGCTTGACCTGTCAAATGAATTAACATCAGTAGCTTCTTAATCCCCAAATCCTATGGCCTTTCTGGTCTACATCTTCATTAGTCTTTTGTATCATTTGCCCCTTGATTATCCTTTCCTTGACATGTTCTCACCAGGGCTCAATAAACCTGCTTTTCTGTCTTGCCTATCATTCTTGTTCCTCCTTACAACCCCTGAGCAGCAGTGTCCTGAGTTCTTCCCACCACTTTCGTTTTCTTGATTTCTAGATCTCTGAAGTCATGCCCTCCTGTTAGCTCCAGATATCTCCTCTATGAAGAAGACTTCAGAATCTATTGGCCCAGCCTTGTCATTCCTTCATTGTCTGGGTCCACACTCCCAGCTGCCAGCAGTTGTGTCTTCCTGGTTGTCTCATCAACAGCTTAGACTCTGATTTCTTCCCCATCATGTGGAAACTCCTGACACCACATGCTCCCTATCGTCTTCTTTCAGAAAAAACGAATTATTGGCCATTTCCTAAACACAGTTTATTCATTCCTTTGACCCTTTTGTCCATTCTGTTCTCTCTGGCTAAAATGTTTTATGCTTTTTATCAAGAAAAGAGTTTACACAAAATGCTTCAATTCAGTTCTTTGTAATTCTGTAGAAGTTCATTTTAAATACTCTTAGTCTCTCATGGATCATTACTTTCATTGTGAATATTTATGTCAAGATGTATTTTCTGACCAAAATCCTAAGTTTCTTATGGGCAGGATTACTTCATGCCACCCACAGTGCCCATATGAGGTCTTCAATAGGTGATGTTCAAAAAACATACAACTACCCATCAACACAGGGCAATGTACTTGTGGTTCTTGAAGCAGAAAGATACTGCTATTGGTTTGGAAAACTGGGCTCTACAACAAACTGTCTGAAAGGGAGAGTGCTGTAAAGAAGTACATTTGCTTCCAAAAATTTGTAATAAATCTCTAAAGAGACACATACTCACCATGATAACCTATCTCTGTATTTAAACTTGAAAGCCACGAATTTTGCATTTAAAATAGTTTACTTAAATCATTGTGGAGGTGCATTTTTCCTTGTTTAAATGGTTTCAGGAAAAGCAAACCTGAATATACATAAAAACATGCTTCCTTGCATAGTTATTTTGCTTCAAGCAACAAAACTTTGTATATCACAATGTAATGCCAAAACCCAAATATCTGAGCAACTAGTTTAATTTTTTATTTTATAGAAATGTAGACAGCTCTAATTTCCCTTATCACTTTCATAGATATCTGAAAGTATCTTTTTCAATCAAATTAGTACTATGAAATACTCATAGAATTGAGGAAATATTGACATCACTTGAATATATCATATGAAATTCAAACACCTTGGCAATACCTTCATTTATCATTTTTTGTGCCAAAGAACAAATTTCAGTCAAAAAATAAATTTTGTCTGAAAGATTAAAGTAGTTTAGTGGTGTAGATTTTTAAGAAAAGAGGATGAGATGATCATATTATTCCCATAAATGTTGTTTCATATAATGTACTCTTGCTTTTTGCCAGGTCCTGATAATAAATTACATAATACACTGTTAATCAGAGTTCTGGTTTATGAGTCACAGTTTTATTTTGATATTTCAGGTGCCCTAATTTTTTTTTTTCCTGTAAACTAATCTGTTCCAAAAAGCCTCCATGATTTATTTTCACATTTTGTTTTCCCAACAACAGAAGCAGGCTCACAGTCCTTATGGAAGAAAACCATAGGGATCTGTGACTGCTTCCCCTTTGTTATCTCTTGCTGTATAGCAAGAAAAGTAACTTTATCTTGAGAAAAGATAAAACAAAGAATAGATCACATATTTTCACTGTAGCCCAGGAATTAAGGCTCTTGAATTGTTCTACCTGTCCCCAGTGAGGGAAAGTTTTTGTAGCTTAGAAGCATGCTCCCAGCTCTAAGAAGGTGATCAAGATTCCCCATCTTAGCGTTTCATCTTTTTAGCTTTTCTGATCAGGACACTAGCTATTGGCTTGGACCAATGCCAAAGACACCATTGGTACTTTTCTTCTGAGGCATATAGTTTTGGGGTGGTTTGGGGGTACAATAAAGACTCTACTGGGGCTTCCCAGGTGGCACTAATGGTAAAGAACCTGCCTGCCAATGCAGGAAACATAAGAGATGTGGGTTCGATCCCTGGATCTGGAAGATCCCCTGGAGATGGGAATGGCAACCCATTCCAGTATTTTTGCCTGGGAAATCTCATGGACAGAGGAGCCTGTCAGGCTACAGTCCATAGCGTTGCAAAGAGTTGGACACAACTGAAGTGACTTAGCACATACACACGCAAAGAGTCTATTACTCCCAGTGGGAAAACCTCTTTTAGGATGTTCCTTTTAGGATCACCATTTTGGGGCTCAATCTCTTTCAGCTCAATTGCTTTTGAAATCCTTCTTTCCTATTTTGCATTGATTCTTTAGGGCTGCTTCTGTTTATTCTTCTATTGGGTCTGATAGTACCTCTTCTTGCTCGACATGATAAATCACAGACAGCTCCATGGAGCAACAAGTAGGAACTGGGGTGAGGGCCAGGAAAAGAAAAGATGGGGCAGAAAGCATAGGTTTGTCTCTAATCCAGGTGGTAGAAATTCCTCAGACTCAGTCTTTTGGGTCCCCGTAAAGGAGACTTGATGAACATTGGAGGCCAGAGCATCCTTGTATAGTCATACAAGGTTATTTTTTCATCTGAAAGTTTCTCCCCTGCCCAACTCACTCAAAAACTTGAGAGAAATCAGACTGCTGACTGGGACTAGACACTCAGAATCCTAGCCAGTTCTCTTTAGAGATACTTTATGAGAGAAAGATTAAGACCAAAATTTGGGTCATTTATATGTAGGAGACTAAGCAAATAGAGACAGGGCCTCTGAGGCTTAGAAAAATGTAAAAACCTCCAGCCTCCTCTAGACACCCCCAGGTGAAGGGAAGGTAAATCCCGAACATCAGTTCCAACCAGGGGCTGACATGGAGAGGGATTCAAAACAGCACAAAGAGAGCTGAGATACAATCTGATTTCATCTAAGCAAAAGCAGGAAGAGATTGCTAACCATCATTTTTATCAGAGTGAAAATAGGTGATCTGAGCCCTAAATGACAGTTTTTTCCAGGTAACAGCTGTGTGATAGTCACTGCCGAAAAGGCACTTATCAGCAAACCCTTAGGAACCTTCCCTGATGACACTGCAGGCCGTCACAGTAAAGGAGTCTTAAGATGTTTTCAGGAAGGCATTCCCAAGAAGAAAATAAAGACCCTGCCTAGCCAGATCTTAGAGTGGTAATACCTATGAATGGCAGGCTTTCCAGGTAAAGGCTCAGTGAGTAAAGAATCTGCCTGCAATACAGGAGAAGTAGGAGACACAGGTTAAATCCCTGGGTCAGAAAGATCCTCTGGAGGAGAGCATGGCAACCCACTCCAGTATTCTTGCCTGGAAAAATCCCATGGACAGAGGAGCCTGGTGGGCTGCAGTCCATGGGGTCACAAAGAGTCAGACATGACAAGGGACTGAGCATGCACATACCAATGAATGGCATGAATATTCACATTATTCTGACTATTCTAAGATTTGCATCTTACTTATTTGGTCTGAAGTCATATTTCATAAAGCACAGTAACAAACTTTGATAGTCATTAGAATGCAATATTTGTGGGTGGTTCAATGGAGGTTATGGCATCATGAGTATCAATGTAATCAACTTTAAAAAAAGGATATCAGGAAACTGAAAAGGTAGGAATATCTGTGTAACAGTGTTTCTACCTTATTATTGTGGCAGACTTGAAAGTAACCAAGAAGTGTGCATTATGTAAAAGTCCATGAAAAGGTAGTGACTAGGTCTATGGCACCCCACTCCAGTACTCTTGCCTGGAAAATCCCATGGACAGAGGAGCCTGGTAGGCTGCAGTCCATGGGGTCAAGAAGAGTCGGACACGACTGAGCGACTTCACTTTCACTTTTCACTTTCATGCATTGGAGAAGGAAATGGCAACCCACTCCAGTGTTCTTGCCTGGAGAATCCCAGGGACGGGGGAGCCTGGTGGGCTGCCGACTGAGCGACTTCACTTTCACTTTTCACTTTCATGCATTGGAGAAGGAAATGGCAACCCACTCCAGTGTTCTTGCCTGGAGAATCCCAGGGACGGGGGAGCCTGGTGGGCTGCCGTCTATGGGGTCGCACAGAGCTGGACACAACTGAAGCGACTTAGCAGCAGCAGCAGCAGGTCTGAACAGGAGGTGATAGTGCCTGAACACTGCAGAAAATCCTCATGCATTGATTGGACAATAAACAAAAATAAGTACCTCTACTTTACCCATTATTCTAACTCTAAACCTGTTTGTTCATCATTATACCTCACATAGGCCCTTAAATTTTGCTTGTAAATACAAAAGCCATTCCCCCCCCACACACACACACACAAGTTCCCACATACTGAACAGAGCCCTGCCCACAAACCGGGGTTTGGCAGCTTATTTGGCTTTGACAATGCCAGCACAGCTGTACCTTAGTGTCTGTCCCAAAGTAGAGCTGATCTCAGCAAGCAAGAACCAGTAGGTTTGTGGTCATTCCAGAGACATTCATTTTATCATAGATGCCAACTACAATACCAGCAGCTGAGGTGTGGTTTAGGTTAAGGAAGGGGGTATGAAGAACAAGAACTTAAGGAAAATGAAAGACTATTTTAACTCTTTGCTTGATCTCTACCACAACCTCCACTACCATCAGCCTCCCAAATAAATGAATAGACCAGAGTGCAAAGGACTGCAAGTAACCTCAACCCATTAAAAGCATTTCTCAGTTTAAACTAGATTGTAACTATTAAGACTTTCTTCTCTAGAAATTATAGAGCCACCACTCTTAGTAGGATTAATATCAACAGACTATGTGGTAGGATGCTAAATGAAACCTCTCCTGAGTTCAAGAATTCTTGATGATTCCCCAACTAATTCTGAAGACGTGTTAAGTACTTAAATAGAAGATCTCTTCATATTTGAATTTGATACATAAAAAGCTTACTCCAAGGTGAAAGAATGAATCACGTTAAATTTGACTCATCCCAACCCAGAAATGTTTTAAAAGTTTGAGATATTGAAAGGGAGAACTTCTCAGCTCTTCTCAGACAAGGCACAAAGTTTTACCCTCCAAATGAGAGAGGAAAGAATGAAGAACCCTTCCTATTCTCTCAAGCCAAGTGAAGGTAACTGCAAGAGATTCTCCCATAAAACTTAAAGATGTCTTCCAGATGATAGTTTGTGGACCTATCTTATATTTGTTCTTCATAGACCAATGTCAGTAACATTAACATGAATAACCATCTGTCTAGCCCTATGCCTAACTACAGTGAATAAAAGGTAATTTTCAGAATGCTGTATTACAACATCTCCTAAATACCAATAGGAATTTGTATAAAATTATTAGCGTTATGGGATACAAGCCAAAGTGGAGTTAAAGCTTGTAATGATTCCTACTGCTCTTTTCTGACTCAGTTTATAAATAGATTCTAAGAAATTCTTATTCACAAATTACCCAAAAAGTAAGCAAGTACAGAAGAAATGTACATAATTTCCACGACAACTTACCATTTCCTTCACTTGTCCATACTCTATTATTTGTGTCAATTAGCTATGAATTACATAGATAAACTTTTGATAATGTTAACACTGTTAGGATAAGCCCTCAATTTTCCTTGACTTTTTGTGGAATAGTAATTATTTCTTGTTGAACTTTTGAAAAATACCTATATTGGTTTTAATTTCTTAGGTATATTTCCTTAGTGTTCAGTGTTCTGTTCACTGTAAAAATTCACTAATCACTTAGTGATTGAATATCTCAAAAGAAGAAAAGTATGAGAGAGTGTACTTGGATTTGAATGTGATTAAAAGCCTAGCTGACACTTTCATGTGCTGTGAGATCTTCACTATGTCACACAAACTTTCAGGGCCCTAGATTTTTCAACTGTAAAATAAAGAGAATTGACTCGAATATCCATCTTGAGGTGTCTAACCCTCCATTTTCTTAAATGTTTTGCTTAGTTTAGTTGAGAGGTCCAACTGTCTTCCAGCCTAAGCAATGTTACCCCTGTATTTCTGGGTTTATTAGCTAAATGTCAGAGACCTTTCTTAAACTGATGAAATGTACATAATTTATACTCTAGCAGAAAAGGTCTGCTTTACCTTGACACCAAGACAGAGTTCCCTAGGCACCCCACTCTCACCATCTCTAGTTAACTGAGACCAAGATACTTTCTGAACAGGAAAGGTCACCTTTACTTTGAGAATAGAGCATAATGAGATGGACACCTAGTGCTGAGTTATGACTAAAAAAATATACTGGGAATTTAAGGAGAATGAATAAGAAATGCCAGAAACCTCTCATCATTATTTGTTGAAATATTTGTATTCTCTCTTTACTGAGGTTTGTTTTCTAACTTCCAAAGAAACATCTGGCCATTTAATGAAAATTATATGGAAAATTCTACTTTTGTTTAATTATGATTTTATAACAGGAAAAAAAATTCCTTTAAGCACTTTAAAATGTATAAGAACCTAGCATATTTCCTAAATAAGATTCATTCTTTTGGTATATATTTGGGAAGGGGGAAAGAAATTATAATACAAAATTGTCACTGAATTTTTACCTCACAGTTTCAATACATTTGATTTCTTTCCCTTTTGCTTTTAATTTTTTCCTTTGGCCAAATTGACTTTTAATGCTAAACTTGTTTTGGGATTTGTTAAGACTGGCAGTGCTCAACTTATTTAAATGTTTCAGTTTGCTTATTAAACAGTATAGACATCTTACACTTGTTTTTCTACATCTTTCTCCCTCTAGAAAACTCACTGTTTGGAAAAATTAAATAAGCAAGGAAACTGTAATGGAAAAACAAATTCTCCTCCTTAAAATAATATCGTAGAATTAAAACCAAAATTTTAGCCATAGAATTTAATGGAGAGTTTCTACTGTAAATAATGTTTGAAGACCACTAGTATTATTAGAGTTACACATTTGATTTCTTTCTATAAAAGATTTTTGTTTAATGCTTACATAAAGATAGGGAGGAATTAGTTTCACTTTAAATAACTGTCCCACACAGCACTGACCTGATAACTTGGCTACCAAAAGCCGCAAGTCTGGGCTATTAACAATTAACTAAGGTAAGCTGCAATTGTGACATCTGATAAGAATGACCTTGTTTAATAATACAGTTCACAGGTGAGCAGCAAAGTTTATGTAGCTCTAGGCTTAGAACAAGTTCTAAAACAGACCTAATATATACTTGTATACAAAAACAAACGTGTTCACCAATTTACTCTAACATTTATTAAAAATTTGTTATTATCTGATGGGATTAGTCATAGGGAAGTTTATTTTGCATGCTTGGATTTCATAAAATAATATAATCCAGCTTCCTTATAGGAATTAAAATAAGTCATTGTAAAATGATTTCAGGAACACTACCTTTTAAATTTCATATCACATCTGAAATATTTGGTTTTTGAAAGATTTTATATCCCTCAAATCAGTTGTGTCTTGAATTCCACATTAAGTATTAAGCAAGCATTTCAAACCATCTAAGCATCTGTTCTTACTATCACTGAAGTAAAAAGGAAAAAACATAAATATTGCAGCATTTATTCAAAGAGCAAATAAATTTGCCCAACCTGACATTTCCTTTTATTTTTCCTTTCTTTATTTATTGGTCTGCCTTGAACAATTAGATATTTTAAACTATGGTAATGATTTTTCACTGCAGAGACTATAAGTGAAAAAATTATTTGCAGTTTTAGAAATTAAAGTGTGAGAATTTAGTCTTCCAGTGACTCACATGAACAAATATGCAAGGGCCCTCACCTCAGATGACTTAACCAAGCACCAGGAACTTCACATTCTGTGCTGACTGAGAATTTGCAGGGTTCAAGAGAAGATAGGTAAATAAAGACATCTGCTGGTATCCTACACAGTCTTAAAACATTGACTTCAGCAGCTTTCTGTACCACAAGATTTTTCAAAGCACTTAATATGCTTTGCGTTGTCTCTTTACCTCCAAGTGGGGGATCGAGTAAGCAAAATCTTAAACAGTATTTCCAGTGGAACTATTTTTCTGTTGAAAGGAACTCTGCCTGCATGTGTGGTAAGTCGCTTCAGTCCTGTCTGATTCTGTGATCCCATGGACTCTAGCCCTCCAGGCACCTCTGTCCATGGAACTGTCCAGGCAAGAATACTGGAGTGAGGTGCCATGCCCACCTCCAGGGGATCTTCCCAACTCGGGGATCACACCCGCATCTCTTAAGTCTCCTGCATAGGCAGGTGGGGTTCTTTACAACCAGCACCACCCTAGGGAAGCCCTAGTGCCCCACAAATACAGTTGGGGAATGCTAGGCTGTAGATCCATGTCTGGGGGGTAAGTAAGAAATATTCATGTGGTAGTTAAATCCTTAAGACTACATGAGATTGATGACACAAAAATCAGACAAGAACAAGAACTTTGAAAAAAAAGACCACAAGTTCTAGGACAAGCAGAGTATTATATAGAGCTTATCGTGCATGCCACAGACTCATAAAATTGTTAAATTAGAGGTAAGAACAGAGATCATTTCGTTCAGCTTCCTCACTTCAGAGCCAGGGCAATTAAGGACTGAGGAATTAGGTGACTTATTTAAAGTTACACAGCTTGTTTCCTGATTGCTAGTTGAAATCAAGAAAGAAAATATATACATCTAAGGAAACCTGCCCTAAACAAAAGCAGCAACTTCTGGTCACAAGTTATTAAAATATGTTAAAAATAATTTCTTAACATGGAAGAAGAAGGAATCCACTGGACTCCTTCCTTTCTTCACATAATTTTTCATAATGAGGAAGGAATGTTTTGAGTGGACAATCTAGACCAAACACTGGTTGGAAGCAACCACACAATGATATTTCTCATGATAATGATAAGAAGAGAAAGAAAAAGAAATTCTTGTGGTTTGTAGCTTTATGTGGCCTTTTGTTGTTTCATTTGAGAGCGTTGAATACAGAAAAAAATAAAGTTATTTTTATTCTTTTTGACTCTTCAACAACTCAAGTTAGCTAATAATATAGGAGGAATGTTTATACCCTAATGTAAAGGACCTTGTGCATGTTGGCCTAGAATAATTCAAAATGATATAATACAACTTCTGGCAGCAACTCAGATTCATTTTTATACTAAAAACAATAACAAAAAATGACTGGCAACTTTTTAAACACACTCTTAAAATGACAAATTTTTGGAGCTGCTGCAAATCTAGTTTCTTGTCCTCGTGGTTCACAGTGTTTGCTCCTATAAAAGAAGCCAGTGCACCTCTAATTGCTTAACAACTGTACCTTTGATCTGTTCTCATTTTCTATCTAATTAAATGTAAATATTATTTCACATTATAAGCCAATGAAACAAGGTGTCATTTTTCTACCCTTCTCTGTATCTTCCTTATTTACTAGAGCAGGTGCCATAATAGATATTCAGCATAAATGCCTATAAAATTGAGATAATCTTATTGACAGACTTTATTGAGAAAACGTATAAGAACATTCTTTGTAAAGAGTACAGCCCTAGTTATATATTATGGATGATGATTATTATTATTACTAGCATTAGCAATAGTATTTACAAGACAATGTTCCAAACATAAAATAGGGGATATTAAAAAGAATCAGGATATTTATAAAGCTAGGTTCACAACTCAGCACACAATAATCCTCCAAAAACATTTGTTGAATTAAATATAAAATCAATATAGTACAAATGGATCACAATGGAATGTGGGTACAGAATAAAGGATGAGTAAGAGCCTCATGCTGGGAAAGACAAGTCAAAAGGAGAAGAGGGTGGCAGAGGATGAGATGTTTAGATAACATCACCGACTTAATGAACGTGAACTTGAGCAAACTCCAGGAGGTAGTAAAGGACAGGGAAGCCTGGCATGCTGCAGTCCATGGGGTTGCAAAGAGTCCGAAATGACATTGTGCCTGGACAGCAACAAGAACCTCATGAAATTACTGTAGAAAGTGAGAAGTAAGATAATTTTTAAAAATTTATGCCAAAGCAAAGACTGAAGAACCTGTGTGCCACAACTAAGACCAGGCCAAATTAAAAAAATGAGCAAATGAGTAAAATGTGTTTTTAAGAAAAGAGAAGAAAAATAGCCTTGCAGAAATGAAAAATAACAGGAGTAGTTATGAACAGGGAACTATTATTATAATGTAATCAAGGAACTAGAATTTAATTACAATAATTTAAGTATCATAATGGGGGGTATTTGTTTGTGATGATGATGAAGTTGGAAATTAATGTTTATAGACAGAAGAAAAAAAAAGGTGAGACAATCAGGATTTAAGGAAGAGACAGCTCTGTTCAGCGCAGCTGTCTAATGAAGTCATCTTGGCTTCACTTTAAAGATATCTTTTCATCTATTCTCCAGTCTAATCTCTCCCTTCAACTCCAGAATTAGGCATCTAGTTATTTAGCATCCAAGCTTGCATGACTAATATAAGCCTCAAAATTAACTTGTCTGGAAGTGAACTCTTGATTTCCTGCACCACAGACCTTGGCTCCCTGGGTCTTCTCCATCTCAGCCAATAGTAATACCTTTCATTTAAGCTAACATGCTTGCATCGTTTTTAACTCCTTTGTTTCACTCACACCTCAAATCCAAACCATCAGCAAATTCTATCAGCTTTTAGGTCATACTATACCATACAAATGTGAATTCACCATTTCTCACCATTCATATACTTCAGTGCTAGTCAAACCCAGAAATTGCAACAGACTCTTAGATGGCATCCATGTTTTCTCCTTTGCCCTACGACAGTCTATAATCTAATTAGCAGAAGTTATTTTTGTTTGTTTTTTGTTGAAATGTATTTGTTATACAATATTTTATAAGCTACAAGTATACAATATAGTGACTCAAAATATTAAAGCCCATACTCCATTCATAGTTATAAAATGTTCACTGTATTTCCCATGTTGTACAATATATCCCTGCAGCTTATTTTATAATTAATAGTTAGTATCTTTTAGTCCCATACCCCTATATTTCCCCCCCTGCTTCTCTCTCTGCACTGGCAACCAAATTTTGCCATTAGCAACAACTTGGATGTACTTGGAGAGTATTATGCTAAGTAAAATGACATCAGACAGAGAAAGGCAAATACTGCATTATATCACTTATATGTGGAATCTAAAAAATACCACAAACTAGTGAATAAAACAAAAGAAATGACTGATGTGGGATATTTTGCAAACACTCCTGTCTGGCACATCTTTCACATGCTTCCTTCCAATCACTGCTCAAATATCACTCCTTCATAAAAATCTCTGACATCTCACCTAAATATTACCTGTGAGCATTCTCTGTCCCTTCATTCCCTTCATCACTACAGACTTCACCCTATGTAGACATTGTGTATTTGCATATAACTTGTCTCCTCCACTACAAATTAAGTACATGAGACATGTCATCTGTCTTACTTCTGAGTTCCAAAAACCAGTGCCTAGAATAAAATGAACACTCCATACATGTGTGCATATAACATTTATTAGTCCCTAGAACTCGCTATTTTTTATTCAAGGTAATCTTTGTTTGATATTTGTTATTTTTATGTGAGATCATCACTTGAAGAATAAAAAGGCTGAATTGTGCAACATCTGAAAATACCCTTAAGGCATACTTTTGGCTTCTCAGGAGGGCTTCTCACTTTATCAAAGTGACCTGTCCCAAAAATACACACTTCTAAGAGAAGCCAGTGTCTACACTAGTGCAGATAGATGTTTAGAACGAGGTTCAGTTCCATGTGAACCTAAGGGCCTGCCCCAGCTTATGGGCTTGCTGTGGTCAAGAGGTTCGTGTTCATCCTACACAGACCACATAGCTTGAAAAAAATGAGCAGAATCAATCATATTCATATTTTGAGAGTTTAGAAATAGGAAACTTTCAGATTGAAATAATTTAGCTGAGCACAATATTAAGAGGCGGGGTGTGGAAGCAGTGCTTCTAGGTCTTTTGCAGGTAACACACAGAGCATAATAATGAGCAAATGTGTTGAGAGATGCCAGGTTTCCCTTGTGACTTCCAGGGGAGTCCTAAGAGGCAGACAGAGAAAGGCATCTTCACAATTAAGCTCCTAGCCTGTGAGTATCTTGAAAATAAATAAATGCCCTCTTTCTTTAGGTATCAGGGTATCTTTCTTTAGGTATCACTTTTCTCTGAACACAAGAAAACCATGACATAATCTGCATAATTACAGACTAAGGACTGCAGAAGATACAATATCATACATAACATTCTTTTGCTCTCAACCAGGGTCAATTACAGGTGAAGTGGCAATAGTTTCTTTGTTTGTTTATTTGTTTATTTAAGAATACTTCAGTTCAGTTCAGTCACTCAGTCGTGTCCGACTCTTTGTGACCCCATGAACCACAGCACGCCAGGCCTCCCTGTCCATCACCAACTCCCGGAGTTTACTCAAACTTATGCCCATCAAGTCAGTGATGCCATCCAGCCATCTCATCCTCTGTCGTCCCCTTCTCCTCCTGCCCCCAATCCCTCCCAACATCAGGGTCTTTTACACTGAGTCAACTCTTCACATGAGGTGGCCAAAGTATTGGAGTTTCAGCTTCAACATCAGTCTTTCCAATGAACACCCAGGACTGATCTCCTTTAGGATGGACTGGTTCAATCTCCTTGTAGTCCAAGGGACTCTCAAGAGTCTTCTCCAATACCACAGTTCAAAAGCATCAATTTTTTGGTGCTCAGCTTTCTTCACAGTCCAACTCTCACATCTATACATACCACTGGAAAAATCATAGCCTTGACTAGATGGACTTTGTTGGCAAAGAAATGTCTCTGCTTTTTAATGTGCTGTTTAGCTTGGTCACAACTTTCCTTCCAAGGAGTAAGCGTCTTTTAATTTCATGACTGCAATCACCATCTGCAGTGATTTTGGAGCCCCAAAAAATAAAGTCAGCCACTGTTTCCCCATCTATTGCCCATGAAGTGATGGGACCAGATGCCATGATCCTAGTTTTCTGAATGTTGAGCTTTAAGACAACTTTTTCACTCTCCTCTTTCACTTTCATCAAGAGGCTTTTTAGTTCCTCTTCACTTTCTGCCATAAGGGTGGTGTCATCTGCATACCTGAGGTTATTGATACTTCTCCTGGCAATCTTGATTCCAGCTTGTGCTTCTTCCAGCCCAGCATTTCTCATGATGTACTCTGCATATAAGTTAAATAAGCAGAGTGACAATATACAGCCTTGACATACTCCTTTTCCTATTTGGAACCAGTCTGTTGTTCCATGTCCAGTTCTAACTGTTGTTTCTTGACCTGCATACAGGTTTCTCAAGAGGCAGGTCAGGTGGTCTGGTACTCCCATCTCTTTAAGAATTTTCCACAGTTTATTGCTATCCACACAGTCAAAGGCTTTGGCACAGTCAATAAAGCAGAAATAGATGTTTTTCTGGAACTCCCTTGCTTGTTCAATGATCCATCGGATGTTGGCAATTTGATCTCTGTTTCCTCTGCCTTTTCTAAAACCAGCTTGAACATCTGGAAGTCCACAGTTCACTTACTGCTGAAGCCTGGCTTGGAGAATTTTGAGCGTTACTTTACTAGCGTGTGAGATGAGTGCAATTGTGCGGTAGTTTGAGCATTCTTTGGCATTGCCTTTCTTTGGGATTGGAATGAAAACAGCTTTTCTACTCCTGTGGCCACTGCTGAGTTTTCCAAATTTGCTGGCATATTGAGCGCAGCACTTTCACAGCACCATCTTTCAGGATTTGGAATAGCTCAACTGGAATTCCATCATTTCCACTAGCTTTGTTCATAGTGATGCTTTCTAAGGCCCACTTGACTGCACATTCCAGGATGTCTGGCTCTAGGTGAGTGATCATACATACCATTGTGCTTACAGCTGCTTTATTCTTAAGAACTCCAAACTGGAAATAACACACACATTCATCTACAACAGGATGAATAAGTAAATGGTGACACATTCATACAAAAAAATACTACACAGCAACGAGAAAGATATACACCCATGGATGAATCTCATAGATAAATATTGAGTGGGAAAAAACCCAGACACAAAAGAATATGTACTGTAAGAGACCATATATATGAAGTCAAAAACAAGCAGTGTAGGTGTTACTTCTGGTGAGAAATCAGTTATGAGGGGCCACAGGGAGCCAGTTGGAGTGCTTGAACTGCCTTATATCTAGATTTTTGTCATTGGCTGTATGAGCATACACATATGTAAATGTATAAATACACATATGTTAATTCCCATCGATGTATAGGGCAGGAACAATGACTTTTTGTGGTTCTGTATTTTTTTTTTTTCCATTTTACTGCCCATTTCAGTGCTTACTTTCCCTTTTTGTGGTTCTGTATTAGTTGGCACAGTTTCCTTTGGACCATTATTAGAACAAGTGAAGTGGCAGTGTTTTGATGATGGTCTGTGAAGACCATATGGCTTCGTCTTCCTCCATAGTCACATAGACAGACTTTACCTAGCACTTAACTTAGCTGGTCCTTGTGTGTGAAGTTAGATTTTTTTTGTTTGGTTTTTGCAATTGCTTGTTTGTTTTTTGACTATGTCAGTTCTTAGTTGCAGCATACAAGATCTTCTCTGTGGCACACAAAATCTTCCTTGCATCTTGCGGGATCTTTCATTGCAGTGCACTGACTCTCTATTTGAGTACACAGGCTCGCTAGCTGTGGCACACAGGCTACAGAAGGCAATGGCTTAGTAGTTGCCTGTGGGTGCATGAGCTTAGTTGCTCTATGGTAAGTGGGACCTTACTTCCCCAACTAGGAATTACATCATCATTCCCTGCATTGCAAGGTGGATTCTTAACTGCTGGACCCCAGGGAAGTCCCTGGGGTTAGATGTTTTATTCACCTTATAAAAATATAATGAAATCAACTGCCAAAAAAAGTTCCAGGGATGAAGGTTTGAACTGGGATCTCTCAGACTACTTGTTGTCTTAAGCCATTTTTTTTTCCCTCAAGGTTAGCTTTCAATTAGCAAAGCAAAATACAGATTTGAAGCAATTATCTGGATAATTCAAGCAAAAACATTGCTGGTGACTTAAATTGCCTGAATAATTGCAAGTTATTAATCTCTTCACTATTGATTTCCTCTCTAGTGAATTGTCCGGGTAATAGACAAAGCACGGTGATGGCTTAAATTACCCAGATAATTGCGTGCTTGCTTCACTCCACCTTGTCAACAAGACCTGGCTGTGATGCAAAGAACCTCAGTGGAGAAATGACATAGATTGATAGCTAAGGCCAGATTTATCAATAGGGGGTGAGACAGGCACCAAACAAAAACCAAGAAGACCTATATTAGGGAACACAAGGGATGTGGAGTACCAGGGGCTGTCAGAGTAGGCAGACCTGCTTCCCTACAAGGCCACTTGATGAGTAAGGTGATTGGAGGTGTGGAATGACAAACCCCAATGAGGACAAAGTCTCATAAATGAGAGATGATTGGGAAATAAAATGGCCTTCCAAATGCCAAGACAGTTACAATAAAACAGGTTTATCTGTTGATTAAAAAGGAGAATTTTTAAGTTTCTAGGAACTTTAAGTCCAACATAGTGCCTTATACATGAGATGATTTCAGATGTTGTGCCCAGTCATGTCCAACTCTTTGTGACCCCATGGACTGCAGCACACTAGGCCTCCCTGTCCCTCACCATCTCCCGGATTTGCCCAAGTTCATGTCTAGTGCATCGGTGATACCATCCATCTATCTCATCTGACACCCTCTTCTCCTTCTGCCCTCAATCTTTCCCGGCCTCAGTGATTTTCCAATGAGTCAGCTGTTCGCATCAGATGATCAAAGTAATGTAGCTTCAGCTTCAGCTTAAGTCCTTCCAGAGAATATGCAGGATTGATCTCTCCTAAGATTGACTGGTTTAATCTCCTTGCTGGCCAAGGGACTTTCAGGAGTCTTCTCCAGTACCACAGTTCAAAGGTATCACTTCTCTGGCATTCTGCCTTCTTTACAGTCCAGCTCTCACAACCAAATGTGACCACTGGGAAGATCATAGCCTTGACTACATGGACCTTTGTTGGCAGAGTAATGTCTGTTTTTCAACACACTGTTTAGGTTTGTCATCGCTTTCTTGCCAAGAAGCAATCGTCTTCTGATTTCATGGCTGCAGTCACCATCTGCAGTGATTTTGGAGCCCAAGAAGAGGAAATGTGCCACTACTTCTACCCCTTTCCCTTCTACTTGCCAGGCAGTAATGGGGCCAGATGCCATGATCTTAGTTTCTTAATGTTTAGTTTAAGCCAGCTCTTTCATTCTCCTCCTTCACTCTCATCAAGAGGCTCTTTAGTTCCTCTTTGCTTTCTGCCATTGGAGTGGTATCATCCACACATCTGAGGTTGTTGACGTTTCTCCCGCCTATCTTGATTCCAGCTTGTATCTCACCCAGCCTGGCATTTCTCATGGTGTGCTCAGCATATTGGTTAAACAAACAGGATGACAGCAGACTGCCCTTTTGTACTCCTTTCTCCATCTTGAACCAATTAGTTGTTCCATGTAGAGTTCTTACCTGCATACAGGATTAGCAGGAGGCAGGTCAGATGGTATGGTATTCCCATCTCTCTAAAATTACGAAGAAGAAGCTAAAAGCACAAAGAAATACTCTTCATTGTTATCATTTTTATAGGCTTAAAATGTGAGTTTCTCAATTAAACTCTTTCTAATGCTAGCTAAGGGGGTGGGGGGAAAGAGGTGACCTTTTAAATATAAATAATCTGTGCCATGATAAATCAACAAACTCCATTTCCAGGACTAAAGGAAGTCATGAAATAATGACTATATCTCTATTGCTTTAAATCCAACTGCCAGTAAAATAATTTCTGCTGAAAGCCTGTCTTATGAGCTGTCAAACATTTATATTATGAAGGTTATAGCCAAATTATAGCTTGAGATTTATTGATTCATCATATTTATTCAACAAACTTTTATTATATGCCTACAGTGTGAGAGGTAATGTGCTTTCACATATATTATATCATACTTTTATTTGCACCACAGAGCAAGTGATATAGTATCATTGTCTTTCACCATAAGCTACTTTACTTTCCATTCTTAAATCTGTACCTTTTATAGTAAAATAAAAAAGAAATCAAAACAGGATAGTGATATAAAGGGAACTAGTATTCAGATATTGTCCAGACGCTGTCAAATAACTGTGTTTTCAATACTATTAGTGTGTTGGTATAAAACATAAAACTTTCCCTTCTACTAAAAACTCCAACTCATGGCACATGGACTGCCTGCTGAGCTGTCGGCAGCCATTCTGTAGTACAGACTCGGGTCTGAAGTACCAGCTCAAAGGCCTCTGGGCCCAGCCACCTTATGAGCCAGTGAAACTAGAGAGCACAAAGGAAGAAACACAGGAGAACAAGATGGCAAAGGAGTAGGTGGACATGGAGTACATCTCTCTCCACGAATACATCAGGAACACAGTTTCAGACACAGAAGTGCATGCAGAACACCAGCTGACAGTGGACAGGAGTACTTACCTGTGGAAAAGAACATACAGAACCACACAAAACTCAAGATCAAGCCCTGAGCCTTTGGAGTCAGAGCGCTGACTCCAAGACCCTAGACTACCAGAGAACTAACCCTAGGGAATATCAAATAGTGAGAATTATTACTAAGGAGACCACTTGAATACAAGACCTGGAATCACCCAACCACCACTAGCACCCTGTGCAAGACGCCTCATCTAAAGAACAAACATAACAAAAATACAAACCCAATCATCAGCAGATAGGATTACCACCTCACTCAGCCTTGCCCATCAGAGGAAAAACAAATGAACAAAAACTCAGTACAAATCTCACCCTATACAAAGCTTACACAAACCACTGGACCAATCTTAGGAGAGCAGAAACCAAAAGGCAGAAAGTATTCAACCCTGAAGCCTGGGGAAAAGAGACCTCAAACACAATAAGTTTAAAAGGCAGAGAAATGCTACACAAATGAAAGGACAAATTAGAAACACAGAAGTCCAAATAAATGAAGAGGAAATAGACAAATTACCTGAAAAAGAATTCAGAATAGTGATAGTAAAGATGATCAAAAATCTTGAAAACAAAATGAGAAAATCCAAGAATCAATTAATAAAGACCTAGAAGAATTAAAGAATAAGCATACAGAGACAAACAACACAATTACTGAAATTAAAAATACTCTGGAAGGAATCAATAGCAGAATATCTGAAGCAGAAGAATGAATCTGTGAGCCGGAAGATAAAATGATGGAAATAACTTCTGAAGAGCAGAATAAAATAAAAAGAATGCAAAGAACTGAGGACAGTCTCAGAGACCTCTGGGACAATATCAAACACATTAACATTCGAATTATATGGGTCCCAAAAGAAAAAGACAAAAAGAAAGAGTACGAGAAAATTTTTGAGGAGATTATAGTTGAAAATTTCCCCAACATGGAAAAGGAAGTAGTCAATCAAGTCCAAGAGGCACAAGGAGTCCCATACAGGATAAACCCAAGGAGAAATATGCCAAAACACCTACTAATCAAACTAATGAAGACTAAACACAAATCAAGAATATTAAAAGCAGCAAAGGAAAGGCAGTAAGTAACATACAAGGGAAACCCCATACGTTTAACAGCTGATCTTTTAAGCAGAAACTCCGCAGGGCAGAAGGGAATGGCAAGATATATTTAAAGTACTGAAAAGGGAAAATCTACAACCAAGATTACTGTACTTGGCAAGGATCTCATTCAAAATTGATGGAGAAATAAAAATCTTTTCAGAAAAGCAAAAGTTAGGAGAATTCAGTACCACCAAATCAGCTTTACAATAAATGTTAAAGGGACTTATATAGTCAAGAAATACAAGAGAAAGTAAAAGATCTACAAAATCAACCCAAAGCAATTAAGAAAGTGACAATAGAAACATGTATATCAATAATTACTTTAAATTTAAATGGATTAAATGCTCCCACCAAAAGATACAAGCTGGCTGAATGGATACAAAAACAAAACCCATATATATGCTGTCTAGAAGAAACCCACTTCAGACCTAAAGACACAAATAGACTGAAAGTGAGAGGATAGAAAAATATATTCCATGCAAATAGGAAGCAAAAGAAAGCTGGGGTAGCAATCCTCATATCAGACAAAACAGACCTTAAAATAAAGAAGATCACAAGAGATAAGGAAGGACACAACATAATGATCAAGGGATCAAACCAAGAGGAAAACATAACAATTGTAAATATCTATGCACCCAACATAGGAGCACCACAATACATAAGACAAACACTAACAGATATAAAAGGCAAAATTGACAGTAACACAATAATAGTAGGAGACATTAACACCCCACTCACACCAATGGACAGATCATCAAAACAGAACACTAATAAGGAAACACAAGTCTTAAATAATACTTTAGATGAGATGGATCTCATTGATATCTTCAGGACATTCCATCCAAATGCAGAAGAATACACCTTCTTCACAAGTACACATGGAACATTCTCCAGGATAGACCGCATCTTGGGTCATGAATCAAACCTCAGTAACTTTAAGAAAGTTGAAATCATATCAAGTATCTTCCCCAATCACAATGCTATGAGACTAGACATCAATTACAAGAAAAAAACTGTAAGAAACACAAACACAAAATTAAACAATACATTTCTAAATAACAAACTGGTTACTAAAGAAATCAAAAGGGAAATAAAAAAATTTCTAGAAACAAATGACAATGAAAACATGACAACTCAAAACCTATGGGATGCAGCAAAAGCAGTTCTAAGAGGGAAGTTTACAGAAATATAATCTTACCTCAATAAAAAAGAAAAACATTGAATAAGCAACCTAAATTTACACCTAAAACAACTGGGGAAAAAAGAACAAAAAAACCCCATAATTAGTAGAAGAAAAGAAATCATAAATATCTGAGCAGAAATAAATGAAAAAGAAATTAAAGAAATAATAGTAAAGATTAATAAAACTAAAAGCTGATTCTTTGAGGATATAAACAAAATTGACAAAACTATGGCCAAACTCATCAAGAAAAAAAAAGAAGAATCAAATCAACAAAATTAGAAATGAAAAAGGAGAGGTTACAACAGACAGTGTAGAAATACAAAGGATTACAAGAGACTATTATGAACAACTATATGGCAATAAAGTGGATATCCTGGAAAAAATGGACAGATTCTTAGAAAAGTTAAATCTTCCAAGACTGACTCAGGAAGAAATAGAGATTATGAACAGCTCAATTACAATTACTTAAATTGAAGCTGTGATTAAAAAAAATCTCCCCAAAAACAAAAGCCCAGGACCAGATGGCTTCACAGGAGAATTCTATCAAACATTTAGAGAAGAGCTAATGCCTATCCTTCTAAAACTGTTGCAGAGGAAGGAACATTTTCAAACTCATTCTATAAGGCCACTATCACCCTGATATCAATATCAGACAAAGACAACACAAAAAAAGGAAACTACAGCCCAATATCACTGATGAAAGTAGATGCAAAAATCCTCAACAAAATTTTAGTAAACAGAATTCAGCAACACATCAAAAAGCTCATACACCATGATCAAGTTGGATTTATTCCAGGAATAAAAGTATTCTTCAGTATATGCAAAACAATCAATGTGATACACCATGTTAACAAACTGAAAGATAATAGCCATATGATCATCTCAATAGATGCAGAAAAAGCCTTTGACAAAATTCAACACCCATTTATGATTAAAAGTTTTCAAAAAATGGGCATAGAAGGAATCTACCTCAACATGATAAAGCCCATATATGATAAGTCTACAGCAAACATTATTCTCAGTGGTAAAAAACTAAAAGCATTCCCCCTAAGATCAGGAACAAGACAAGGAATGCCCACTTTCCCCACTATTATTCAACATAGTTCTGGAAGTCCAAGGCTACAGCAATCAGAGAAGAAAAAGACATAAAAGGAATTCAGGTCAGAAAAAAAAGAAGTAAAGCTGTCACTGTTTGCAGATGACATGATACTGTTCATAGAAAACCCTGTAGATAGTATCAGAAAATTACTAGAGCTAATCAGTGAATTTAGCAAGGTTGCAGGATACAAAGTCAATACACAGAAATCATTTGCATTTCTGTATACTAACAACGAAAAATCAGAAAGAGAAATTAAGTAATCAATCCCATCCACTATTGCAAAAAAAAGAATAAAATATATAGGAATAAATGTACCTAAGAAGAAAAAGAACTCTACACAAAAAATTATAAGACACTAACGAAAGAAATCAAAGATGACATAAAGAGGTGGAGATATCTCCATGGTCCTGGGTAGGAAGAATCAGTATTGTGAAAATGACTATACTACCAAATGCAATCTAAAAAATCAATGTGATCCCTATCAAATTACCAATGACATTTTTCACAGAACTAGAACAAAAAAAAATTCACAGTTCATATGGAAACACAAAAGACCCCTAATAGCCAAGGCAATCTTCAGAAAGAAGAATGGAGCTGGAGCAATCTACCTTCCTGACTTCAGATTATACTATAAAGCTACAGTCATCAAGACAGTATGGTACTGGCACAAAAACAGAAACATAGATCAATGGAATAACATAGAAAGCCCAGAAATACACTCATGCACCTATGGGTACCTTATATTTGATGAAGGAGGCAAGAATATACAATGGGGCAAAGACAGCTTCTTCAATAAATGGTGCTGGGAAAACTGGACAGCTATATGTAAAAGAATGAAATTAGAACACTTCCTAACACCATACACAAAGATAAACTCAAAGTGTATTAAAGACCTAAATGTAAGAACAGAAACTATAAAACTCTTAGAGGGAAACATAGGCAGAACACTCAAAGATATAAATCAAAGCAAGATCCCCTATGTTCCACCTCCTAGAGTAACAGAAATAAAAACAAAAGCAAACAAGTGGGACCTGATTAAACTTAAAAGTTTTTACATGGCAAAGGAAATTATATGCAAGGTGAAAAGACAGCCCTCAGAATGGGAGAAAATAATAGCAAAGGAAACAACTGACAAGGGATTAATTTCCAAAATATACAAGCAGCTCATACAACTCAATACCAGAAAAACAAACAACCCAATCAAAGAGTGGGAAAAAGACCCAAACAGGCATTTCTACAAAGAAGATACACAAATGGCTAACAAACACATGAAAAAATGTTAAACATCACTCATAATTAGCAAAGTACAAATCAAAACCACAATGAGATATCACCTCACACCAGTCAGAATGGCCTTCATCAAAAAGTCTACAAACAATAAATACTGGAGAGGGTGTGGAGAAAAGGGAACACGCTTGCACTGTTGGTGGGAATGTAAATTAATACAGCCTCTATGGAAGATGGTATCGAGATTCCTTAAAAAAAAACTAGGAATAAAACCACCAAATGACCCAGCAATCCCACTCCTAGGCACATAGCCTAAGGAAGCCAAAAGTGAAAGAGGCACATGTATCCCATTGTTCACTGCAGCATTATTTACAATAGCTAGAACATGGAAGCAACCTAGATGTCCATCAACAGATGAATGGATAAAGAAGTTGTGGTATGTATACAACAGAATATTAGTCAGCCATAAAAAGGAACACATTTGAGTCAGTTCTAATGAGGTGTATGAACCTAGAAACTATTATACAGTGAAGTAAGTCAGAAAGAGTAAGATAAACATAGTATTCTAATGCATATATACAGAATCTAGAAAAATAGTACTGAAGAATTTACCTACAGGGCAGCAATGGAGAAAGAGACATAGAGAATAGACTTATGGACATGGGGAGAGGGGAGGCAAGGGTGAGAGGTATGGAAAGAGTAACATGGAAACTTACATTACCATATCTAAAATAGATAGCCAATGGGAATTTGCTATATAGCTAAGAAACTCAAACAGGGGCTCTGTATCAACCTAGAGGGGAGGGATGGGGAGGGAGATGGGAGGGAGGTTCAAAAGGGAAGGGATATATGTATACATATGGCTGATTCATGTTGAGGTTTGACAGGAAACAGCAAAATTCTGTAAAGCAAATATCCTTCAATAAAAAATAAATTAAAAAAAAAAAAACTCCAACTCATTTTTGTTGTTGTTGTTCAGTCGCTCAGTCGAGTCCGACTCTTTGCGACCCCATGGACTGCAACATGCGAGGTTTCCCTGTCCTTCACTATCTCCTGGAGTTACTCAAACTCATGTCCATTGAGTCAAAGATGCCATCCAACCATCTCATCCTCTATTCCCTTTTCCTCCTGCCTTCAATATTTCCCAGCATCAGAGTCTTTTCCAGCGAGCTGGCTCTTTGCCTTAGGTGGTCTCGTTACTATCATTAAATCAATAATACACTTTCTGTATTATCAATGATGGTAACTATTATTTATAATGTTGCCACAACATTTTATCTTACTTTTCATGTATCAAGTGTATGCCTATGTTGGCAACAGGTCTGCTCTTGTGAAAGAATGATTCTGTGAAAGAAAATCTGAAAATGTGGTTAAGAGAATGGTTTGGAATTACTTGAGTTCTTGTTTTGATTTGGAAGAATCATTTTTGCCTTAATTTTTAGGTATATTATAAATTATAGAATATATGGAACAATGCCAAATTACTCCATATAATGTAGGCCTGCTTCTTCCTCTTTAATTGATTGGTCTAGATTACTAATGTTAATTAATTTTATTTTAGAACACACATATTCATATTTGAAGACCCACTTTTGTATTTACTATTCTCAGTTAATGCACACCAGGTCAGATATGGATACTATGTGAGTGAATTACTCAAGGGCATGCAAGCTGCTCTTAGAGGCAGGCAGTAAGAGTTTATCAGGGTAAATCAGCAAGGCATGGCACAGCTTTGAGTTTGCGTAAGAGGAGGCAGAAGGGTACAAATAATTGATATACCAAATCAGGTGCAGGATCAGTTCTAGAAAACACACTGCTCTGTATAAATAGCATGTGTTTGCTCAGATGTCTGCCTTGATCATTTTCCTCCTTTCTGTTCAAGCAGTGGAAAACCTTCAGGATGACTGATCCCAGGAAAGAAGTCAAATGGGCTAAAGGAAGCACTTGGTGGTTAAGTTACCAATACCACAAGAGCAATTATGCTCAATTAGATGCCAACAAATTGGCAGTTTTTAGTGGCTCTCTTTAAAAATCTGTGTGTGTATGTGTGTGTGCGTGCACATGCATATGTCTTTCTATATTTCCTCACTAATTTCTTCTGTAGTCACACTCTACAGTTGGCACTTTGTTGGTCCCTAGAATTTTTGATATACCAAATGGCTTGTCAACATATTTATTAGGAGACCATTCTAATAAGCATTTTTATTAGAAAGCCTTCCCGTTTGCACTTGGTTCAATTTGGCTCTGGTTAGATACATGTTTATTCTTAGTTTGTTTCTTTGTTTGTTTTAACTGCTCTGTATGTTGGATGGGAAGTTGGATGACATTTTATTTGTTTTAAGTTGTCTTTTTGTTTCCCCTAGAGAATCAAAAAGGAAGGATGTTTTTTGAGGATAATCTTTCTTTAGTTACTGATTTCTACAAGGAAAAGCTTTTCCACATATTTGAATAATTCCTTTTGTAAAACAGACTACTTAACTTTGAAATACAGCTGGTATACACACCTATGGACTACTCGACACAGCAATTTTCTACTTGAGACGGTGTCCCCAGTGCTTACAGACTATCATATAAAATGATTCTCAAATTGCATTGATTACCTACTGAATTCCTACAACTATATGAAAATTACCTTTTCCTTTCTTAAGTTTTATATTGAAAAATATTATGAAATAGTCTGACAAAAGTAACTTGAAGCTGAATTTTATATCTTAGAACTTTCATGGATGGTACATTTGTGTTGTGTTTTATGTGTGATCTTTTCCTTTGTTGTCCATCTTTAAATATACTTAGTATCTATTCTGTGCAAGGCACTGACTTAGTACTCTGAACTATGCAAAAGACAAGGTGGTAGTGGTTTAGTCGCTAAGTCATGTCCAATTCTTTGTGACCCCATGGACTATAGCCCTCTGACTCCTCTGTCAATGGAATTTCTCAAGCAAGACACTGGAGTGGGTTGCCAGCTCCTTCTCCATTAGATCTTCCTGACCCAGGGGTCAAACCCATGTCTCCTGCTTGGCAGGCAGATTCTTTACCACTGAGTCACCTAGGAAGTCATACAAAGGACATAACGTATCCCAAATTTCAAAGAGCATATCAACTACTAACAATGTAACAACATATCAAAATATAAATTTTAGATATAAACTCTTTGCTTCCAAACCCCAAAATAATATACAATCTGAGTACAGAAGAGGAAAGATAGCTTCTTTTTCTAATTGCAGTTTAGTTGATTTACAACACTGTTAGTTTCAGGTGAACAGCAAAGTGATTCAATTGTATATGCATGTATTTTTTTCAGATTGCTTTCCATTATAGGTCATTGCAAGATATTAAACATAGCTCCTTGTGCTGTACAGTAAGGCCTTGTTGCTTATCTATTTCACATATAGTGGTATGTATCTGTTAATCCCATACTCCTAATTTATCACTCCCCCTTTTCCCTTTGCTAACCATAGGTTTGTTCTCTATACCTGTGAGTTGGTTTCCGTTTTGCAAATAAATTCATGTGCATTATTTCAGATTCCGTGTATAAGTGATATCATTAATATCCACCTATATCCACATATAAATGATATAAGTGATATCATTAATATTTATCTTTGATTTACTTCACTTAGATAATCTCTAAATCCATCTATGTTGCTGTAAATGACATTATTTTATTCTTTTTTATCACTGAGTAATGTTCCATTATATGTACAGCACTTCTTTATCCATTCATCTGTTCATGGACCCTTAGCTTCCATATCTTGGCTTCCATATAGCTTCCATATCTTGGCTATAGTACTGCTGTGAACATTGGGGTGCATGCAGGAAATATAGCTTCTAAATAAGGAATCTGAAGAACACTTCCAGAGAAGATGATATTTGAGGGAGAGGATGTTTAGGAATTCCACATGTGAGATTAAAGTTTGAGAATCTAAAACAAAGAATGCGACCAAAGTGAAGAAAATCCAGGATGCAGTAACTCACTAGGAAGCCACCTACTTTGATGAAACCATAGAAAAAATAGAAGGCTCAAAGGTGAACCAAGATCCAGCTGTCAAACAAAAGAGGCAGTTTGTTATTCAGTGGATAATGAGATTTAAATTTTAAAAAATAATAATAACATAAATAACTTTGTTAAAGAAAAATCTAATGCTGAGAATAGGATAAATCAAAATGTAAAAATAATGATGTGTAACAATGTATTACTGTTGCTATAACTGTTATCATTAAAGGAGAACATTGTCACATACTTTCTTTCTCTGGGAAGAAAGAACAAAGTGTAGAAGGAAAGTAAAGTAAACTTTATTCAGATTAGGATTAAACCAATGGTTGAATGGTTGAATTTTGAACGTAAGATGTTGAACTTTAAAATCGTAAAGAAGAAAAAATCCAAATTAACTTAGAGAAATGTATGTCAGATGACATAACTGAAAATTTAGGAACAAAGCAAGTATTATCAGGCCCTGGTCTGCTTTTCAGCTTCATTCTTGTCTATGTGTTAGTTTTATCCTCAAGCACATTGTCGTTCCAGCATAGCTGCTCGAACCTCCAGGCCCATATCTTCTCATGCCAGAAACTAGTGTAAAGGAGCATCTCTTCCCCAACACCTGAGGAGGGTGTCAAGCCCTGACTCACATTGGCCTCAGTTAATGCACATTTCAGAATAATTTAACTAAAGCCAAACAAGCAAAGAGACAAACAAACTGCTTTGGATCTGACAGCCCAGAATGACCCCATTTCTCAGCAGCCTGTTGGACTTCATGGGGATGAGTACCTGGTACCCTGCTGACAATAGGTTCCTACCCCATGGCCATCGCTGAGTAGATAGAGATATTCTTCCGACTCAAACTGGACTGATCAGAATCTCTCTCCGGGAATTTGGATTCAGAATGTCTCTGCATTTACTGAAAAGTAAGAATTAATAGAATCTGTAGCAGAGGAGATTCACAAGCTTTTAGAAGAGACAAAGTCCATGAAATAGAGTGAAATTAATGTGCAAAGAGAAAAAACGGTAAAGAGACCATGCACCTCCAAAAAGCAAAAATAAATGAAGAGCCTGAGAAAGTCAGTCTCTTGGAGCTTCCAGAGCCTAATTCCAGTTCCTCCTAAAAGCCCAGCTGCGTAGCCTAGAGCTGCACAGGTCTGGGACATCCTTGTGTGCTTTTTAATAAATACACACATGGGCTCACATGTCATAATCCTCCCCTTTCTCTTAATTTCTTAAGATGCTTATAGTTTTAATTTTCAAATGAAAGACATGAACAAAACCAGAAACAAAATAAGGCTTGTGTCAGCCATGCAGTCATATACCTGAATAAACGGCAAGGGTTCCTAGAAGCAGTAAATGAAGAAAGTACAGTAAAATTCCTTGCCAGATGATGGCTTCAAGGTCTGAAGCTAAATAGGAAAGGAAGCTAAGAATAACAAAGAAGAAAGCTAGTTATCTCACTAGTAAGAGGAAGAGTCATTTGCACATTCTGTTTTACAATGACTTCTGCCTGCAGGAGTCAAAGTTGTCAACTATAGCATTTTAGAATATGAATAATTTAATCACAACCTCTCACAGTGGAGATCTATGGTTTTGTTTTTTTGTTTTTTATATTCTTTTCTTTTGAGATAAGAGGAAAGGATTTCTAAACGCATCCTTAATTGCTGTTATTCAGTCGCTGAGCCCTGCCTGACTCTGTTACCCCACAGATGACTGTAGCACGCCAGGCTCCCTGTCCTTCACTGTCTCCCAGAGTTTGCTCAGATTTTTCATGTCTGTTGAGTCTATGATGCTATCTAACCATCTTATTCTTTGCTGTCCCCTTCAGTTACTGCTGCCTTCAGTTACAAAGTTCAAAAGCAGAATTTGGTGTCTTTTCAGCCCTACTTGCAACTAAACCCTAAGGCCATTTCAAGATGATACCTCAGTAAAAGAAGCAATGCTATTGGTCTATGGTCATTCTCAGATTCGGGGGAGCAGTAAATAATCTGGGCAACCTGATTAAAATGCCATTAACTCATGTGTATTTTGATTCAGTAGATCAGATCCAAGGGGAAAAAAATCTACATTTTAAAAAAATTATTTTTATTTGGAGTATAATTGCTTTACAATGGTGTGATACTTTCTGCTGTATAACAATGTGGATCAGCTATAAATAAATATATATATATATATATATATACATATATATATATATATATATATACCTCTTCCCTCTTCAACCTCCCTCCCACCCCCAACAAATATACATTTTTAACAAATATTCCAATTGATCTGATGCAATTGATTCTGTCTCTGTACCAGGCCTTGAGAATTGTCAATCCAGGAGTAATTGTCACTGATCTTGACTAGGCAGTTTGGGGCAGCAGATTGATCACTGGCCTGTGTATCCGAAGTCACAACTTTTCTGAGGCTGTTTCTTAGGACTAAGAAATACTAATTCTATCCTTACCCATTTCAGTTATTGTCATGTTAAAATAATGTAATAAAGTATGAATATAATATTAGTTGAGCACCATTTATGTTGCAAATCCCCAGAGTGAAAGCAATTTTATTCCATGGGAAAGTGCCCTGAATATCAAAATACTGCTTCACTGCAATTGTTCACAGGTACAAATTAGACAGCAAAACCAAATGTTTGCAGGATGATTTAAAAAAAAAAATCTTTGTTTTGATATGAACTGGGTTTTCTTTCTCAAGACCCCATTCTTTCTCAGTGGCCAAGGGTTAACAAAATCATGACATTTCCAGTTATTCTTTTCTCTTTTAGTTTAAAGTTTTGCTTTGTTTGGGTAAATATTCAATCAAATTCAAACATTATTATTTCCATCACTATCCTCAGCACCTTACTTCCCCCTGTCTTAAGGTCTTCACCCCTGTTTCTCAATTCTTTCTTTTATAGGTCTGTGTGCCCTTTTCCACCACAGCTGCAGGTAGAAGAGGGGGAGTGATCTTAGATAACTCCCTTCAAGGAGAGGCATTGCATCTCCAGTCTGTGAAGTTCTTTTGTCTTCTGCTCTTGCTGTTGAACTTCAGTCAGTCTGGGATTGATCTCAGGTGGCCTCAGCCTGCATCTGCTTGGAGCAGGGCTTGGATTCCCAACCAGAGATTGAGACTGGGTGGCGGCAGTGAAAGTGCCCGATCCTAGCCACTAAACCAGTCGTCAGTGACAAAGACTTTGACGTTTGGCTTTACAGAAAAGAATTTCCACAAAGTAGTGGATCAAGTAAAGAATTTATTAAGAGGGAAAAAGTACAGTACGTGTGGATAGGCTTATGGGCAGACTCGGAGAGAGAGTCACTGAGTCGCACTCTCATGGCAGTTAGAATTACTTTATGGGTTATTTCTCCTGGGCTTCCTTTGGCCAATCATTTTAAGTTTCCTGGTTCACAGTCCACATTTAGTGTATCTCAGGATCCTCCCTTGTATGCACATGCATCTCTTATCCAAGATGGATTTTACCAAAAAGGCATCTAGGTAGAACATTCCTTACCCTTGACGTTGCTCCCCTCACTGGCCTATAAGGAACTTTTCTATGCATGTGTGGCTGAGGAGGTCTCCTGACATCAGGAGTGAGAGATATGTGATCTGGGCAGGGCCCAGCCTTCTCCCTTAATCATCCTGCAATTATTGTCTTAGACATTTGGTCAGTAGGGAATGAATCTTCAATTGCTTTACTCTGGGGTGCCCATCTGCCTCCCTGCCTCAGGATGAGCAGTGTCCCAGCTAGCTTTCATCCTGGACAGCATCCAAAACTGATCTCAGCATCTGAAGCCTTTTCCATCTGCAGGTCCCCAGCTGAACGCCAGTTCAGGGAAGGATGACTGCCTCCCTCAAAATCCAGATGGAATTAAGTTCCTCTGTGCCATTTATATAGATTCACACATACGCATTGATATAAAATATTTGTTTTTCTCTTTTTGACTTACTTCAATCTCAGTCTCTAGGTCCATCCACATTTCTGCAAATGTCACATTTCATTCATTTTAATGGCTGAGTAATATTCATTTGTATATATGTACCAAATCTTCTTTATCCATTCTTCTGTTGATGGGCATTTAGGTTGTGTTCATGTACTGGTTAGCCACTTCAGTATTCTTGCCTGGGAAATCCCATGGACAGAGGAGCTTAGCAGGTTACAGTCCATGGGGCCACAAAGAGTCAGACACGACTTAGCTACTGAGCACACAGGCATGTCCTGGTTATTGTAAATAGTGCTGCAATGAACATTGGGGTGCATGTATATTTTTGAATTATCATTTTCTCTGGATATATGCCCAGGAGTGGGATTGCTGGGTCATATGGTATTTCTATTTTTAGTTTTTCAAGAAAGCCCCACAGTGTTCTCCATAGTGGCTCGACCAATTTCATTCCCACCAATGTGTACGTATCCACATGTACTATACATTTTTCCTCTTAGTAGACACTTCACTTGCTTCACTACTTTACGTCTTTGTGGAAACTATTTTCTGCAAAGTCAAAGGCCAGGGCCTTTGTCACTGACCACTGGTCTGGTGGCTAGGATCTGGTGTTTTCACCATTGCAACCCACACTCAAAAGAGGGTTTCCTTTTCTCCATACCCTCTCCAGCATAATAAATGCTGTAGGATGGATTGGGAGATTGGGATTGGCATATATACGCTACTATGTATAAAATAGATAACTAATAAAAATGAACTGTTAGCATAGGGAATTCTACTGAGTGTTCTATGGTGACCTAAATGGGAAGGAAATCCAAGAAGGAAAGAATGTAAATATGGGTGACTGATTCACTTAGCTGTACAAGAGAAACTAACACAACATTATAAAGCAATTATACTCCAATTTTAAAGAAATTTTCCAGTTGGAAAAAAAATCCAGATGGAGTTCTAGGCTCTCTCTAACAGGAGTAACCCCAAGTAGTGGCAGAGAAATGACTCACCCTTCCAGATTCTTTCACAGACTACCTTAGGCCTATTGGAAATCTATGAATCCCCACCAGACAAACTCAGTTCTTGCGGAAATTGGGGATTGTCTTTGCTCTCTCCCACCATGTTACATCTCTCCTCAAATTCTGCACTATCCACACTCCCAAATTGCTACATTTTTCTGTAGGCAGTTTTCCCTGCCAAGCCAACATCACCAAACTTCATTTCCTTACACCAGAATAGCCTCCTTAGTGTCCAGCTACGTCCTTAGAGGCCCCCATGTTAAGGGAAGACTTTGTGAATATACCCCCACACCAGGACTAAGAAAATTCCATTCTTCAACTTCCATCTCTTTCTTTCTACTGATTCTTTTTTCCTAGCTAAGTTGCCTTTTTGCTTCTTGCTATCATCAAATAAAAAGAAGAAATTTTGCCTCATCCACTTGGTTTGAATCACAGGCTTTCAACATCAGTGACACCTCATGTGGCGTGTTCCTTACATTTGGCCTTTTGGAATTCAGTCTCTTTTATTCTTAACAATGTACAACCTCCAGGGAATCCATGCATTTTCAGTTTGGTCACCAGATGGGACAAAGAGAATACTTATTTCTTAAAAACAACAAAAGTAATAAATGATAAAACAATACACAATTTATGTTTTAAGGCATATATACAATTTAATGGGACTCAGCAGACAATTAAAATATGTTGATTATCATAATAGAGATATGGAGAAGGTTCCCTTACGAGTTCTTAGGAGCTGGTCCCTAGAACCAGCCTAAGCACTCTGGAAATCTTTCCCAGTATCAGGGTCTTTTCCAATGAGTCAGTTCTTCGCATCAGGTGCCCAAAGATTAGAGTTTCAGCTTCATCTTCAGTACTTCCAATGAATATTCAGGATTGATTCCCTTTAGGATTGACTGGTTTGATCTCCTTGCAGTCCAAGGGACTCTCAAGAGTCTTCTCCAACAGGTTTTTCAGAGAACTCTTAAAAATTGATATCCTGTTAGACTTTACTAATCCAAGCCCTCAGTTACATTCCCAGCTCTATGTACACGGTTCTCTCCAACATATCTTCTCTGAACTTGTTCTAGGTATACCCCCTGTGGATCTTCAGAATTACCTCCTCCATATCTCTCTTAAGATAATCAATACATTATTTTGTAATTATCTGCCAAATCACCCATTAAATTGTAAATGCCATAAAAATACAGCAGTATGTTTTAGTTTGTCTTTTTTCATCATTTTTGTATCATCAGTGCCTACCACAACAATTCAAACTTGCTCGAGGCTCCTCAGAGTTTTTGATAATTATTTTACCAATGTACTAATTGCATTAAGACAATAATTCATTATTATTAATGAAATGCCACATCAAAGATTGTCTTGTGGTGTATATAAACTACATAAATCTAAAATGTAACTCACCATTTAGTAAATGTAACAAGGAGGCTAACCAGTGAGTAGCCTTCTTGTCTAGTGGCAAAGGCACAACTACTTATATCAATCTGATAAGGGTCATATAGACCTACAAAGTTCTAGGGAGAGAAAGAAAGGTAAATCTATCTTAAGAAAGTTAAAATAACATGAACAGACAGCAGATTTAAAGATGAGTAAGAGTTTACAAAACAATGGAAGTTGCCCCATGTGCCAATCTAACAAATGGATTAAACACCTAAGCCACATAAAGACCACTGGTGGTCTGGTGTGACTGCAGCATATTTTATGCCAGTTGTGGTAGGAGATAAGCTAATGCCAAAGATACAAATCTTTTAGAAGACATTGAAAAAGATATTCACAGATTTGAGTTTTCAAAAGAAATTCTTAGCATGAATAAAATATTAGCCATAATTTTTAATGAAAATTGGATTTCATTAAAATCAGGATGATAGCATTTTAAGAAATGAAATGGCAAGCAAGAAGCTGGAAGAAAATTTTTGCAATCAATACATATTGATTGCAGGTGTCTAGAATAAATAATCCATAAAAAAGAATAATAAAAGAAAAAAATCATATCTAGAATATGCAAAGAAATTTACTACAAAACAATAATAAATAAAGCCCTATAATAAGTGGGGCTTCTCTTGTGGCTCAGCTGATAAACAGTCTTCCTCTGCCTGCAATGCGGGAGACCTGGGTTCAATCCCTGGGTTGGAAATATCCCCTGGAGAACGGAAAGGCTACCCACTCCAGTATTCTGGCTTGGAGAATTCTGTGGACTGTATAGTCCATGGGGTCACAAAGAGTCAGACATGACTGAGCAACTTTCACTCACTATATTAAGTGGGCTTATATACTTTCAGAAGATACTTCACAAAAGAAGATATATGCATGGCCAATAAGCACATTAAATTATGTCTAATTATGACTAATATTAGTCATCAGGGAAATAAAAATAAAAATGAGATGCCATTTGCTTCCCATTCAAATGGCTAAGATTGTAAAAAGAGGTCAATGCCAAATATTGGCAAGTTTTGGAACAGTGGGAACAATTTTACCATCTTGGAAAGCTTTCCGTTTTTTGTGTTTTTCTTTTGTTTTGTTTTTTAATTACCCTTATCTCTACTGGATACCCCTGCAGTTTCACTCCTAGCATCTACACAACAGAAAAAGAAACATAGGTCTACAAAAACAACTGCAGTAGAATATTAAAAGCAATTTTATTCATAGTAGCACAAATCTGGAAACAACTTCATTCCCATCAACAAGAAACATAAATTAACAAATTGTGATGTAGCCATTGAAGGGAAGATTACTCAGCATTTTTATTTTAATGAAGTAAATTAACCCTCTTCAAAATATTTCTTTTTTTTTTTTTCAATTATTTTTATTAGTTGGAGGCTAATTACTTCGCAACATTGCAGTGGGTTTTGTCATACATTGACATGAATCAGCCATGGAGTTACATGTATTCCCCATCCTGATCCCCCCTCCCACCTCCCCCCAAAATATTTCTTAATAACAAAGTGAAAGCTATAACTTTTGTAGAAGAAAAAACGGACAGACACCAACTTAACCAGGTATCTGATGTAAGCATCACAACTAATGGAGCAAAACGACATCATGAGCATCTTGATAGGAGGTACTGAGGATACTGCATCATCCCCATGACATTTCTGCCAAATAAAGCATAGCCTTAATTTAATAATGAGGAAATATCAGACAATCCAAATTCAAGGACAAAATGCTCTTCAAAGATATCAAGACTATGAAAGACAAAGTCAGACCAAGAAACTGTTCCTAATTAAATGATCCCAAAGAGACCTGAAAAGTAAATGTAACATATGATCCTAGATTGGATCCTGAACCAAAAATCATGTTTTCTCTATAAAGGAAATGTTAATGAATATGGTGGAATTTCAATAAGGTGTCTAGACTAGAGGTTAGTATTATCTTCATGTGGATTTTCTGACTTTGCTAAGTACACTGATGTTCTGATATCTTGAGGCAATATAATGGAAACATTTAGGGGTAAAGAGACATGACTTCTGCAGCTCAACTCAAATGACTCAGAAAGAGAAAACAAATGTAGTAAAACACTGACAATTGGCAATTGGGGTGAATGGTGTTACAAAAATTCTTTGAACTATCCTTAAAACTTTTATGTACAGTCAAAGTAGTTTGTTTGTTTTAATCTGATAAACTCAGTAACAGGGATGACATTCAAACTTAGTATGCTGAATGAAGGAAGCCAATCAAACATTAAAGGGCATGTAACATGTACTTATATAAAGCTCAGAACAAGCAAAACCAGTCTATCGTGGTAGAAATCAGAACATTCCCACCCACTCCCCTTCCATGGGCATTGGGGACTGAACAAAAAGGGGTCCTGGAAAACTAAGAAAAAAATCAAAAACGTGAACTGAGGACATTTCAGATTTGATAAGTAGGGAGTACTGAATCAAGCTCCTATCTGGCCCTACCTTAACGGGTCAACTGTTTTGTAATAGCTGATTAGGTAGGACAGCTTTCTTCCAGAAACACCCTGTCATTTACGTGATACAGGAGAACTTTATGTTGTTTCTTTTCTTACTGACATCTTACATTCATTTGCCATATGGAAGAAATCTGGACTCTTATGGAAGCTATTTCTAATTCTTCTGAGTAAATATTTAAAAAAAAAAAAAAAAAAAGACCTTTAGTATGTGTAAAAGCTATATCATTCGTAGTTCACAATTACTGATTACTTAGAACATGGCCAGCACCATGAAAATATGTACTGTCTCACTTAATGTGGTTATTCCCATATTACACATGTTGTTGTTTTTCCATAGCTCAGTCATGTCCTACCTTTGCAACCCCATGGAGTGCAGCATGCCAGGATTCCCTGTCTTTCACGACTTCCCAGAGTCTGCTCAAACTCATGTCCATTGAGTTAGTGATGCCATCCGACCATCTCATCCTCTGTCAGCCCCGTCTCCTCTGGCTCTCAATCTTTCACAGCATCAAGGTCTTTCCCAGTGAGTTGACCCTTCACATCAGGTGGCCAAAGTATTGGAGTTTCAGCTTCAGCCTCAGTCCTTCCAATGAATATTCAGGGTTTATTTCCTTTAGGATTCACTGGTTGGATCTCCTTGCTGCCCAAGGGATTCTCAAGAGTCTTCTCCAGCACTGTAGTTTGAAAGCATCAATTCTTTGGTGCTCAGCCTTCTTTATGGTCCAACTCTCACATCCATATGTTACACATAAAGAAACTAAAAGTCAGAGAATCTAATCACTGATGGAAGTTTACATAGAGGTAGAGCTCTTTCAGGAATCCAGATCCATATTAACCCAGAGGCCCCTATTCAACATATATTAGTATATACATTATTCATTTTACAGTATTGCTTCCCTTCTGTGACAGAATCTGCATAAACAAGAACCACATATCTAATTATCTAACTACTTATCTTTGTACAAAGTTAATACCACTTGATCTCTCACATGGATTGTGGTAGTATGATAACATACTGAATCTTGCCATATGTCATTTAAAAGAAATGTAAAAAACTCAGAAAAGATCTGATCAAAGCTGTTTGTTTGTGAATTTAAATAAATTATGGGGTATGTTGAGGTTCATTTGTGATTTTATAATTTCTGACAAAATTCACAAATCTCATGTTAAACGATGCCTGGAAACTTCTTTTCCTATTAGAGGATCTAAATAGTAACAATTTGTAAAAAAAAAAAAAAAAAAAAGATTATACATCTTTCAAAACACTTTTAAATCAATGCAACATGCCTACCCTTTAAAGTTTTCACATGATTATAACTCTACAGATAGAAAGAACTCCAATCACAAAATGTTTTCTCACTGTTAAAGTTAAGAGAAGGTTGCCTGGTTTGGGGTGTGTGCCATACTGTTATTTGAATGGTATATTGAAATGCCTTTTTTTTTTTTTTTTTTTTTTTGAAAGAGTGAACAACAGGCTCAAGTTTATTGAGCCACATACCAACAGATACAGGATACTGTTTCCTGGAATTTCCTTTTTATTCCCAGTTTTATTGAGATATAATTGACACATACCTTCGTATTAGTTTTAGATGCACAACCCACTGATTTGATATATGTACATATTTTGAAATGATTACCACAGAAAGTTATTAATATTTATCATCTCACATAAGTTACATTTTTTCTGATGCTGAGTATTTTTAAAATAAGCTTAGCAAATTTCAAATATACAATACAGTCTTGTGAACTATAATAACTGTGCTATAAATCCCAGAGTTTATTTTTCTTATAACCAGAAAGTTGTATCTTTTGACCACCTTTACCCAATTCTCTTACCCTCTTTCTCACCCCCGGAATCTGGCAACTCAATCTGTTCTGTTTCTATGTTTTATTCTGTTTTGTTTTTTAATTTCACATATATGTGAGGCCATACATTATTTGTCTTACTCTGTCTGGCTTACATCAGTTAGCATAATCACCTCAAAGTCTATCCATGGTGTTGTAAAAGACAAGATTTCCTTCTTGTTTATTGCTCAATGTATATATATATATATATGCACCACATCTTCTTTATTCATTCATCAGTTGATGGGATTAGATTTTCCATGTCTTTATTATAAATCATGCTGCAGTAAGTGAGAGTGTACAGAATTAGTGGTTTTGTATCTTTGTGGAATTGCTGGATCCTATGATAATTCATATTTTATTTTTTGAGGTAAGTCCATACTGTTTTCCATAGTGCATTCACCAATTTACATTTCTACCAACAATGTACAAAGTTTCCCTTTTCTCCACATCCCTAGCATTTGTTATCTCTTGTCTTTTTGATAATTGCCGTTCTTATAGGTGTGAGGTGATACCTCATTGCAGTTTTGATTTTCATTTCTCTGAGGATCTTTTAGTGTACCTCCTGACACTTTGGATATCTTCATTGGACGAATGTCTAGTCCCTCTGCCCATGTTTTCATCATATGGTTTGTTTCATGTGCTATTGAGTTAAATGCATTTTCATACATTTAGAGTTTAAGCCCTTATCAGACATGCAATTTACAAATATTTCTCCCATTCAGTAGGCTGCCTTTTCATTTTCTTGGTGGTTTCCTTTGCTATGCAGAAGATTTTTAGTATGATATATTCTCACTTGTTTATTTTTGTTTTTGTGTCTTTGGTTTTGCTATGACCAGTGCGTTCTCTTGGCAAAACTCTATTAGCCTTTGCCCTGCTTCATTCCGTACTCCAAGGCCAAATTTGTCTGTTACTCCAGGTGTTTCTTGATTTCCTACTTTTGCATTCCAATCTCCTATAATGAAAAGGACATCTTTTTTGGGTGTTAGTTCTAAAAGGCCTTGTAGGTCTTCATAAAACGGTTCAACTTCAGCTTCTTCAGTGGTACTGGTCGGGGCATAGACTTGGATTACCGTGATATTGAATGGTTTGCCTTGGAACGAACAGAGATCCTCCTGTCGTTTCTGAGATTGCATACAAGTACTGCATTTCGGTCTCTTTTGTTGACTATGATGGCTACTCCATTTCTTCTAAGGGATTCCTGCCCACAGTAGTAGATATAATGATCATCTGAGTTAAAATCACCCATCCCAGTCCATCTTAGTTTGCTGATTCCTAGAATGTCGATGTTCACTCTTGCTATCTCTTGTTTGACCATTTCCAATTTGCCTTGATTGATGAACCTAACATTCCAGGTTCCTGTGCAATATTGCTCTTTACAGCATTGGACCTTGCTTCTATCACCAGTCCCATCCACAACTGGGTATTGTTTTTGCTTTAACTCCATCCCTTCATACTTTCTGGAGTTATTTCTCCACTGATCTCCAGTAGCATATTGGGCACCTACTGACCTGGGGAGTTCATCTTTCAGTGTCCTATCTTTTGGCCTTTTCATACTGTTCATGGGGTTCTCAAGGCAAGAACACTGAAGTGGTTTGCCATTCCCTTGAGAGTCCCTTGGACTGCAAGGAGATCCAACCAGTCCATCCTAAAGGAAATCAGTCCTGAATATTCATTGGAAGGACTGATGTTGAAGCTGAAGCTCCAATACTTTGGCCACCTGATGCGAAGAGCTGACTCATATGAAAAGACCCTGATGCTGGGAAAGATTGAGGGCAGGAGGAGAAGGGGATGACAGAGGATGAGATGGTTGGATGACATTACCAACTCAATGGGCACGGGTTTGGGTTAACTCTGGCAGTTGGTGATGGATAGGGAGGCGTGGCATGCTACGGTTCATGGGGTCACAAAGAGTCGGATACGACTAAGTGACTGAACTGAACTGAACTTTGGTTTTAGTATCAAATACAAAAGATTATTGTCAAGATGAATGCTGAGGAGGTTACCTCATACTTTCTTCTATGAGGTTTATCATTTCAGGTATAATATTTAAATCTTTAAAATCCATTTGAGTTGTTTTTTTGTATGCTATAAAATCAGAGTCCAGTTTCATTCTTTTGTATGTGGTTGTCCAGTTTTCCATTCAACATTAATTGAAGACCATCTTTTCTCAATTGAGAGTTCTTGGATTCTTTGTCAAATATTAGTTGACTATATAAGCATGAATTTATCTGCAGGCTCTTCATTTTATTCCATCATCTATGCCTGTGTTTTTTTGTGAGTGTGCCAGTATCATGCTATTTTGATTACTAGAGTTTTGTAACATAGCTTGAAATCAGAAAGTGTGATGCCTTCAGGTTTATTTTTTGTCAGGATTGCTTTGGATGTACAAGAGTTTTTGTGGTTCTATACAATGTTATGAATTTTTGTTGTACTTTGTACAAAAAGCCATTATAATTTTGAGAAGCATTGCATTATATCTTTATGTTGCTTTGAGTGGCATTTTAACAATACTACATTCTTCCAATCCATGAGCATGGAATATCTCTTCACATGTTTGTGTCTTCTTCAGTATCTTTCGTTACTATTTTATAGTTTTCAGTGTACATGTCTTTCACTCTTGATTAAATTTATTCCTTGGTATTTTATTCTTTTTGATACAATTGTAAATGGAATTTAAATAATTTTCTCTTTATGACAATTTGCTATTAGTGTATAGAAACATAGCTAATTTTTGTATAGTGATTTTGTATCCAGAAACTTTACTGAATTTATTTAATAGTTCTAACAGTGTTTTTGTTTTTGTTTTTGTTTTTGTACTCTTCAGTGTTTATTGTTCATAATATTATGCCATTTGCAAATAGAAACAGTTTTGCATCTTTATTTTTTATTTAGAAGGCTTTTTTTCTTGCCTAATTCCTCTGGCTGTGACTGCCAGTACTATATTGAATAAAAGTGGTGAGAATGAGCATCGTTTTTTTCCTCATCTTAGAGGAAAAACTTTCAGTTTCTCACCATTCAGTATGAAGTTAGTTGCGGGCTTGTCATAAATGACTGTCATTCTATTGAACTTTTATTCCCTCTATTCTCATTTTGTTGAGAATTTTTTTCATGAAATGATGTTGAATTTTGTCTAATTGTTTTTTATGTCTATTGAGGTGATCATATGATTTTTTATCCTTTATTTTGTTAATGTGGTTTATTATATTAATTGATTTGTGAATGTCAAACCATCCTTGCACCTCTAGAATAAATTCCCCTATTTTCATAATATATGATCCTTTCAATGTATTGTTGAAGTCATTTTGCTAATATGTTAATGATGATTTTTGCATCCATGTTCAAAAGGGATATTTGCCTGTAATTTATTTTCAAATAGAATCTTTGGCTGTCTTTGATATCATGGTAATGCTGGCCTTCTAAATTGAATTTTGATGTTCCCTTCTCTTCTATATTTTTGGAAGAATTTTAGGTTTGGTATTGATTCTCCTTTAATTGTTTGTAGACTCCACTAGTGAAGTCATCTGGTGCGGGGCTTTTTTTTGCTGTTCAGAGGTTTTTGATCACTGATTCAAACTCCTTACTAGTAAATGGCCTATTCAGATTTTCTGTTTCTTCATGACTCCGTCTTGGTAGATTATGTTTCTAGAAATTCACTCATGTCTTCCACCAGATGGTCCAGTTTGTTGACCTATAATTGTTCATGATGGTCTTTTAAGATCCTTTGTATTTCTGTGGTATCAGTTGTAATGTTTATCTTTTCAAAAAAACAAGCTCTTAGTTTAACGTATCCTTTTTATTGTCTTTTTTGCCTCTTGTCCAATTTATTTCTGCTCTAACCTTTGATATTTTCTTCCTCCCTTTTATTAATTGGGGTTTCATTTGTTCTTTTTCTAGTTTCTTGCGGTATAAAGTTAGGTAGTCCATCTGAGCTCTTTTGTTTTCTTAATGTAGGCATTAACTGTTATGAACTTACCTCTTAGAACTATTTTTTGCTGCATCCTATAAGTATTGCTATGTTGTGCTTCTGATTTCATTTGTCTCAATATACTTTTACTTATTCTTTGACCCAATTATTTCTGTAGCATGTTGCTTAATCTCCACATATTTGTGAGTTTTTCAGTTTGTTTCTTGTAGCTGATTCTAGTTTCATACCATTGGGATCAGAAAAATGCTTGGTATAATTTCAATCTTCTTAAAGTTACTATGACTTGTTTTGTGAATCAGCTTATGAAAATACTGTACTTTTTATCAGTTAGCTATTCATACACATTACTCTGTATAAAAGAAAATACCTATGATCCTTTCTCCATGCAAAGTTAAACTGGCATTATGAACTTTTTAGTCCTTTCCATATGTGTTTTTGTTTTTTTTTAAACAATTCATGCTATAACATTTGGCATAATACAGGTCACAGGTGAAACTTTGTATTTGGCCATTAGATTAGTGAGTTCGATCCCTGAGGTTGGAAGATTCCCTGGAAAAGGGCATGGCAACCCACTCCAGTATTTTTGCCTGAAGAATTCGATGGACAGAGGAGCCTGGAGAGCTATAGTCTAGAGGGTCTCAAAGAATCGGATATGACTGAAGTGACTCAGTGTGCATTAATGGATGGGATACTACAGTCCTACAGTTTGAAAAGATGCAAAGTCTTTAAATAAAATACTTTTTGGCATGATATTATGGTGTTCATTCTTGGTATTTGACGCTAAATAATACTCAAAGCAATGATGAGGCAATTCTGATCAAGCAAGGTTATTTGTACAGTGTTTCAGTCATTATCAATAGGTTTTTGTAATTTAAAACAATACAGTCACTAAAAAGTAACTGTAATCATCACATCTAATATAGGCCACTTAAGGAAGTAAGAGAGATCAGACTTTGTTCACGTTCTTTTCACCTGGATTCTTTCACAAGATGTAAATAAAATCAGCTTCACATAATTTTGTTTCCTATTAAGAGAGAAAAATGTATGAGGAGATTTCCTATTTTCTGTCTCTTCCTTTCACTTTACTTGTTGTCATATGAAGACATGATCATTGTACCATAGTCGAAAAGCCAAAAGAAATCTACAGATGTGTGCGTTAGTCACTCTGTCATGTCCAACTCTTTGCAACCCATGGACTGTGGCCCGCCAGGCTCCTCTGTCCCTGGAATTCTCCAGGCAGGAATTTTGGAGTGTGTTGCCGTTCCCATCTCCAGGGGATCTTCCCAACCCAGGGATTGAACCTGGGTCTCCAGCACTGTACGCAGATTCTCTACCAACTGTGCCACCAGGGAAGCATGAGGAGATTTTCTATTTTCACTATCTCTTCCTTTCACCTTACTTGTTGTCATATGAAGATATGATCATTCGACCATAGCCAAAAAGCCAAGAGAAATCTAGAGAAGCTGACCCAATACTCTTTGATATTACTGAGTTGCTGAGACAATTTTGAAAATACCTACCTCTACACTTCTTGTAATGGGAAATATTTAAGTGTCTTAAGTCACTGCTAGCTATTTTGTCATTCATACCCTAAACCATTTCTAATATAATATCTTTATTAATCTCCTTAATTCTCCTCATATGCCAACTTCTGCAGAAATTCCACTCTTTCTGAAATAATTCATTCATCCCTCATGGTCTTATTATTTATGTGTAAGTGAGTTTGACTTTTACTCCAAACAGAGCAACCAATAAATTTGGTATGTGTTCACTTTTATCTTTATTTCTAGTTTAACATTTGTGTTTCTGAAACTGATATATGCTTTTATCTCTCCTTTTAGTCTTGAAATAAATAACCCCTTTTTATGGCTAAAGCTAACCTGTGTGTTTTAAGGTTCTTTACTCCAAGCCTTGAATACATCTATTCCCATAGCTATCCATAACTGGCTAATGTGAACTGTCTCACTAATGTATATCCTTTGTCTCTGTCTTCAAATTTGTCTATACTTCCTTTATTATGAAATAAATAAACCAGTGTCATTCTACTGTCCTTTTTCCAGGCCTCTTGAAAATTCCTCACTAATTTATTTCTCCCTGCTTCACTTATAATCTCATTTACTCAGGTGCCTGCCAATTTTCCTATTGCCAAATACAATAGCTTCTATTTGCCATTCTTCTCTTTAAATACTGAATCAACAGAACACCATCTTATACAGAATGTTTTTCTCCCTCAATTCAGATGAGCTAGGATATAATGATTTCCCTTCTATCTCTGACCATTCCTGTGATTTTCCTTACTGACTGATCTCCCTCTTTTCTTTTTCTCTGCACTTGCATTCCACATATTTAAGCTTCCTGAGTTCTTCTCTAGACAATCTAAGTCTTCTCTGGGAACTCCATTCATTCTCACTGCTAAGATGTCAGTAGGATGGAAATAATACTAGATCAAGACTGGAACAGATCCGCAAATTCAATTCACAAACTAATTTCTCAACTTCTCTGGCTCTCAATTTTTCATTTGCCAATGATGATTAGTTATCTGTAAGATAACTGCTAATTCTAAAACATTAAGATGCCACTGAAACCTACATCTCTTATCCTTCTTAATGGCTGTTTTCGCTTAGAAGTTCTGCTGCTTTTTCAAATAAATATGAATAAAATCAAGCACTTCCTGTCCCTTCTCATTTTCTCCTTCCAGTCAGCTCCATCATTACTTCTTCTATTCCTGAGTCCCCTCCATAGCTATATTGAGCCTCCAGTGGTTCCAATGGTATAGGATCTACCTGCAATCTGGAAACCTGGGTGCAAACACTGGGTTGTAAAGATTCCCTGGAGAAGGGGATGGCAACCCACTCTAGTATTTCTGCCTGAAGAATTCAACAGACAGAAGAGCTGATGGGCTGCAGTCCATGAGGTCTCAAAGAGATGACTATGTTCTCCTCTTTCTAATTTTCATTAATATAATTTTTATTTATCATGGTATTTCACTCATCTAAAAATTTTATTAACTTCATTTGGTTTGAGATGTTAAAATTAACTCCTGTTTTGTTTTGGTTTTTTTTTTTCACATTTAATACCCTTTGTAATATGGCCCTGGCATATCTGTCAAAACATTTTCTGCTATCTCCTTTGTTTCTCTGCACGTCTAAAGCCAATTTTCTAAATGCTTAAGGAAAAAATCTCATGCTTGTCCCTTTTGTTTGTAACTTGGCTTGTGTAGCTCTCCTGCTGAAATTTTCTCCACTTTTATCCAGACTTCTAAATAATGTTTATTTTCAAAACCCTTCTTCCATGAAGTCTTCTCAAATATCTCAGAAGGATCGTTTCACTCTTTTTTGAAATCCTGTTCAACTAATTATCAGCATATCACAGATAACTGTTATGGTTAAGAGCTTAGAATTTGCACATTAGAATTCATCTATATAATATCTTGTTATTGTTCAGTCACTCAGTCATGTTCAACTCCTTGTGACCCCATGGACTAGAGCATGCCAGGCTTACCTGTCCTTCACTATCTCCCAGAAGCTTGCTCAAACTCAGGTCCATTGAGTCAGTGATGCCACCCATATATTGCATGGTTTATCTTGTATGGTTCACTAACTGTTTCATGTAGGTGACCGAACATGATCCATTTTTCTAAAGATGTCCTGGGAGAAATTTCAGGCCTTCTGTTTCTACCATTTGTAGGTCACTTATTGAATGGATCAGGTACATTAGCAGCAACCCTTTCAAAAACAAAGTTCAGTTCAGTTCAGTTGTTCAGTCATGTCTGACACTCTGCAACCCCATGGACTGCAGCACGCCATGCCTCCCTGTCCATCACCAACTCCCGGAGTTTACTCAAACTCATGTCCATTGAGTCGGTGGTGCCATCCAACCATCTCATCCTCTGTCGTCCATTTCTTCTCCCGCCTTCAATCTTTCCCAGTATCAGGGTCTTTTCCAACGAGTCAGTTCTTTGTATCAGGTGGTCAAAGTATTGGAGTTTCAGCTTTAACATCAGTCTTTCCAATGGATATTCAGGACTGATCTCCTTTAGGATGGACTGGTTGGATCTCCTTGCAGCCCAAGGGACTCTCAAGAATCTTCTCCAACATGACAGTTCAAAAGTATCAATTCTTTGGTGCTCAGCTTTCTTTATAGTCCAACTCTCACATCCATACATGACTACTGGCAAAACCACAGCTTTGACTAGATGGACCTTTGTTGGCAAAGTAGAGAACTGTTCAGTTCAGTTCACTTCAGTTCAGTTCAGTCTCTCATCCGACTTTTTGCAACCCCATGAATCGCAGCATGCCAGGCCTCCCTGTCCATCACCAACTCCCAGAGTTTACTCAGACCCATGTCCATCAAGTTGGTGATGCCATCCAGCCATCTCACCCTCTGTCATCCCCTTCTCCTCCTGTCCCCAATCCCTCCCAGCATCAGGGTCTTTTCCAATGAGTCAAATCTTGGCTTGAGGTGGCCAAAGTATTGGAGTTTCAGCTTCAGCATCAGTCCTTCCAATGAACACCCAGGACTGATCTCCTTTAGGATGGACTGGTTGGATCTCCTTGCAGTCCAAGGGACTCTCAAGAGTCTTCTCCAACACCACAGTTCAAAAGCATCAATTTTTTGGCACTCAGCTTTCTTCACAGTCCAACTCTCACATCCATACATGACCACTGGAAAAACCACAGCCTTGACTAGACTGACCATTGTTGGCAAAGTAATGTCTCTGCTTTTTAATATGCTATCTAGGTTGGTCATAACTTTCCTTCCAAGGAGTAAGCGTCTTTTAATTTCATGGCTGCAATCACCATCTGCAGTGATTTTGTTATTCAAAATTTATGGTTGAAAGCAATGAAGTTTTGAGGGAGTCAGTCATCAACTTAAATTTACATAATGATGAAGTTGAAAGCCAAGACTTAACTCTAAATCAGCCTTATTCTAAAGCTTGCTATTGGGACTTCCCTGGCAGTCCAGTGGTTAAAACTCTGTGCTTCCAATATAGGGGGTACAGATTTGATCCCTGGTCAGGGAAATAAGATCTCATGTGCCTGGGGCAGCACAGCCAAAAGAGTAAATTAAAAAATTAAAGATCGTTATTGAGTATAGTTTAAAAAAAAGTAAGCAGTCTCAGAAAATACTCACTGATTAGTCATTGTTATAAGCTCTATGAATCTATGGGACGTAGAGGGAATATATAATTCAATTGAGGTATTTGAAATTCCTTTTCTCTCAGAGACTAAGCTTAAACCCAGTGGCACAATGCAGTTTGTAGTAGAAAGCTCCCCAATATTGTAAGATTATTCAACATTTTCAAATTTTCACAAACCAAGTCTTTGTCAACCTATGACTTATTCAACAATTTAGTGGTGCTTTAGTCTTGTTACACAAAATGGGTAAATTTATCCATTTTCACTTGACCACCTGTTCTATATGGTGAATAAATAAGTGGAATAATAAAAATCACTTCCTTAAGAATTCTTATGATAAACTTTGATTTAAAAAAATCACTTGATAAGACTGGAGTTAAAATATTTGGAATTAATAATAATTGTGTGATTAAAAATGTGTGTGTGTGCCTACATGCATATAAGTACACATGTAAATTTAGAGCTGAAGAAGTTTTTGGTGTTGTTGAGTAATTCTTTTTTATCTTCTCTCCATGTTCCTTTCTTATTCATATTGAACTTAATTTAAAAGTAGAACAGATTATTTTTAATTGAGGGTCCATTTGCTTACGTTCCAGATATATGTTTCAAGGATACATTTGGTTTTGAAAAAAAACTAACTGCAACAATAAAAATAGAGCTTTCTTTTGTATTTAACCAGTATTGAGAAAAAGGTATCAATAAATAAGAAAACTCAAAGAGTATAGTGTTGTTTAGGACATATAGACCATGGGACAAACAATGAGACAGAGGTTATTACAAAAAAAGCACACAAGACCTGGGAGATGGGCAGTGCTGCCCAGCCTTGTCCATTCACTTTCTTGAAACAATCACATCATTATTTTTAATTACAGAGTACAGTCAGATAATAATGGGATGCTGTTTGAGCAAATGGAGCTTACATGACTATCAGATCAATGATCTTAGAATTTACTTTCCTGAGAGACAAGTTATAATATAAAAGTGTGTTTACTCAGTTCAATAACTATCTATTGAATACCTACTCTGTACCCCATAATACATTCAGTGCTATTGGTGGTGAAAATTAGCTCGACTGGATCTTGACTTCAAGAACTCTACAGTCTGAGAAAATAAACCAGTTATAATGTGACCTATACTGTGGGGAAAAATAAACATTTAAAAAAAAAAAAAACTTGTTACAGGAAACAAACCTAAAGATGAGAAGCTGACTTCCAAATGCAGTTGGGATTTGAACTCAGCACTCAGTTATGAGTAAAAGTCCTTATGAGAGTTTACTAACTTTTTTGCAGTCAAAAGGTATATATTGCGGAATAGTTTATGTTACAGTTACTATTATCAGGGTGCCAAGTTCTGTGTTTTTTCTCAACAGATGACTAAAATGTGTTGAAGTTATTAAACCTACTTTAGAGATATATAGAGAAGTAGAAAACGCCTTGACCTCCCAGGCTTACATCGCACATGTAGCACAGAATAGAAGTAAGCACATTTGATTGCATCTCATATTTGTGGAGCATATTATGACTTTAAAAACAGATTAACATAATTTTTTTAAAAACTATGTATGAGTAATTAGCAAGAGAATGATAAAGAAGTTTCAAGACTCATTAATTATGAGGCAGTATAGGAATTGAATCTATTATCACAAGATAAAATTGAAACATCAACCTTGTCAGTAATATGCTCTGAGACCCTGAGCTTATCACTCCATCTTTCTGAAATTTAATATTATTGTCATTGAAATGATTTAATACCTATATTTCAGGGTTATTATAAGAACTGAAGGAAGGAAAGAGAAGATCTTACATTTTCTTTTGAATATGTATTTATTCATTTGGCTTCTCTGGGTCTTAGTTGTGGCATGTTGAATCTGGTTCCCTGACCAGGGATTAAACCTGGGCCCCCAGCATTGGGAGTGCAGAGTCTTAGCCACTGGACCACTAGGGAAGTCTCTAGGAGATCTTACACTTATCCCTTTTTGCATATATATTCAAAGTTAAAAATACTATAGCTTTTTACATCATAAAACATGATACTATTTTTTAAAACAGATTAATTGGTTTGCAAGATGTAGAGATGACAAGTTTTGTTTTTATTTAGTAATGTGTCACACTCTAGCTAATTATTTTTGTCAAATACTTGAAATATAATTTGTTTAGAATTGAAGACATGAGATAAGCATCCAGTGGAATGGACTGTCTTTACTTCTGAATAACAAAAGCAGCAAGTAAAACAGTTTTGAATAATTTCTCCAGTATTTTATAAACATTAGTACTTTCAGCACTCAAGTTGAAAAAGAATGTGTAAATCTCACCTAAAGAGCTTATGCAAAAATGTGGAGATATGGACATGAAAAAAGAATAAACTGGGCTGGGAACTAACTTTTATTCTGAAGTCTACATTTAAGACATAATAGTTTAGGTCTTAATATTGATCAGTTCCTAAACTGAGAAGTTTAAAAAAACAAACACCTACTCAATTCTACTCTGCAGTTTAGAAATAGATTATGTGATACACATTCCTGGCAGGCAACAGCCTGAAACTCACATACTTTTGATATTGGCTCTTGGCGTTCAAGATGAATAAACTACTGCATAGTATTAATAATTCTCACATCCTCTTCTGAGGGGGTAGGAGGCACAAGAGTACCTACGTACATCTTACAGCGTTGGCAAGATGCTAATACAATGTTATCTGAAGCCACAGACATTGTTGCCAAGACTATATTTGATGTCGGGACTGCAGCTAAAATGCAGTCATTATGGTTCTAAGAATTCTCTGTCACTCTCATCATTTGAAAATAAAAATGATGTAATTAAAATTTTCCTGAATAAATATATTCATAAAATTAGTTTCTTAGCTGGGAAATCAAATTATGCTTCAGTTAAAACAGTTCATAATGTAAGTGATAGTAAAAGTGAAAAATTCAAACTGAAATATCAAAATTAGAAATTTAGTGTCTTATTCTCATTCCAAATATTAATTGAAAGTACTTTACATCCAATCCCCCAACTTTAAATAGCATAAACATATATATATGTATATATATAAAAGAATTTTAGGGTCAGCTTTGGAGAAAATGTGGTCATATAAAGAAAGATAAAATTAATGACAGAAGAGTGTAATACTACAAATGATAGCATAGACTTTCACTCTGCCTACTATGTAAGTAGTCTCAGATGGTTTTAAAATGTTATATTGTTCAAGCCCACCATTTACCTTTTAAAATAAGTCTTTTAATTCCAATAATCCAGATGAAGAAACAGCTCAAAATGGCTATTGTACTTTACCAAAGTAGTATAGTTACGTTTCTATAGACTAAGTCAAAAGTCTTCTGAATAAAGTCCTGCTTTTTTTTTTTCCTAGTGCATGAGACATATTTACAGTAAATTCTATCAGATATTATGAGTGAGAGAGATATGTTGTTTACCTAAGCATGAACTGAGCCCTTACAAATATGTAGGAAACAGGTACAGGCCAAACTTGAGCAAAAATATGAAACCCCTCCCTCCACCCTCATGAAGCTCCACAGGGTACCTCAGCACACAACTGGGGAATTTAGAATAGGTAATCAAAAATCAAGCAAAAATTTGTAACAGTAACCAGTAAAACATACCAAATTCAATTTATCATCACATGGATATGATAGATGGTAATAAAGGATGGGCTAACTGGAGCAGAACATCAGGAAGTAATTGCTTTGCAGGTCTGTGTGGTTGAATAAACAACAAAAGGAAAAGAAAGAAAATGTGTCAAGTTCAGTTAGTTCAGTTCAGTCGCTCAGTCGTGTCCAACTCTTTGTGACCACATGGACTGCAGCACACCAGTCCTCCCTGTCCATCACCAACTCCCGGAGTTTACTCAGACTCATGTCCACTGAGTCGGTGATGCCATCCAACCGTCTCATCCTCTGTTGTCCCCTTCTCCTCCTGCCTTCAATCTTTCCCAGCATCAGGGTCTTTTCAAATGAGTCAGTTCTTCGCATCAGGTGGCCAAAGTATTGGAGTTTCAGCTTCAGCATCAGTGTTTCCAATGAACATTCAGGACTGATTGCCTTTAGGATGGACTGGTTGGATCTGCTTGCAGTCCAAGGGACTCTCAAGAGTCTTCTCCAACACCACAGTTCAAAAGCATCAATACTTTGGTGCTCAGCTTTCTTTATAGCCCAACTCTCACATCCATACATGACCACTGGAAAAACCACAGCCTTGACTAGACTGACCATTGTTGGCAAAGTAATGTCTCTGCTTTTTAATGCGCTGTCTAGGTTGGTCATAACTTTTCTTCCAAGGAGTAAGCATCTTTTTATTTCATGGCTGCAGTCACTATCTGCAGTGATTTTGGAGACCCCAAAAATAACGTCTGACACTGTTTCTACTGTTTCCCCATCTATTTGCCATAAAGTAATGGGACTGGATGCCATGATCTTTGTTTTCTGAATGTTGAGCTTTAAGCCAACTTTTTCACTCTCCTCTTTCACTTTCATCACGCGGCTCTTTAGTTCTTCACTTTCTGCCATAAAGGTGGTGTCATCTGCATATCTGAGGTTATTTATATATCTCCCAGCAATCTTGATTCCGGCTTGCGCTTCTTCCAGCCCAGCATTTCTCATATACTGTTTCTCATGTACTCTGCATATAAGTTTAATAAGCATAGTAACAATATACAGCCTTGACATACTCCTTTTCCTATTTGGAACCAGTCTGTTGTTCCATGTCCAGTTCTGTTGCTTCCTGACCTGCATACTGATTTCTCAAGAGGCAGGTCAGGTGGTCTGGTATTCCCGTCTCTTTCAGAATTTTCCATAGTTTATTGTAATCCACATAGTCAAAAGGCTTTGGCATAGTCAATAAAGCAGAAATAGATGTTTTTCTGGAACTCTCTTGCTTTTTCGATGATCCAATGGATGTTGGCAATTTGATCTCTGGTTCCTCTGCCTTTACTAAAACCAGCTTGAACATCTGGAAGTCCACGGTTCACATATTGCTGAAGCCTGGCTTGGAGAATTTTGAGCATTACCTTGCTAGCATGTGAGATGAATGCAACTGTGCAGTAGTTTGAGCATTCTTTGGCGTTGTCTTTCTTTGGGATTGGAATAAAAACTGACCTTTTCCAGCCGTGTGGCCATTGCTGAGTTTTCCAAATTTGCTGGCATATTGAGTGCAGCACTTTCACAGCATCATCTTTTACAGTATGAAATAGATCAACTGGAATTCCATCACCTCCACTAGCTTTGTTCATAGTGATGCTTCCTAAGGAAGGCCCACTTGACTTCACATTCCAGGATGTCTGGCTCTAGGTGAGTGAGCACACCATCATGATTATCTGGGTCGTGAAGATCTTTTTTGTACAGTTCTTCTGTGTATTCTCGGCACCTCTTCTTAATATCTTCTGCTTCTGTTAGGTCCCTACCATTTCTGTCCTTTATTGAGCCCATCTTTGCATGAAATGTTCCCTTGGTATCTCTAATTTTCTTGAAGAGCTCTTTAGTCTTTCCCATTCTATTGTTTTTCTCTATTTCTTTGCACTGATCACTGAGGAAGGCTTTCTTATCTTTCCTTGCTATTCCCCTTGCTGTGTCAAAGGCTAACTCTAACACTTTCCTTGCATTTATTGTCATAATAAACCAGAAAGCAACTTTTATGGCTCTAGAAAATGCACTTCACCACACTGATCTTGAGAATATTCACCTAAACAATGACAGATTTTTGACTAAAAGATCTCTAAGGATTTAAGATTTCTTCTAAATGTACATGTCAATGATGTTTGCTTAGAGAGTATTTAATAAACATCTCTTGAATAAATGGTACATACCTCCCACACAAGAATTCATTAAAACTTAATAACTGTAGCACAATGAAACAATATAGGGAGATTTCAAATAGTGAGTGTTTGAGAGTAATAAAATGATTTACCCTTTTTATGAGCAAAATAATTAGAAAATGAGAAAGGTAAATTATAGGACATGCTAAACTTCATATGCTATTGAGGCAAATGAACATTCAAAATTGCATTCATTTCAGGATAAGCATTTTTCTTTTTGTAGAGTCAGTGTATTTTCTAGGCCAGTATGCTTCTATCTCCTATCAGTAGTGAATACTCTTTCAATAAAAAGACATGATATGATTGACAGCATAGAATAAAAGCACATGAATTATTCACCAAAGGACTGAAATTCAGTCTATAGTAAAACAGTTTGCAAATAATTAGAAGAGTCAACGTCTTCTTCCCAAAGTGTAAACCCATTTCTGTAGCTAATTAAAACTCAAATAAAATAAATAAATAAAAATAAATAAAATAAATAAATAAATAAATAAAATAAATAAAACCAAAAAAAAAAAAAAATCACAATTCCTTGAAGTTTGCCTTCTGAGGACAAAACTTGTATCTTGAGGACTTAGGGATAATTAACTCTTATAATAAAACTGCAGCTGTTTCTAAAATTTTCTCCAGGAGAGATGTCAGTGCACTTTGAGCTTGGAGTCAAGATATTTTTAAGGAAAATTAATAAGGAAATTAGCTGATAAAAAGAAAAAAATATTCTTAGTTGTATAATAATAAAAAAAATTAGCAAAGATAACAATTAAAGTAGAAAAAAATGCAATCAAGTAAGACTAAGAGTGTTATCTTTTTGATGACTGCTTGACTGAGTATTCATTCATTTGATAACATTGAATAAATTGGGGGTTCACACAGTCAGTAAATGTTGGGTCAACAGAGCACTTGTGAACACACTTTACAACCATGATCTCTCAGAGCAAACAGAGAAACTGACACTTTTACCATCAGTTTAAAAGAATATTGGGCAACAGACACGTTTACACAGACTCAAATCTATTTCCATTGCTAGAATATCAATTCAAAGGTCCTTGCTTACTAGAGTAGGTCAGACCATCTTCAGTATGAAGACTGTCACGTTTCTATGGTTATCATCATTGACAATAATCTGATTACTTGACAGCTAGCCAGACTTACAGGATTCGTCTCACATGTTAGACCAAATACATATGTGCAGGTCTAAGAAAAATATCAAAAATAAGGTAAATGGTGATTAAATTTTTACATAACTCTTGGTGGTTTGAATATGGATTTCAGTAAGAACTCTGACCTGATTTTTTTTTCTCTTACACATTTTCATAATATCTCTTTAATTATATGAGAATTGAATTAAAAGTGAAGTCTCCTTTCCCCGCAATTCATCTAAAGCTTTCCTTCTTTCATTCCTTTTTCTGCTGATATTTGTTACAGAGCCAAGTACAATATATGATAGAAACCACACTTCTCTCCCATCCAAAATGGCAAGAAAAGAGCAAGCAGCACATTTCTATAAGGAATATTTTATCTAGAGGTGTGGCTTCTCTTCTGTACTTTGTGTAATTGTGACTAAAGCCTTTAAGTGATCACACAAGAAATACAGCTTTTTCAATTTAAATGAGATGTGACTACATTTTAGATCATATTGATCCAAAGTAGACCTACACAGTTCATATCATCATTTCAGTCGGTCACTTCTACATTCCTTTCTCAAGAAACAAGAATATTAACCCAAAGTTGTTGATAAACTGTTGTTTCAAATTTACTATTAATATTTACAAAAGTTCATCTTAAATTGTTAGACACGGACTTCCCTGATATTACAGTGATTAAGAAATCACCTTCCAATGCAGGGGATGTGGGTTCAATCCCTGGCCAAGGAACCAAGATCCCACATGCCACTGGGGAACTCACACACTGCAACTAGAGAGAAGCCCACCTGCTGCAACTAAAACACGACTCAGCCAAATAAAGGAATATTTTTTAAATTAATGGACAAAAATAGAAATAACAACAATATATGAGTTACATAGTACATATCACATTCTGGGCACTGGTCTATATACCATAGTTTTTAAGATTTGGTACTCAGAGCTCACTTAATAGTCAAGAAACTAAGGGGATATGTAACTCACCAGACTACAACTACACAACTCACAACCACAGGGAAAGTCAGGATGTAAACCCAGGCACTCAGGCTCAAATGCCAGAGCACCCACTACTTAGTTTCAATAGGTAGCTTCAGCAAATATTGTTATTCAAATCCTGACTACTTTGCACCTTCACAGCAAGATAGACCTGAATCAGGCTTCTAAAAATGAAGTAAACATTAAGAAATTAAATGAGTATGTTGATTTTTATTTATTCTTGAGGGAAAAGAAGTGATCAGGGGTATTTTGTAACATTATGACGGCTAAAATACATTTTTACTTCTCTTTAAAAATACCTCACAATCAGAAAATTAATTTTAAAATAATATCAAGATGTATGGTTGTAAGAATTTCCAAAAGCACCTAATTATTGGGGATTTGTTTCTGTGTGCTTTCTGGTATAATCAATAGAATAGTTCCTTTATAAAGATGAAAAGGAATACAATCCAAACATTCAAATCTGCATTTTTAACAGAATATTTAATGTAAATTTTTTAATTTAGGTTTCACCTCAGATTAAACATCAAGAATTTACATTGATCGTCACTAATTCTGTGTCTCAAGTTAAAATTCTACTGAAGTTTTCATGTCTTTCTTAATTCTTATTCTTGGCCTTTAGATTTCAAATCTAAAGGGGCAGGGAGAAATATACAATTAGTCAATGTAAGCTTCATTTCTAGTATCATTGCCAACTGTTTCTATTGAAATTAGACAAAGAAACAAGTTGATAAAGTGAAAAATAGCTGCACAAAATGATTCTGGAGAAATTAAATTATTCGGACCAGTCCTACAATGAAGAAGAAAAGCAGCCTTAGCAGGTAAGAAATTCAGTGAAAATGAAGTCACATGCTCAGCAGTAGACAGGGATGACAGAAGATCTTGCTATGTGACCAATGCAAGCCTTGAGATCTCTACTACGTAATTTTTTTTAAGCTTGCTTTCGTTGGAGAAAAAAAAAAAAAAACACTCAAGAAGTCAAGTCCCAAGAACTCAGAAACTAATATAGTCTCATTCATGCAACTCTGATTGAGCAAAATAAACTATATTTCATGTAAAAAACAGTTGTATTACTTTTGGCTTATGATAAATACCATCAAACTAGTTCTCTCTGAGTGACTTCATGCTCAAGGCATTAAAAATTCAGGACATAAAAGTAAACTTCTCTAAATACCTTTCCACAAATTTGTCACAATAATTCATAGGAAATTAAATAAATTTCCCATTCAATGAATGGTATATTTAAAAAATTATTTGATTTGCTGTTTCTTTTTTTTTTTTGATTTGCTATTTCTTATGCAGTACCAGCTCAAACATCTTCTGTTATCCTATAGGCAGACATATATCAGAAAAGTTAAATGAGTAGCAGTTTTTATTAATGTAAACATGTCCTTATCCTATAATTTAATAAATATTGTTCTGCTTTTGGGGGGAAAAAGTAATTTGTCCATACTTAATAAACTGAGGAAATACTAAAATCTGGGCATACAATGATGCATTTAGTATGTTTATAAGATCATGAAGTATTTTCATGTGAACTAACCAAAAAGTCATCTTTCCATATCTTAAACCTAACATAAAATAATGTCAGGAAGAAATGCTAACCATAATAACCAAAAGGAAGACCCAGTTCTTACAAAGGAGTATAGCTTCACTTCATCTCTGAACAAATATATAGGCAAGTCCACTTGCGAGAACATTATTTATCTTTGTTATCTGATTTTACTGAAGTAAAAAATGTGACACATCATTTCCACTGGAATGAAATATTCTTCAGGTTTAATTAAATATCCTGTCAGTCAAGTGTATGTCCCCCACACTATACCATTTTTTTTAATATACAAAGCCCTGACTTCTACTATTGTACATAAATAACCATAAAGAAGATTGCATAAGTAATTAAAAGTGCTATATAGTGACTCACCATGGTTATATAAATAACTCTGAATTATGTGTTCATATATAGGTATATTTGCCTCCTTAATAGCAACAAATGATGCAAAATAGATATAGGAAATTAAAAACCAAATGATTCACCTTTTCTTGATACATTATTGAGTGTCAATAATTCACACAGATGACACATTAAAAACTTTGTGATTTTTTTCCCAAAGTACTGTTAGGAGAGTCTAATGTTCATAAGCAGAATGCAGATACTGACAACTGCCATTCTGATTACAAGCTCTGGACTCAAAGAAGAGTGGCTTTCTCACTACCTAAAAGCCTTTGGTCATTTATACTTTTCCACAGAGATGGTCTGGAAGAGAGATACTGATGGTCTGGATACTGAAGGTCTTTTTACTTCTATTTTGTGACCTAGCCTCACTAAAGTTGAAGTGTGAAAGTGTTAGCTGCTTAGTCGTGTCTGACTCCTTGTGACCGCATGAACTGTAGCCCGCCAGGCTATGAGATAGCCCAAATGTCTATAAGATTTTCCAGGCAAGAATCCTGGAGTGGGTTGCCATTTCCTGCTCTAGGGGATTTTCCCGAACCAGGGATCCAACCCGGGTCTCCTGCATTGCAAGCAGATTCTTTACCATCTGAGTTAATACTTCCTGTTTCTTAATACATTTGAAGAACAAAATGAAAAAAAAAAGAAAAACAAGGAGAAGGAGTGAGATCACTGAAAGAGTAAAGAAAGAACCAGGAGCATGAAATAACATGAAATTAAGGAAATTGTTTTTCCGAAAGAATGGTGCTATCTAGTCTGATACACAAATTGCTCCCAAACTGAAACTCCCAAACTTGAGTAACAACCATGGGTTTGTTCACAGTTCTGTGGATTGGAGCTTGGGGCTGTGCTCAGTTGGGAAGAAAGCTACTGTTCATTTGAGTATGTGGTCCTCAGACAGGACAGCTAAGGGATATTTGATTTGTTGTGTTTTGGTTCTTAACATTAAAAAAGCAGCAGTGAAGAGTTATCTCCCTGCAACAAGTCCTTTTCAAGTACCTGATGGCTCCCTTGACCAAGCACTGAGGAAATGTAACGAAAAAATCACAGAAGCCTGAGAGCAGAGGGATGCATGAGTCATTGAGTGCAACTGCTTTAACAATCAACCCCAGATGACATGGTCCATCTTGTCACAGGCTGAAAGAAGTGATGAAAAAAATATGAAGGCTGAAAAGGTGTGTCATTGTATTTGATACTTAGACACAAGTTTTAGGAGTAAGAGTGGGGCAAATTGACATTGAAAAATCAGACTGAATTTCCCTGGTGGTCATGTGGTTAAAAATTTGCCTACAAATGCAGGGGACAAGGATTTGATCCCTGATTGGGGAAGATCCCACATGCCACAAGCAATTAAGCCCCCGTTTGCCAGTGTTCTAGGCCCAATGTTCTAGAGCTTGCATGCAGCAACTACTGAGCTTGTCAACTTAGAGCCTCTGTAGTACAGCTAGAGAAAGCCTAGGTGCAGTGATGAACAGCCAGTACAGCCATAAATAAACAAATAATTTAAAAAATGAACATAGAGGAAATATAAGACATAATGATTCACTCTGTACAAAATGGAAAAATCAAAGAGAGAGATTTGGAGCGAAACATGCTTTCCTTTGTATGAAATTTATTGGCAAAGCAAAGAGGAAAAGCCAGAAGAGGCAGCAACAGTAAGGAAAATTGGTCAGCTTTTTTTTGGCTTGTTTATTTTAGGAGGAAGTGATTTCAGCAGTTTTCCCCCCATCCCACACCAAGAGAGTAAGTAGAGGGGAAAGTTCAAAAGTTTTTGCAAGACAAAGGCATTCCTTTGCACTCCTTGCTGCTGCTGCCTACCAGGCTCCTCCGTCCATGGGATTTTTCAGGCAAGAGTACTGGAGTGGGGTGCCATTGCCTTCTCCGTTGCACTCCTTAGCAAAGATAAAAATAAAAGGCCAACTCTGGTCTTCTGAAGCTCTGAACTGAGGTGTAATTAGCTGGAAAGTTTATACTTATGTGTTAATGATTAAACATGATAATAATGTAGAAAGATGTTTATTTGCACAGCATTATAACTGACACTCAAATATACTTCCTTGGAAATCTCCCTTGCTTTATATCTCTTTGTAGCTGTGGAGCTCTCAGAAACTCTGGGAAACTTGCCTGATTTGCCACCTGCCATAATTAGATTATCAAGGGCAATGAGAGCAGGTTCCGCAAATGATTTTCGATTTACTGTCTTCCTGATTGAGAGGAAAGAGAGCAAACATTTTCCACAATTCTGGAATTTAATCATTGGGAACTTAAACAAAAGTTTCTTTGTCTCAACAATAAATAAATAAAGGCATGTATTTTGTGTTTAAGGAGTTGTTGAAGAGTCTAGGAAGTCAAGTGCCACAGTATAAATAAATGGCTAGAGTTTCCCAGTATCACATTTATATTTATCTCATCAAACATTCCTGACACTATTTCTAGTAAACTACATAGCAATTACTGGGCAGCAGGCAGGTAGAAAACAAATAAAATCTAGTTCTTGTCTTTTGATGATTACAATGTTAAAAACAGGGTGTTGGCTGATTGCTCTCCTAACACAGTATTTACACAAACTATTTCCCACAGTTCCCTTGAAGTTGAAGATATGAATGGCTTTAAGGGAAAAAAAAATCTTACTCTTGGCCAAAAGATTTTGTAAAACCAGTAGAAATAATACTTTGTTTTGAAGTGAGAGTAAGTAAGAAAGGCACCTTTTCACTATTAATTCAGGAAATCTCTCTACCATCACTGTTGTTTGTTTCCAAAACTGGAAAAGCATAAGTAAAGACTTAGCATGCTTTTGCAGACATGGAAAACTCCCATAAAAATAAAAAAGCAGGAAGTAATGAGTTATAGCTATAAAACCCCACCCCACCTAGGGAAGAGAAAGCATTTTCTCACAAACATTTAAGGCAATCCAAGAATTTTCCTTTGCATATTAAAAAAATACAAAGTGTGAAATTAGCAGTATTTTTCAGACTTCTGTAAGCATAATAATAATGTATGGTGATAAAAGCATGACTATTTTTTTAAAATGATGAGTCTCTACTCCTTTACCTTCCTTCCCAAAGGCTCTAGATTTTTAAAGCACCTTGAATAATTGTAATGAAAGTGGTGGTAAAGCAAAGCTTCAAGAAATATGAACTAAAAGTTAGAATATCTCCTATATGTACCTAAACTTGTATTCTATTCCTTCCCGTATATGTCCAGGTCCTAATGACTTCACTCATGGCATCTGCTTTACCCCTTTCCACAAGTAGGTTTGCAAGATCCCACTTAATAGTCTTGCATAATACTAAACCAATTTAGATAATGCAGATAGATCTTGTTTTGAAATGATATTGGCTTTTAGTCTTTCACTCTTTTTCTCCTTTGCTCAGTTGCCATTTAAAGAAGGTAGAATGGAGAGAAACAGATGTCCCATGCCACTCTTAGCCACTAGACATGTAAAAGGGAGAGAGAAGACAGAGTTAGTCTCTAACTAGCTTTCACACAGAAGCACAGTATTTCTTACAGAGCCACCACTAAGTTCAAATAGAGGGAAGAATCTGAATGGTCCATGCTATCAGGATTTTAATGTGGTTTAAGAATTCCAGCCCTAGGAACCAGAGTGGCAGAACTTCTGGAAAAAAGGGTAGAGGTAGGAAGATGAGGGATTTGAGTCAAATGTCCCAACCTTGATTCATCATTAAGGACAGAGTAAAAAAAATCAACCATTAAGTGTTCAGGCACCTCTGTCTATGATCTCCCTTCAATCCAGCCACATAAGAACTCAGGCTTTGCTTACAATGAGTGACATGTGGCTTGGCATTGAAAATACAAACATGATTAACAGGAAGTCTCTGCTTTCAGGGAGCTCAAACTTCAGTACGTTGTGGAGAAATATAATCAAGAACATGATAAGTATTACAATGAGGTACCTATAAAGGGAAGCTTGGCATGCTGCAGTCCATGGGATCACAAAGACACGGTGTCGGACATGACTTAGTGACCAAACAACAACAAAAAGCTATAAAGCGATATCAGAGCATGGAGACTAAATAATGGTCTGCAGTTATGGGAATGTGACTGAAAGATGATAGGTCACTTGGGCAGTGAAGGGAAAGGGCACTCAAGGAGTAGGAAACCAGATAAGGAAAAGCGCTCAAGACTGATAGAAAGTAAAGTTTCAGAGTCCGAATGTATTGACATGGAAGATGTAGTGCTGGACAGCTACATGTGTTTTCAATGCTAGACAGAAGAATGACATTTTCATGAGACATACTAAATGAATCAATATGCAATTACATTGAGAAGAGGTTTGCTAAATAATAATATAAAAGAACATAAATGTTTTTTTGTAAACCTGTGAGAATAAAAGTTTATCTTTCATTCCTTCTTTTCATATCTGGATTTTAAAGCAAAAAAAATATTCACTTAATTCCCTGAACTTTAATCTCTTTAAGTATTTATGTGCAGGATTTTCAAAATGTCTGACCAAAGACACATATGAAATTCTTTCATGGCAGACTGCCATTAAGAAGGGTCTGAAATCACAGTGGGTCCTTACTGTCAGCATAGGTTTAGAACTTCTGTCATTTAAGGGCTTAATAATTGGCAGGGTTTCAACAGTCCCCAACCTGAGAAGCTAATCAAGTATAAATTCCACAAATCAGTTAGCTGCTCCATTGTCTTTGTGACAGGAAAGTACAACTCAAGAGTAGAGAATAGAAATGAATTTGTTGTTAATACCTGTTTCAACAAATTGGTTAAATTGGCTCAAATCTAATTAAGAGATTTTCTCAATTAAAAAAATAAGTTTGGTGAAATGTTACATGAACTTGAACTAATTGCCCGTTAGGGAAATTTAGAACTATCTGATTTGTCTCTAAACTTTGAATTGTAAACTGTAAGCAAATATTTATATTATACACATATGTATATTACATAAATATATATATATATCTCCCCAGATTGGCGTGTGTGTCTGTGTGCGAGTGTATGAGTTAGTATACATACACTATTTCCACTGAAAAGGCCTACAAACACTCCAATACCAAGTAGCACACATACAGCCCAGATATTGATTTCTAAATAACATTCTATACAAGCAACCCGGGATGCTTGGAGAAATCACTGATTCTAAAACTAAGGCAGAGAAAGTATCTGGCATATCTGTAGTTCCAGAAAGTTTGTTTTTTTTTAAAAAAAAAGGAACTAAAAAAAAAAAAAAAACAGATTAAAGTATGTGTAAAAGGCACAGAATCTAACCTGAAATAGCTCCAATGGCCAAAGATGCAACTAATTGAGTTATTAAATAAAAAATAATATGATCTCCAGAAAAAATAAGTAAATATCTATGAATCTATAGTGATATAAATAAATGATAGAAGAAATAAATGAGGAAGAAAGGTTAGGTCTTCCTCATATAAAAATTACAAATATTAAATATGAAAGGAAAAACACTTTTTAAAAAAATCATTAGACCACCACACTAATTTATGCAGGCAAGATCTACAGATGAATACTAAAATTAGTGGGGAAAAGTTTAAGAGGAAACATTTACATAGTCAATAGTTTCTCCCTCAAGTATTTCTTATGTACGTAAAAATACAATGTACAAATCTATCTGTGAATAGATAAGAAACTACAGTAGCATTAAAGAAATTTGACTAGCAAACACACTTTAACCAGATACCTTTTTAACCACTGTATCAAGTTTAAAATCAGCAATAATAAGTTTTATTGACATCACATAATTCTTCTATGTAGCACTGACAATCAATCACTTCTGTGATGTTCTTGTTAAAAATACATAACCTCAATTTAATCATTAGCAAATACCAGACAAACCTGAATGGAAAGACATTCTGCAAAATAATTGATCTGTATTTTTCAAAACTGTCAGGGACATAAAAGATAAGGAAGACTGAGGATCTGTCACAGATTGGAAGAAAGTAGGAACTACAACAACTAAATATTGGGTGGAATTCTGTGTAAGATCTTAGAACAACAAAAGCCATCCATGGAAAAACAGGTGAAATCTGGGAACAAACTATACCATACAATGCTAATGTATTCATTTTATTAACTTTATTACAGTCATTAAAACTTTACATTAAGGGAAGATATATTAAGAGGTACACAGAAATATTTTACATTATTTTCACAACTTTTCCCAAGTCTAAAATTATTTAGATTTTTTTTTTTAAGTCTAATCCTATACGGACACCCACAGAGCTATTGCAGAGGCTAATATGATTTTTGCCCTAGGCATCCACAACCTAGGATTCACCATAATTCCCAGGAAAACTGCTCCTACAGAGGTTAAAACTACAGTTAACAATTGCAAATCTTGGCAGAAACTCTCTCATGAAGGAGAATTCACAAGATCAACCAAAAGGAGAATTAGGGCCTAAAAATTAGAGAAAATAGACCAATATAAAAAAGGCCTTAAAGAATGTATATTTCAAATGTTTAAAAGGTTTACAAAATTAAAAACAGAAAAACAGAATATTCTGAAATTTTAAGGAGACATGACAATAAAAAATTAATCTGAAAAAAGAAGAAAATTTAAAACATGTATAGACAGTCTCCAACCTATTGTGGTTAAAATGACTATTTTTTAACTTTATGATGGTACAAAGGAAATGGCATTCAGTAGAAAACCTTACTTTGAATTTTGATCTTTTCCCTGGCGAATGCTATGTAGTGAGATACTCAAGAGGAGAAGAAACCAATATATTTACAATCATCCTGTTCCCAAGCAACCATTCTATTTTTCACTTCCAGTACAGTACTCAATAAATTATGAGATAGTGAACACTTTTTTGTAAAATAGGCTTTGTATTAGTTGATTTTGTGCAACTGTAGGCTAATGTAAGTGTTCTGAGCAGGTTTAAGAGGGTAGGCTAAGCTATGATATTCATTAGGTTAGGTGTATTAGATGCATATCTGACTTACAATATTTTCAAGTTATGATGGGTTTATTGGGACATAAACCCTATTGTGAGTTGAGGAAGATCTGTGGGTGGGGGTGTATATGTGTATGTGTGCATATACACATACATATATACACACATACTATATAATCCAATATTTTAAATATAGTTGGAGAAATATTAATCATTAGTTTTAGTTAATATAGCCTTCAGTTTCAATAAATACAATTTTATATAATGCTATGTAAATTTCTCTTCATTGGGATGTGTCTCTGTGTGCTATTTTATATCTAGACTGTCATCTAGTCCAAAATAGTCCTCTGAGTATAGTAATAATATAGTAATAGTCCAATGAGTACAGTAATGACGAACAACTTAACAGGTTGCATAACTGAAATTTCTCATTAATTAAAAAAAGAACAAAACTCTGCCTCACATAAGACATTAATTCCTGGTAGATTAAAGACCTAATATAGGAGAATATTTTAAAATCAGAATGAGTAAACATAAGAAAATTCACAATGTTGACAAAATAAAATTAAAGTATTTGGATTAGGAAAGTTAAATTAACTTATTGGAGGAAGGAGATTTAATGATAAGCATGTAGGTAACTGGTATTCTTAATATCCATAATATTTATATAAGTTTCTTCTCAAGCACTGATTCATTTATTCAACATTTATTTATTGAGAATTTACTTGGTGTCAAATGCTGATAAAGACTCTGGAAATGCATCTGTGAATAAGGGAGTCATTTGCCAACACAAAACCTGGGTACTAGTGGAATAAACTATTTTTACTATATAAGAGAGTAAACCAACAAGTAAACAAATGATTGCAGTCTCAATAAGCATTGTGAGATAATCAAAAATACCTGACATGAAAATTACAGAAGAAAACATAGGACTTTTACTGAAATTAAGCTCATACTACTTGCCACATGACAGGCCAATAAATTGAGGCAAGTCGTTGGGGCAATTAATAGTGACTTCATTTAGAAAGCCACAGACAGCAACGATGACAGATCCCAAAGAACCATGCTACCCAAGTTAGAATTCAGATTTCCTTTATACTAAAAGGAGAGGGGCTGTGGCTGGCTGTTGCAAATTGTTGATGCCTGAATCCTTTCTTCTTGCAGATGTTCATGTCAGTCTGGTCATGGTGTTCCTATAAACCTTCAACAAGACAAAATGTTTTTTCTGCAACTTTTTATCTCTATATGAATAGAAAAGTGTTATACCTTTAAAGATCAGAGCCTCAAGAATGAATAGAAAAGTGTTATACCTTTAAAGGTCTGTCAAATATATTCCTGGCTATAGGTAACATTATTTTAGAGAGATGCTGAGACAACATGACTAAGTACAGGCAACAGAGCATAAGGCTTAAAGATTAAAGAATTGATCCAAGATGGAGCCAAGTTTGTTCTTCTCTGTCTGAGATGGCATCGCAGAAGCAGTGACAATTTAGCTGGGAACAGAAGCATAATATGAGCCAGTCAACTGAGAAATGGAGAGAAGAATGTTCAATTGGAATAGCATGTGAAAAGTCTCTGAGGCAATAAAACTTTATTTTCTTTGCTATTATTTTAAGAAATCAAGGAACTAGAGTGAGTTAGAAAAATAATGGCTCAAGTATATGAAGGCAACTGTATGGAGGCAGAGGTTAGATCATACACGCAGTTACCATGTAGGATGTGGTTAAAATGTTTAGATTTTACTCAAGTGACTTGGGAAACTAAATATTTTAGGCAAGGCAGTGGTTTTTATGTCATTTATTTATCTTCGTCTTTACTCCTGTGATAAAATTGAATTTATGGTGTGAAAGACCATATGGTTTTTCCAGTAGTCATGTATGGATGTGAGAGTTGAACTATAAAGAAAACTGAGCCCCAAAGAATTGATGCTTTTGAATTGTGTTGGAGAAGACTCTTGAGAGTTCCTTGAACTGCAAGGAGATCCAACTAGTCCATCCTAAAGGAAATCAGTCCTGAATATTCATTGGAAGGACTGATGCTGAAGCTGGAACTCCAAAATTTTGGCCACCTGATGCGAAGAACTGACTCATTGGAAAAAACCCCAATGCTGGGAACGATTGAAGGTGGGAGGAGAAGGGGATGACAGTGGATGAGATGGTTGGATGGCATCACCGACTCAATGGACATGAGTTTGAGTAAACTCTGGGAGTTGGTGACGGACAGGGAGGCCTGGCGTGCTGCAGTCCATGGGGTCACAAAGAGTCAGACATGACTGAGTGACTACTAAACTGAACTGAACTGAAAGACATTATTAGGAAAATCACACAATACGAAATACAAAAGTTTAATAAACCTGTAAATGGATCCTCGTCCTTACTAGTATTAAAATTTGATAATTAAAGGAAAAAGAAAAGTGAGTACCAAAACATTGATAATATCTAATGCTGGAATGGATGTAAGGAAATGAGCATGCTCACATATTGATATTGAGTAGTGAACTGCCTTAACCTCTCTGGGAAGTAATTCAGCAAAAATTATTTGATCAAATAAATATTACTTTAAAAATTATCTTGGATACGTAAAAAATTTATCCACAGATATATTCTGCACAAAGATACTTAAAGTAAATTACATTTCTCACAGGATTGTATGTCAAAGGAAAAATAATGAAACAGTCTGAATGCTTATCATTGAAGGGTGTTTGAAAACATGATGCTATATTTGTACATGGATTAAACTATGTTTTATAGCACTTCTTAGAAGGATCCAAAACTATGTCATTTCTCCACCTTCTGGGCATGGAGTATACTTTGCACTTCCTTCTTTTTGAAGTTAGGCATGGTCATATGTGTTGGTTTAACCAATTAAATCAGAGCTTCCATGTTGGGCTGAAACCTATGCACAATTTGTGTTTTCTTACCCTTCAGAACAGACATAACTTGCTCCAGGAGACTAACAACATAGAACAGAGACTCAAGCAATTTCAATAAATAGGTAACTGAACAAAAAAATAAACCACTTGCTTATTTTGTTCTGAAAATACTGAAATTTGGGAATGATTTATTACCTATTACTAAAGCATAACCTAGCCAACCATAACCAATAAAAAGTCTTTTTGTACTTAAAACATGTCCATGATATGTTTTACAGTGAAGAAAGCAAGTTGTAGAATAACATGTATATTAGAATCCTACTTTTTTAAAAATCAGAAAAAATTAGATACGTTATATGAGACAGGAAAAATGTCAACTGGTAACTTCTGGTAAGTAGGAAATTATGAGCATTAACATTTTCCTATACACATTGTAGCTTTATTTAAAAGAAGAAGCAATTATTTCTAAACTTAAAAATACTAAAGAAAAAGTTATCCTGATCAACCAGATGGAAAAAACTATACTATAATTCTATATTTGTTGAAAAGTATTGGTTATTCATGAGGATAAAATGATCAATTAAAGTGAAGAGCAAGTCCAAAATCAGATCAAAGACAACTGAATAAGTTTATCATTTCAAGACTGTGTGGAAAGAAATATCTACTCCATGAATTTAGTTGATATATTGGTTATACATTTGAAAAGGATTAAGTGCAATCTATATCTCTTTTTAGCAAAATGAATTACAGATTTATTACAATTATGAATGTTATAAAATAAATTTCACAGACAAATGGTTTCTGTCTGGTGGATTGGGATGGCCCTCTAACAGTACTATCAAGGCCAGAAAGAGTTGTGAATAAATTGGTAGATTCATCTACATAGTCAATCAACCATATCAGCAATCAATCAATTACAGAATAGGGGAAATATTTGCAAACACGTGTAACAATGCCCAGTAAAAAATGTATACACCTATCCAATAACATAGCAATTACATTCCTAAGTAAAATTTAACAGAGATTGAAAGAAAAAACGTTTTTTGCACTGCTAGGGCATTAGAGACACCCTAGGTGCCCATTTTGGGGAGACTGTACTCATAAACTGTGATTAATGAACAGCACAGAGTATCTTGCAGAAATCAAAAGTAATCAATTAGGTATATACCCAGCAACATGGACTCTTCTATTTAAAGCAAACAAACAAACATGGTGATGAATTAGCAAATTTTAAAACAGAATGAAATGTGTATCATATAAAATTTATGGAAAATAACTTTACAAGTGCTCAAAAGGACAACATTCAGAAACATACAAACAAACAAAAAATAGTACATTAAGTGCTTTAGAATGGATGTTCTTGTGGGAGGAGATGGGAAATAAAGGAAATGAAATATATAAATAAACATAAAACCAAAACAAAGGAACAAAACAGAATCACATTTTGCAGAGACCAATGATGACAATGTGCCATACCATTAATGAGTATAATTATCTCAGTGCACTCAAAGTTCAAGAAATTTATCATCAGTGATTTAAAAATAGGCTAGGGCATGAACATGTAAATGAAGACCTAAGAAATACAAATATTAAGTATATGAATAAAGTTTATTTACTATCAATTAAATAATTACAGATTAATATAAATATTGTTATATGTGTATTTATTGACTAGTCCATTGAGAAATATGATACCAAGTAGGAAGTATCATTCATAACCATTGCCAATAGAACTAAACAAGAATAGAAACTTTCTAGACCATTCAGACAAAGATCAAGCAATACTTCAACAAAAATGTTTATTATAACAATCTTCATTAAAAATAACAGCTAGGGAAGAAATACACAACCCTTAAGGATTGAATTATATAAATGCTTTATCCAACAGTGGAGTACTATATAGCCATTTAGAATGGATGATTTAGAGGCATTTTTCTGTTCTCCACATTTTTTAATCTTTCTATGATTGATATGAATTATTTTTTTATAAAACATATAAATAATAAAAATAGGATAAAATTAATTTTCAGCAACTTCAGAAATTAAATTCCTGTAGAAGAAAAGCTCTACTGTTTATATTCTGTTCTCTGACAAATAAAATTAGAATTTTAATGCATTTTAGTTTGTTTCTTTTCACATAGAAATGTAAGTAGTCTTGATTAACCTGTAACTTCACGCATTTACTTCCCAAAATTAGGAAAGGTTTGTGCTTGCTATTAAAACTCTACATGTACACTTACAATATAGCTAAGAGAGAAAAATACTTAGATTTTACAACAATAAAAAGAATTTTTTAAAATATATGCTAAACAAAAAAGTTTCCTGAACAGGAAATGGCATAAAAAGGTGTTTTCCCTCATTAATTGATAAAATGCAAAATGAAATAATTGCAAATGATATATTTCATGTGATTTCTCTGTTTGTGGGTAAATAGTAAAATTTATGGACAGCATTTTTAAAATTAAGACTATTTTTAATGCCATTTTTATGGTATTTTAATGCCATTTTAATGCTTTTTTTTTTTTACACCAACTTTTCAGTTGGTGTGAAACATGTATGACTCCATGAAGAATGGATAGTCAGGCATTACTTTGGGTCCCCATAGGCTTCTAGAAGATCATAAACACTTTAATGTCCATTGAAGATGAGAAAACAGGAGGCTCAAAATGGCAAGTTAAGCAACTTTTATTTATTTAAACTCATTCATTAATTATTTATTGAGCACTTCCTATGCGCCAGTATTCTGAAAAAAAAGAAAAAGATTTGATTTTTTTGGAGCAGGTTGAGGTTCAGAACAAAATTTTCTAGAAGGTTCAGAGATTCCCCATTATCACCCTGTCTCACATACACACAGCTCCTCCATTTTCAACTTTCCCCTCCAGAGTGGTACATTTGTTACAATTGTTGAGCCTACATTAACACACCATAATCCCCCAAAGTCCATAGCTTACATTACAGTTCATTCTCGATGCAGTTCATTCAATGGATTTGGAATAATACATGATGACATGTATCCATCAATATAATACTGTACTGAGTATTTTAACTGTGCTGAAAATCCTCTGTGCTGCACCTATTCATCTCTCCTCACCAATAACCCATGGCAACCACAGATCTTTTTTGTTACTTTCAAAGTTTTTCCAAAATTTTATATGGTTGCAATTATACAATATGTATCCTCTTTAGCTTAACTTCCAAAAATTTTTCCAAAATTTTCCAAAATTTTATATGGTTGGAATTATACAATATGTAACCTCTTTAGCTTAGCTTCTTTCACTTAGAAATATTTTCTTAAGGTTCCTCCCATGACTTGATAGCTCACTTCTTTTTGGCTTCCCTGGTGGCTTAGACAATAAAGAATCTGCCTGCAATGCAGGAGTCCTGGATTTAATCCCTGGGTCAGGAAGATCCCCTAGAGAAGGGAATGGCAACCCACTCCAGTCTTCTTGCCTAGAGAATTCCATGGACAGAGGAGCCTGAAGGGCTACAGTCTTTGCGGTCAAAGAGAGTAGGATTCAACTCAGCTACTAAAACTTTCACTTTTTTCATTTTCAACATTGAGTCCCTTTTCTGTTTATTTATCCATTCACTTACTGAAAGACATCCTGGTGGCTTCCATGTTTTGGCAATTGTGAATAAAGCTGCTATAAACATCCAGCTGTGGGGTTTTGTGTGAACATTAGTTTTTAACTCCTTTGGGTAAACACCAAGGAGTGTAATTATTTTTTTAAGCACAGAAACTTTTCAAGTTAATCAGATGTTTTGAATATGCAATATTAAACTTGTCACACTCTAATAGCTTTTAGTCCTTATGATATGGAAAAAATAGTTATATTCTGAGATGACTGCTGATAGTTACCTTGCTCAACTGTATTGGCCAATGAAGTTGTCAGAGATAAGAAAAATTTGTCCTTCATGTCATCTGCCCACACAACCCTCTGTTTCCCTCCCTGTCATTCTCCTTTCCTGTTGTCAGACTTACATTTTAAACAAGATGTTTGTATTATTTCCATGGACACTCTTATCTGCAAAAATGTAGATAATTAAAATAACAGTACAAAAGAAACCCAGAGGTAGGTCTTAGCTGTGTACAGTGAGGACTCTTGAGAGACTAAGGGGTAGAGTGGTCTTATCCTGCCAAAAATTTTTCTCAGTTTTTGTTTCCTCTGCAGCTATGGGGATGAAGAATTCACTCTTATTTGTGGTCTGATGACAGTTTAAAGTTTTACTGAGAATGTGGTCAGGCAAGGGTAATCTGCAACCCACACACAAAACATAACACTAAAATCTTTATAATTAACTATGTATGATTTAGCAGGGTCATTTAGAAAGATGATTCATCAGCAGTAGGTGTAAACTGGTTCACTAAACCTAACGCTTAAGGGGAAGAAGAGATGGAACAGTTTCTTGATTCTACTTTAGGCTATTAGCCAGGTGATTCAGAGTCCTTAAGAGCTCTGATTCAGGCATCATTTCTCATCACTGATAGCATGCTGGAGTTTTATGCCAAAAAACTTATCTTTCCACATTTCAGTTATGTGAATCTCTGAAATAAACCTCCTATACCCTGTTATGCTACTTGTAAGCCTATATTCCAATGCACTAATATTTTTCTTCATTCTTCTTTATATTTGATATGTGGATTATTTGTGTATAGGATTTTCTTTTCCCAGTGTGACTGTGCATCTTGGAAAAACTGTGATGGGCACTGCTTTCCTTCGGTGCCTTTCCATGTTTTCCTAGACTGGACATGCCAGGTCTTATGCTATCCGATCCCTGGCTGCTCAGAGAATTCTGTTACAGCAGACACTTTCTCTAAGCAGCCCTTAGCTTCTATAAAACTCTTTATCTTTTCCCCTTTAAACTCTGCTTCCATCAAGCTGCCAATTAAAAAGTATCTGAAAAAAAAACTCACCCTCTAAAATAGTTAATAACATCTCACTGGAGTTCAGTGTTATTCTGTTTAGGAGAACTTGCATAATAAAAGGAAATGGATCCTTGATTTGAGGCAGTGTTCCACAACTAAGGGCAGTAGAATCTCTTGGAATGAATTTTTAGGAATGCAGGTTTCCAGGGTACCAGACATGTATGCTTTAAACAACCTCCTGAGATTGATGTTAGGGAATAAGAATGATTTGACTGGAGTAAACACCATGCTCACCTTAGGAGTTATGGTTCAAGCAAGGGGCTTTTTGTACCCCTTAGTTATTTTCTACCGTGACCTTTAGAGAGATTTTTCATCCAAGGTATGATATTATATGAATGCTATAATTTGGCCTTGTGCCAAATATCAAGAAGTATAAAATCAGATAATGAGCATTATACATTCATTACAACCTCTAAGATATACTATTGGTCAACTCAAGATCAAGTGTTAGAAAATTTGCTGATTTTATATTGAAAGATAACTATTAATACATCTCTTATTAAGAGGAAATTATATTCCTTTCATCAGCAAGGTGATACTCTTTAATACCACTGTTTGTCCACATAGTCCAGCAGTCAGTGGTTTACTATTTTTATCAGTTTATTAGTTTAAAGCTTTCTGCTGTATTTTTTCATTCCAAAAGTAATATGTGTTTGCTATAGCAAATTTAATAAATGCAATGGAATAATTTCCTTTGTTTATCTTACTAATATTCACATTTTAATGATGATCCCTTCATTCATTCATTTATATATTCATCCATCCTTTCTGTAAATGTTCCAAGAGCTGCTGGAAGGCCTATGGATACATCCGTGAACAAGATACATAAGTTCCAAATAGTCAAGAAAGCCTAACTAGTGCAGGAGAGCAGGTAACAATGAAACACATAAGTTCTGTGAAAAATGAGAAACCTGATTAATGTGACTAAGATGATATGAAGAGGAACTGCAGCTTTAGATTGGATGGTAAGGGAAGACATTCCCTAGAAGGTAATTTTGAGCTGATATCTGAATGCTAAGAAGGCACTCACTCTGAGAGTTCTGGTGACTTAACACCCAGACAGATCTGACAACACAGAAGACTTAAGATGGGAATAAACATGGCATATTTGAGGAATAGAAGGAAGGTCAATTAGACTGGAGTATGGTGAAAGATATGCAGATTGAAACTGGAGAAGCAAGTAGGGTTAAGACATGTGAAGCTGCTCTGTCCTATATGGAAGCTACTAAGCCTGGTGGGCTGCAGTCCATGGGGTCGCTAAGAGTCGGACATGACTGAGCGACTTCACTTTTACTTTTCCTTTCATGCATTGGAGAAGGAAATAGCAACCCACTCCAGTGTTCTTGCCTGGAGAATCCCAGGGACGGGGGAACCTGGTGGGCTGCCCTCTATGGGGTCACACAGAGTCGGATACGACTGTAGCGACTTAGCAGCAGCAGCAGCAAGCACCGTGTAACTAGTGAGCACTTGAATCGGAGGTGGTCTGAACTGAGACGGTCCAGTTTTCTCTAGAGATCAGTTCCCAGTCCCCACAAAGCCTGGAAGCTATAGCTATCTGACACAGAAGGCCGAGGTGAAGCTGGGGATATAACTCCTTCTGCAAACTTCCAGGCCACCCCAGGCTTCCATCCCATCTCCATATACATTCCTTTCTGTAGTCAAGGCATCTTAGCTTATAAATCTTTCCAGTCTTCCAAAGAACAAAATCCACCTCCTTCTCATTGGTAACCCACTTTGTAGATACATGTGTTTGACCTTTCTCTACTTGGTTAACTAATTCAATTCCTAGTTTTTCTTTTCATCTTCATATATTGTAATTCAGAATTATAGATGTCTTCTAGTTTAATGAGAAATTAAATTAATGTTTCTACTTCCTTGCAGAGGCCCAACATCGCTGAGCCGCTAACATTGCTGCCTGCTTACATGTGGTTACAAGGCTTCTCCGGTAAAGCGTTCAACCTACATATGGTTACATATGTTTACAGATGATTATGGCAATAGAGTTATTTTTAACAATCAAGATTCTTGAACATACTGCCTTTTAGAAACTCTAAATTAATAGCAATATTTACAATTTCTGTACCCCCATATCTATGCTGAGTATTATCTTTATTCTAAATATTAATCAAAACATAGTGTGGAAAGGATAGCATCCTGTTCAAATTCTCATCACAATATGGTTATTGTTTTCTGGGGAGAAAAAAGGAAAAAAAAATCCTTCAGAAACAGAATGGAAGGCAACTAATTCTGCTTTTCTAGTGAAACAGAAGGGACTTCATAAAGGAACTAATATTTCACCTATATCTTGAAATATTTGCCCACCTTTTTACAAGGCGTTTAAAGCGGGGATTATAAATCACAAGCAAATGGAGGGAAAGAAGAGACCAACATATTCAGAGAATAATGAGATATTCTGGAAGAAAAAAGAGATAATGTATGAGAAAGGATTTTGAGAAAAGTAAAAAGCTTCCATAAATTCAAGGAAGCATTATTTGTATTGATATCAATTCCATCTTCTTCCTAGAGTTTCATGTCTCCTCAGTGAATAAAATATACGCTTAATGGTCTAGTTTACAAGGAACCCACAAATCTTCTTGAAGAGAGCCCTAGAAGAGATTCAATTCCAGTTTCATAAGAATTATTACTTGATAAAAAATTCATAAAATAGTCTTTTGATTTTTTTATGGTCAAGAATTAGGCTATTGTCAATGGTTGTAATGCATCATGCAAACTTCCCTGAGTTCAGCTGATTTCTGCTCACTGGTGGTGGACAGTTCCCAGCATGCTGCCAATGGCCACCTCTGCTTTTTTAATTTTATTTATTTTTGGCTGCTCTGGGTCTTTGTTGCTGCACACAGGTTTTTCTAGTTGTGGCAAGCAGAGGCTATTCTCTAGCTGTGGTGTGCAAGCTTCTGATTGTAGTGGCTTTTCTTGATATGGCGCTCTGGACTCGAGAGCGCAGGCTCAGTAGTTGTGGCACTTGGGTCTAGTTGCCCCATGGTATGCATAATCTTCCCGGACCTGGGATTGAACCTGTGCCCCCTGCATTGGCAGACGGATTCTTAACACTGGGCCACAAGGAAAGTCCAATGGGAAACATCTTGAGTGCCACCTCTGCTTTGTGGTTTCTAATCCACAGGAGGCCATTTAGCTACAAGATGGCTCAACCTACAAAAGTAGGAGGGTTCATCTATGGGAGGAATCTTCCACAACCCAGAGACAGGAGTCTTGATAAATGCTCCAGCCTTCCTGTCTTCTGTGGCTGTGGAGCTAAGGCAGGTTCTACGTAGTTCCCACCATATGCTATGTCACTTCAGTTGTGTCCAACTCTTTGTAACACCAAGGATTTTACCCCACCTGGCTCCTCTGTCCATAGGATTCTCCAGGCAAGAAAACTGCTGTGGGTAGCCATGCTCTCCTCCAGGGATTAAAACTCACTTGCTCACAGTGGCAGTTGATCATCAAAACACAGAGTGACTCTTTTCCGTTTTTTGTACACTTTTAATTCTGCTTGAAATTTCCTCTGGGATAGTTTACCTATACCCATTTTCTTTTCTCAAGTTGGGCCTTTGGGGAAATCAAAATAAAACATATACTTAACAAATTATGTGTCTCTACTATTTACCTAGTTCTACTATTTACCTATTTCTGCATAATTTGCAAGCATCTAGGCTTTCTCTCTTTTTATCTAAGTCTGAAGAATAAAATTATGGGCTTTTTATTCAACTTGTTGGCATTGATTACATTGATATATTTAGAAGAAAGATTCATCAGTGATACATAAAGGAAGAACACTGATGTAAGAACCAGAAAACCCATAATTTATTCCAAGATTTAGTATCAGCCAGTGGGTATAAAAATCATCTTTATCACTCTAAAACTTCAATTTCCTGGTTTATTAAGATGAAGGTGATGTAGAAGATTATCCAAAGCACTAGTATAATGATTCCATGAAATTGTTGACACAGGCCTGCTTTAGACAAAGTTGTCAATTAAGCATGTTGCCAGGTGGTCAGTTGGTCATGGTTTGGAGGCTCACCCACAACTGTGGCCTGCCATCACAACGCCTGGAGCAACTTCTCACCGGCGTCCAACCCCAATCTGTCCCTTGCTTGGATAGTTCCTCACGTTTCAATTGCCTGTAGTCTTAAATATGCATAATATTTAATTTATGTAAATAATCTGCTTCTACAGGCTATAACAAAATAAACCATGTAAACAGGAAATTCATCGAGGAAGACAAGCCCACAAACCCCATGCTAACCCCAGGTTCTTTCTCTTTCTTAATCAGTCCTCTTAGGTAACACACATGAATGTAGCAACTCTCTCCACGGATGTCACCTGGCTTTGTGTTGGCACTCAATCTTGACTCTAAAGGCGAAGTTTCTAGACAGAAGGGAGGTGGATACCCAGTGGTAGGTGGAGCCTGGAGGCAGGAAAGGCTTTACTGCACTTTGCAAATCATCCTATGTAACTGGTTGCCAATTCAACTACCTTGAAGACTGGCTCTGCCAGAAGGTATTACAAGAAGAAAGTAAAATAGTTTCTTTGTTCTGAGTCTAGAAATGCTGAAAGGAAATTCCTGTTCACAGCAGGTGATTAAACAAGCTTTATTAGAGGCCATTACATGGAGTCACCAGTGCTGCTTCATTGTAATAAAATGGTTCATTTTCCCATTTTCTCATCCTTTAAATTTCAAAAAGAATTAATTAGATTTACCAACAATTTGATAACTCCAAACTGGCTGCCAGAGTCTTATAAGAGCACTTTGATAACCTGATCTCTTAAAGTAGTAAAGCTCAAACATATTAACCAAATTCTCCCTCAAATAGAGCAGAATGGCCATGAAGTTTCAGGGATGACCATGAAGCTCAAAGTTTCTAGCAACATGCATGATAATTCTCCAAAGCCTTCTCCTTCACCTAAAAAAATTCATATGAATGAAATCTGCCTTCTATTTAGTAGTAAATCTCAAATTAATTTCAATATAATGTATGAAGTTGTTTACTAATTACCCCACCAGAATGTGTAAGGAGGAATAATTTGGATTTTATGCTTTGCTCTTACATGATTTATGAGGATGAAATAAAAATATATCTCTTTCATCTCATGACACCTCTAAACTGTTCCTGTATCATACGTTCAAGCTGAATTCATTATGAAGCATTTTTGGCACATCTGAAATCCTACATCATGTCTAAATATGAAATTCAAATATCAGCTCCATTATCCTTGCAAGAGAAACATAAAGATCAAAATTAATTGTCTACCAAGTCAAACTAGAAGAAAGGGGATATTATGGTCTTAGTGTCTTTAGGCTTCAGACTGTGTGGGTTTAGCATGAAAGCTGCACCAGTTGAACGTGTCCAGAAATTACTTTTTGCTGCTGGCAACTGACCTGCCCCAATATCTAGGGCAGGTTCAAAGTGAGTACACCATGTTCAACAGAAACATTCATTTTTCTCCCTGTATTCTTATTTTTTAATCTACAAATTCATCCCTGTTCTTTCCTGTCCTTCCTTTCACATAACAAACCCATCATTGCCCACCTCAGGGCACTTTTTTATATATTTTCTCCACCCCACAATCTCCTGTATGGTAGATACCATTGTTTTGTTACATTAGAAAAAGGCAGAAATATTCTTCCTGTCTCCTTTAGCCACTCTCTTTGTATTTTGTATTAATGGGATCACTACATTTCCTTGCCTAATCAATTATTACTCACTATACATAAATCCAGTAAGTTTGATGGCAAAAATCTGTCAAGTGCTTTTGATGTCATAGAATGGAAACATCTATATAAATGTCTTCTGTGATTTCTATTAGATGAAGACACTTTAGGGTATGTTTTATTGGCCCATTAATAAATGACTAGAGTGGTAAAGATATCTGGCTAGAAGCCTCATTTCTTGCAAGCACAAAATATGTGGGTTAATGGAGCAATTACGCATACTTTCATATCCTAAGGCTATAATAATATTAGGAAAAGTAAGTGAACTATTAAAAATGAAAGATAACTGTAAATACAGAGAAAGAACCAGAAGATTATCTTCTTTAAAAGTGATAAGGAAATACCTGAATTTCAAACTGTAAGTAATCCATACGGCACCAGATAAATTGGTATATTTACATCTTTTCTTGTCCAGAGAGGTATCTTGTTTTACTGAAGTGAATGAAATATAAAGTGGATAAATAATCCTATGAAAGAAGCAAACAGTAAGGCAGTAGTAGGTCCAAGGGGAATAGTGTCCAAAAAGCATTTTAAGAAATGTTAACAGTTACGTAATTATAGGATATTGATATAATAAGGCTCTTTTGAAGATATGATAGAGACAATGTAACAGCTTGTGAAGTGACATGCAAGGGCTAAGAAAGAACATTATCAGTGATGGACTCAACATTGGTCATTTTTGTATCCCTAACATAATGTGTATTTGTGCCAGGTAGTACTTGTTCAACAACTGGTAATTTGTCAATATTAGTATATCAGTAATTGGTAATAATGGTAATAAAGCTAAAAGAAAGATTCAGTTTACTAGATAACTTCTTGACAAAGCCAATTTGAAAGATAACGTTTAGAAGATTTACCCACTCAGATATCAATAGAATATACATTCTTCCAGGACGCTCACTTTTCTTCTTCAACTTTCTTCCCCTTCTATCCAGCCTGTTTCTGAGACATTTCATATCCCCAACATCCCTGCCACCCTGATTCCCTTGTATTCTAACACTTCCACCATCCAGACTCAGTACATTCATTATGATAATCTTACTTAGCTTCTACAAACTGAGGTTTAATACAAATAACAGCTTAACCATAAACTCTTGTGGCATTAAAAGTGTTGATGTTTGGCAGTAACCAACAAAATTCTGTAAAGCAATTATCATTCAATTAAGAAATAAATCTAAAATTTTTTTGATTTGCATTTCTCTGATAATGAGTGATGTGGAGCATCTTTTCATGTGTTTGTTAGCCATCTGTATGTCTTCTTGGGAGAAATGTCTGTTTAGTTCTTTGGCCCATTTTTTGATTGGGTCATTTATTTTTCTGGAATTGAGCTGCAGGAGTTGCTTGTATATTTTTGAGATTAATCCTTTGTCTGTTGCTTCATTTGCTATTATTTTCTCCCATTCTGAGGGCTGCCTTTTCACCTTGCTTATAGTTTCCTTTGTTGTTCAAAAGCTTTTAAGTTTCATTAGGTCCCATTTGTTTAGTTTTGCTTTTATTTCCAATATTCTGGGAGGTGGGTCATAGAGGATCCTGCTGTGATTTATGTCAGAGAGTGTTTTGCCTATGTTCTCCTCTAGGAGTTTTATAGTTTCTGGTCTTACATTTAGATCTTTAATCCATTTTGAGTTTATTTTTGTGTATGGTGTTAGAAAGTATTCTAGTTTCATTCTTTTACAAGTGGCTGACCAGTTTTCCCAGCACCACTTGTTAAAGATGTTGTCTTTTTTCCATTGTATATCCTTGCCTCCTTTGTTGAAGATAAGGTGTCCATAGGTTCATGGATTTATCTCTGGGCTTTCTATTCTGTTCCATTGATCTATATTTCTGTCTTTGTGCCAGTACTATACTGTCTTGATGACTGTGGCTTTGTAGTATAGTCTGAAGTCAGGCAGGTTGATTCCTCCAGTTCCATTCTTTCTCAAGATTACTTTGGCTATTCGAGGTTTTTTGTATTTCCATACAAATTGTGAAATCATTTGTTCTAGTTCTGTGAAAAATACCATTGGTAGCTTGATAGGGATTGCATTGAATCTATAGATAGCCATTTTGACAATATTGATTCTTCCAATCCATGAACACGGTATGTTTCTCCATTTGTTTGTGTCCTCTTTGATTTCTTTCATCAGTGTTTTATAGTTTCCTATGTATAGGTCTTTTGTTTCTTTAGGTAGATATACTCCTAAGTGTTTTAATCTTTTTGTTGCAATGGTGAATGGTATTGTTTCCTTAATGTCTCAAGCAATAAATGCTGGAGAGGGTGTGGAGAAAAGGGAACCCTCTTACACTGTTGGTGGGAATGCAAACTAGTACAGCCGCTATGGAAAACAGTGTGGAGATTTCTTAAAAAACTGGAAATAGAACTGCCATATGACCCAGCAATCCCACTTCTGGGCATACACACTGAGGAAACCAGATCTGAAAGAGACACGTGCACCCCAATGTTCATCGCAGCACTGTTTATAATAGCTAGGACATGGAAGCAACCTAGATGCCCATCAGCAGACGAATGGATAAGGAAGCTGTGTACATATACACCATGCAATATCACTCAGCCATTAAAAAGAATTCATTTGAATCAGTTCTAATGAGATGGATGAAACTGGAGCCCATTATACAGAGTGAAGTAAGCCAAAAAGTTAAAGACCAATACAGTATACTAACACATATATATGGAATTTAGAAAGATGGTAACAATAATCCTATATGCAAAACAGAAAAAGAGACACAGATGTACAGAACAGACTTTTGGACTCTGTGGGAGAAGGTGAGGGTGGTATGTTTTGAGAGAACAGCATCAAAACATGTATATTATCTATGGTGAAACAGATCACCAGCCCAGGTTGGATGCATGAGACAAGTGCTCGGGCCTGGTGAACTGGGAAGACCCAGAGGGATCGGGTAGTGAGGGAGGTGGGAGGGGGGATTGGAATGGGGAATACATGTAAATCCATGGTTGATTCATGTCAATGTATGACAAAAACCACTACAATATGGTAAAGTAATTAGCCTCCAACTAATAAAAATAAATGGAAATAAATAAATAAATAAAAATTTTTAAAAAGTTAGCTGCGACCTCAGATCAACCTGTAAAAATTTAACTTTTTTTTTTTTTTTTTTTGCTTCTTCTTTCAATTCCCTCAATGACGTTTCAAAGATCTCTCTTCCTTATCTCTCTCCTTACACTCTCTATTTAAATTATCTCCTCCACGCTACAAAAAATCATTTGCCCCTTAACTCATGAGTTCTACTTACTTAGCCATTATGCATAATGTCTTGCCATATTTGGCCCCACCTATTACAAATTGTTTATGTGTGTAAATCTTGGCTGAAAGTCACTTTTAGTAGAACTTTATGTCTAAAAGAAACAACTTTTACTTCAAGTGCACTGAAGAATAATGAAAGTCTATGTGTTGAATTCCCCAGAGTAAGTACTAACAGAATTATTCAAAGAGCAAGATGTCATAAAATATCCCCAAGTTTCACCTCAAACTCATGTCCATTGAGTCAGTGATGCCATCCAACCATCTCATCCTTTGCCTCTTCTCCTCCTGTCTTCAATCTTTCCCTTTCAATAGTCATTGCTACTGATGTCACTTCAGTCGTATCCGACTCTGTGCGACCCCATAGACAGCAGCCCACCAGGCTCCCCTGTTCCTGGGATTCTCCAGGCAAGAATACTGGAGTGGGTTGCCATTTCCTTCTCCAATGCATGAAAGTGAAAAATGAAAGTGAAGTCGAGTCTGACTCTTAGCGACCCCATGGACTGCAGCCTACCAGGCTCCTCCATCCATGGGATTTTCCAGGTAAGAGTACTGGAGTGGGGTGCCATTGCCTTCTCCATTCAATAGTCATTAGGGGAACACAAATTAAAACCACCATAAAATATCACTATATAGGCATTTGGCTAAAAGTAAAACAATGGATCATATCAAGTGTTGGTGAGACTACAGAGGTACTAGAACTCTCATACATTGCTGGTAGCAACATAAAATGGTACAGTTTGGTAGTTTCTTTAAAAATTAACATAAACTTTGTATGATGAAGCCATTCAACACCTTGGTATTAACCTCAGGGAAATGAAAGTATATATCCAGAGAAGACTTGTACAGAAATGTTCACAGAATCTTTATGTGTAATAGTCTAAACCCAAATGTTCACTAACAGGTGAGTGGATAAACCAACTGTGATACTCAGCACTAAAAAAAATAAATAAATTAACCACTGATAATAATTACAACATGAATATATCCCAAGAGAATATGCTGAATGAAAGAAGCCAGTCCAAAAAGAAAGTATGCATTAGCTCATTCATATAAAATTCTAGAAAATAAAAACTAATCTATAGTGACAAAAAGCAAATTAGTATTGCCTGGGGGATGATAAGGAGAAGTGGGAGTGACAAGTTTCAAAGGGCCAGGAGAAAACTTTTGAGGGACAATGTGTATTCATTAAATTGGCATCATGATATTACCTGTATGCATATAAACATTCCTTTTTTCCCTTTACTCTCACAATACAATCGCACTCACAACACTCTTGACACCAGATAAGTGACTTTTCCACATGTTGAGCAGTTCTGCAGCACTAGCTGAGTGTACCACATTTCAGTGCAGTCCTGACATTATCCACTTGCAGATAGCATCAGATTCCACAGGTTAAGGGGTTTTCCAGGTGGCGCTAGTGGTAAAGAACCTGCCTCTCAATGCAAGAAATGTAAGAGATAAGGGTTCGATCCCTGGGTCGGGAAGATCCCCTGAAGGAGGGCATGGCAACCCACTCCAGTATTTTTGCCTGAAGAATCCCATGAACGGAGAAGCCTGGTGGGCTACAATCCATGGGGTGGCAAAGAGTCAGACACAGCTGAAGCTACTGAGCACAAATGCCCATGGGTTAAGGACTTAGTCGAACAAGGCTGCTCCTACTTCAGATGCTAATCACAAGTCACAAGGCTATCACATGTGCTTCTGATCAACGGGCTAAAAGTAGAGATGACCCTTCTTTTGGCTCAATAATTTGCTTAGATAGCCAAGGGAAACACTGAGTTACATTTATTGGTTTATTGTAAAGAATATAATAAAGATATAAAAGACAGCCATATAAAGAGATGCATGGGGCAAGGGATGTGGGAAAGGGTATAGACCTTCCATTCCCACTCTGGGTGCCAGTTTCCCAGCACTCTAGGTGTTCACCAATCCAGAAGCCCTCCAAACCTATAATATTGGGATTTTTATGGAGGCATTATCATGTAAGCGTGATTGCTTATAACTCTCCTTTTAGCCCCCCTCCTCTCTCTGGAGAATGTGCCTACTGAAAGTTCCAAGCTTCTAATCACAGTCTGCGTCTTTCTGGCAACAACCCCGATCCAGAGGTCTGCTGAGAGCCGCCTCATTAGAGCAAAAGATACTCCTGTCACCCAGGACATGCCAAGGAGTTAAGAGTGCACTGTCAGGAAACATGGTCAAAAAACAAATTTTAGAATGAAAGATGCTCCCAGTGCTTTTATCACTTAGGAAGTTGCAAGTGCTTTAGGAGTCTATGCCAGGAACTGGGGGACACATATATATATCCTATATCTCATTACATATATCTTATTATCTCATTATATATTATATACATATAGTATCTATCTCACTATAATATTATATATATACACACGCATCAAAACTTATCCAGTTTTGCACTTTAATATGTATATTTTATTGTGTTATACCTCAATAAATCTATTAACATTTTCATACATCTGCTTTCCTATTTACTTCTTAACCTATTAAAATTTGGTTTCTGTTCCTCTCACTTTAAAGAAGCAACTTCACCAAGATCTTCACTGGTATTTGAGTTGTTATTTATTTTATCTGAGCTTTCTAGAGCATTTGATAATTGTGGTAAGTCCCACTTCTTGGATTCCTTTACTCCGTTGGCTTCTGTGACACTGATGTTTTCTAGTGGTCCTCATATATTTCTGAGAGTTCTCTTTCTTTTGTATGTATTCCTTTTTCTCTCCTAATTTCTAAACTGTGGTTGTGTCCCAGGATTTCACTGACATCTCATCTCAATCTAAATATTATTCCTGAATATTTTCCTGTCTCATAGATGCAGGCCACCTACATTGACGTTGCTAGCATTAGACCCACAGTGATCTTCAGTGTATTATTTCCAAATGCTTGATGGACATCTCCACTTTTATTTCCCATAGAATAGTGAACACAGCAAATGAAACACTGAAATCATCATGAGCACTCTTAAAAAAAAAACTATTTATTTGACTGTGTTGGGTCTTAGTTGCAGCATGCAGGATGTTTTTTAGTTGTGGCATGTGAACTCCTGGTTGCTGCATGTGGGATCTAGTTTCTTGGCCAGGGATCAAACCCAAGCCCCCTGTGTTGGAAGCATGGAGTCTTAGCCACTGGACCACCAGGGAAGTCCCACCATCAACACCCTTAAATAAAGTCATCCTCCAAAACTCACTGCCTGGATTTTAAATATCATAGCTCACCTATCACCAAGCAATCACCCTTGCATTATCCTCTTAAATCACTGACTCATTATTTCTTCACAGGTTGACCGCCATTTCACTCTTCGGTTGTGATGCTTTGTTAACCACAAGATGAAATGCAAACACCTTATAGGAGTAACCAAGATGCAAAAATCTTCAAAGGTCTGGCCTTATCCGTCCTGTTAGCAAACATCTGCATTTACCTTCTGCCACAAACAGTCTGCTCTGACAATACCAAACAGTCTGTAGATCTCCACACACACTGCTACATCTTGCTACATGTCACAATTCCCACTGTCCTTCCTGCCTGAAATGCTCTTTCTTATTCTGTTTTTTTCTGGATAACTTGTGTTTGTCTGTTCAGATTTAGAAGAAGCTTTAACTACCCCAGGAAGCCTTGCTTTATCACTCATCGACTCAGTCACACCACACTTACTCCTGCTGCCTCCAGAGCCTTTTTCAATTCTCTCCAAATACCATGATTTGATCTCAATCACTCCACTAATTACCAGAATTATTTAATGTCATTCTGTTCCGAATATACAATATGTCTCAGGTAATAGAATAGTAACTTTACAAATAATTATTCCTCTCAACATTCCTTTAAATCAAATATCTCCATTTTAGGGTATAATTTAAGAAATTGAGATGTAAAGAGATTAAGTAATTTAACCAATTATTAATGGGGAGGTATGGGATTTGAACTCATCTCTGTAACTATGGGAATATCAGCTCTTAATCACCACTATGACCAATTTTGTTCTTCTCTTTCCCTCCCTCTCTTTCAGCAGAAATTTTGTTCACTTCAGAATCCCTAAGAATAGGACCTGGCACAGCTGACATCTGACAAACATTTATCCATTGAATAAAAGAATTTTGACATCTAAATAATTTTCTTTCTACTGCATCAAAGTAAAACTGGAAAAATAATAACTTTTTGTAGGAACAATTCTGAAAATTCCAATTTGTGCAAATTTTTATGCCAAGAAATTAAATGTCTGGTAAATTTTATTCTCCAATGACCCTATTCATTCCTCAGTCTTAAAAGTGAAACAAATGTGGATCTGAGTATCATGATATTATTTTTAAAAATTCCAAATAAAACACATTCTGTAACTGGTAAGAGCCTGATAATATAATGTCTGTGGTAAAACACATTTTACATATATTAGAAGACTGAGCTGGTTATAGAATTTTGAATGCATACAGGAAAAAAAAAAAAAAACTTGAGAAATGAAAAATTTGTTGAAATTTTGGTAAAGGCTTAATACCTAAATGTCCTTAGAAATAACTTAATGATGTACCAAACTAAAGGAAGTTAAAGAAAACTCTTGAGTCAATATGAAGAAATTATGTAGGGTGAGTTCTCATGCCAAGAGTACTTGTGAATCCTGAAGCGGTATGCCTTAATGAGCTCAGAGAGTTCAGAGATAAGGCATTGATTCCATGGGTTTGTGTACTTTGTATTATCTTCCGTTTGAAGGAAGTTTAATTTTAACATGCTTTGAAAGCAGACAAATTATATGTAGCCATAGGAAATATAATAGATACACTTGTTCAAAACATACCCAGTCCTTTGTAGAAGGCACAAACACAGAGCTAAAAAATAGTCAGCTAATAAAAGTTTGTTTGTTTTTTTTAAGTCAGGTTGCCAGTATCAGTGAAAGCGCCACAACTTCTGCGAGTCCCCGAAGATTTTTTGCCTTTTCTCAGTTAATTTGCAGTCTCATTTATTCATTGTGACTAATTTTTAATAGGTTTTGACTAAGTTCAGGGGTATGTAAATGAATAAAATTTGTTTTCTACCTACAAGTGCCCTATAGTTAAGAAGATGAAAACAGCCTTTAGTACCTGATATTGCCATGTTCTTCACCTAAGTGTTAGATAAGGCTTGTTTAGGATGGTATAGAGATGTGAAATAGCAATATAATCAGTTATACAGGTTAATTCACTTTATAAATAGGGTGATATGGGCAATAATGTAGATTGCAGTAGAATTTTAAAAGGATGAGTAAAGTGTTCTATGGCAGAGAATGCCTCATGGCTAGAAGTAGGTGAGAGCAAAAGTCACTCACTCGGGTGTGTCTAACTCTTTGTGATCCCATGGACTGTAGCTCACCAGGCTCCTCTGTCCATGGAATTCTCCAGGCAAGAATACTGGAGTGGGTAGCCATTCCCTTCTCCAGGGATCTTCCCAACCCAGTGATCGAACCGAGCTCTCCTACATTGCAAGCAGATTCTTTATCATCTGAGTCACCGGGGAGACTAGAAATAGGTAACACTTCTAAATATGGTGTATGTGAATCCTAAGACACAAGGACACAGGTAGCAGAGATTGTTAGTGTTTTTATCTGATGTTCATTTTCCCTTTTTTGTTTACAAAATTACAATTACATTCAAAGCAAAGGCTCATGGTTCATAACCCACTTTGCAAATGGAATTGCTAATGATAAATAAAGGGGCAGATACTGGATGGGTTTTTTTGACCTTAAAGTGGACTATCCCAGGCTAGAGATTATCCTTTTATCTTCCCTCCTCTTCACTTCCTCCTTTTTCTTGCTTTCAGCACAGACATCATTACGGGAACTCCAGCAACGACTTTGTAGACCATGAAGAGATCTTGATGAAAGCTCCAGATTTCTGATGAAGCAGAAAGCTAGAGGGAATACGCCTTCCCAAAGATTGTGATGCTGTCATACTTCTAGTATATTTTTTAAGAGTAAGATAAGTAAGTCTCAATTCTTTCTAATGGTGAGGTTAATTTGAAGTTTTATTTTTATATGGATCAAATTTAATCCAAAAAGCACCCATAAAGAAATAGGATTAAAAATATTCAGCTAATAAGTTCAGATAAGAGTCAAGGAATTGAACACAGGAGAGCCTAAGACACCACTACTATCACTAAAAAGTATTCACACCACTTCTCCCCTATGTATTATACTTTTCAGCCTCCCCTATAGAACTATAACTCTTCATAAAGGATGGCTTTGGACTTGTTGAATACATCACCTTTCAAATGTAGCTCCCTGTTATTGACATCTATAACTATCAAGCCAACTTTTCCAAGGAGAACAACTAAAAATTGCAGATATATTTTTTTAATCAAAGATATAAAACTGCCATCAGTGCAACCTGGATTCAGGGATGAACATCTCAAAGAAGAAGAAAGCACATTTGGGTGAACCTGGCGATTCACTACTTTTCCCTTAGAGACATTTGTGTCTATGAGCCAAGTGGCTGATTTTGGTTTGCAACTTGCAGGTTCCTGAGGTGAAACTGAAGCTGGCCCCCTTACACAGAGGGCAAACAGAGACTGAAGAAAGAGGCAGACCACTCCAGATTGGCCGGTAGCAGATTTAATAAGCATGGGAACTTACATACAAGGCTTGTCTTGGGCGGCTACAAAATGAGATCTCTGCCAGAACCTGAAAAGTTTACAGAAGCTTTAATGAGGTGCAGTTACATATCAGTCCAGATGATCTCAGCAACACCTTACTCTCTGAACACTGCATCCTTGAAACAGCTTTGGCTATGGGAATAGTGGATGGAAGGTGCTTTCCAGGGACAGGGGAGAAGGTAAGGAGACTCTGATTGCTGGATCCAGCTCACAGGTCAAACAGTGGTCAAGTCCTCTTGATGACCTCCAATGGCTGAATGGCCAAGCAGAAAGAAGGGACTAAAAGATTAGGCATCAGAGCAGACTTTCAACAACCTCTGCTTGATGGGAAAAGCAAAATTGAAGTTCAGAGCTGGCCAAATATAAGGGTTCTGGTGACCATTCCAGGCATTCTGTTCGAGTCCCTTATAAGATGAAAGCCTAGATGTAACAGCAGACTGGAAATTGTGCAGCTGTCTCCAGAATTAAAACGGAGTTTCAAACCAATTCATACTAGATTCAATTAAGGTCATCTAAATCTTGCATTTTGATAAATTAAAGACTATCTAAATTAATGATGAGACATATCATATTCATAGATTGTGAGACTCAGTGTTACTAGGGTGTCAGTTCTGTCCCAAATTGATCTGTAGATTGAGTGTGATCCCAGTCAACAATCCAGCAGGCTTTTGGTGGGAAGCAACCACTGCTTGTAAAAGTTTTATGGAAATATGAAAAGTTAAGAATAGCCAAGACTGTTTCAACAAAGAACAAAATTGAGCTACTAGAGAGAGAGTGATGAAAAAAAGCAATGATGTCCCTGACACTACAGGGTCCACAGTCCTACAGGAACATTAGAATATAAGCATACATTTTTTTTTTTCCCCCAAAAGAAAAGCATAGGATATAGGAGAAATCCAACCTAGTTTAGGGAGCCTACCTGGAAAAGGGTCTTTAATGTGAATGCTTGAGGGTGAAGAGTAGTTATCTAGGAGAATAGGAGAGGTAAGAGCATTCTCAGAGAGGGAGACATCGGTGATAATTCCCTGAGAAGGAGAGAAGGCTTACAAAATGTAGGAGGAGAGGTTGGGGGTTATGGGGGCTAGAATGAGGATTGGAAAAAGATGACTATAGGTATGCAAGCAGGAACTAAAACTCAGTAGGCCTTACAGGGTGTGGGAAATAATTTGTGCTAAAATTCAATATTTTAAGGGATTCTCCTCACCCAAGGAATACAGACATAGAATTTGCATTATCGAAAGACTTCAAAATATAATTCTATCTGCAGAGGGGAAGCTCAAATAGAAAAGTTGGGAGAGAAACTAGCACGGTTTTCCTAGAAAAGTTCAGGAGAAAAATGCACCTGTTTATCATGGTGACGCTAGTGGTAAAGAACCTGCTTGCCAACACACAAGATGTAAGAGATGCAAGTTCAATCCCTGGGTTGGAAAGATCCCCTGGAGAAGGGCATGATAACCCACTCCAGTATTCTTGCCTGGAGAATCCCATAGACAGAGGAGTCTGACGGGCTACAGCCCACAGGGTCACAAGGAGTTGGACACTTCTGAAATGACTTAGCATGCATGCACGAATGGTGGTAGAGAAGAGTAAATGGAATCAAGACTAAGACACATGTACATGGTACTAGCAAACTCCAATACATCATTGTTAAATGTTGGGAGAGAGAAGTATTGATTTATGGGCTTTGAAATATTAGGAAAGAAGGAAGGGAGAAAGGAAGGTAGGAGGAAAGAAGTGAGGGAGAAAAGTGAGTTCAGAATCCAGAACATCTTGGAGGTATGCCAACAAAAAGGAGGAGGAGGAGGAATGAAAATTCCAAAGCACCAAGCCAAATGAAAGGTTTATAGACAGAGATTGAAACAATAATATAAAATTTTGTTACAAGTCAAAATACAATCTTCATGCTGTTTAGACAAGGCTCTGGGTCATTTTAGCACAATCTACATGGTTAATATCTCTGGAAGCATCAGTCAGTAAATTTAATGATAAGTATTTAAGTCTTAATTATATGCATTAATAATTCAATAGATAATTAAGAATAATATATAGATATCTTTTAAATTGGCTTTATGATATTTTTACAAGGACATTTCATTTCTAAACTATGCAATTCTTATTCAGGAGGCTGTTGCAATTATTTTGTTCCTGGATACACACTTTTGAGAGTATGCAACACAAACTCTAAAGTTTTTAAGATGATGAGAAAGAAATTTATGTTAAAATCATACCATACATAATCCATAGTAAATGAGACACATGAAAAAAGTTAAATTTATATATTATAAAAAATTATATGAGAGATTCATTTGATTCATAATAAAGAGCTTGAAGTTTTATTTCATTTTGTTTTACTTAGGAACAACTGTCTCCATCACCAGAATAATTTTATTTGTAGGCAGAAATCATCACTGTGTGAATTTGGAGGTGATGGAAAACTAAATATGAATCCAACTTCTACCGTCTATTAATTTCTGTCACATTGAACAAGACATTCATGCCGATTCTATCTTGTTTTCACCTCTACAAGATGAGTTTCATCAAGAGATCAAAAGAACAGAAATAAAAGTATTCAATGTATTAAAATATTACATAGAAATGTTATACAAAATATTACCATATTGTTCCTAGCTATGACATTGCCTCAAGTACCAAGCTAAAGGTCATTTTCTTGTTTTCCAGTTATTCTCAATCTTGATATTTCTCATGAACATTCTGGGTTTTGAACCTTAATAGGTTTAAGTTAACAACATGTTTAGAGAACAAATTTGATGACAATTAGTGGTTTATTTCAGGTGTAAAGTGATGAGTCAAAGGAATATAGGACTGTTATGTAATAGGCTCGAGACATCTGTTACTAGGTGACATGAAACATTCAGAAGGAAAAAGGTCTGGAACTGGAGAAGAGGAGGGAAGATGAGTTCCACAGGGCAATGTTTAATTTGTCATCATTAAATCTGAGGTAGTGGCAATCTTGGCTGTGGATGGGATGGCTCAGTATAGAACGCAGAGCAACAGGAAGAGGGCCAAGGGCTCAGGGATAGAAATAAACCAGAGCTCCAGTTGAACCACATTCCAACAAACAGTACTGTCAAAAGAAATAGAGGCAAAAGCAAAACCAAGAGAAAAGCAAAGAGAAAAGGAGATACATGATGACCAGCATGTTTCTCACCAGCTAGTCACAGACCCCTTTTCTCCCACAGTTATTGGGTCACCTCCTGTTAGTTGTCAAGGTGTCCTATAGCAGAGGTCCTCTCCATTTTTCCAAATTCTGCTGGAGAAACTTGTCATTAGTGGCTCCTTACCAAAGACATTTATGACAAATAGGTAGAGGGTGACTAACTTGGAAGCAAATAAGCTCCAAGTTAAGTCTCTCCTTGTATGAGCACTCGTCTAAGGCCTTGAGGGTTATTTTAGTATTCATAAATGTGCATTATTTTCCCCCAAAGAAAATACAGCCCCAAACCAGGGTCCATCCATGCATACAGGATAAATTCACACATCTTTCATTTGGAAGGAACTTTGAAGGTCATATATGTCCCTCCAAACTTATAGAAATCTCGCTGCCAACAGTACTTAGAAATCATCATCTAAAGGAGGTGAACTGCTAACTGTGTGTGGATTTTGCTCTGTCACTTGTCCAGTTTCCCCATCTCTAAAAGGACAATAGGTATGAATTTCCTGAAAAGGGAAGTTGTCAAAATAAACAAGATGTTCATAGCAACTTACCTAGCACAAAGGTGAGGTTCAAGATTGATTATTACTATTATTGCTCTGTATCAGAATATTTCCAGAGATTAAAATCTCACCACTTCTCTAGGACAGATGGACAATTTATAAAGGTTAACCTAGGTCTTCCTTATCATGGGCTGGAGCCCATATCCCCATAACTTCCTTTAGAACCACACAATCTGTTTACTCTTTCTTCAAAAGTTTAAAAGAACCATTCATGTACTCTAAGCCTTCTAAGGAGAGGGATGTTCTTTAACTATTAATTGACAGGTCTTAAAATCTTTAAAGCATAGCCTAGTGCCTAGCATTTAGCAAAATTAAATGAACCCTTTAAAGTAAGTGAACGAGTAAGTGAAAAAAAGATGAAAATGTTAGTTGTGTCTGACTCTTTGTGACACCATGGACTGTAGCCTGCCAGAGTCCTCTGTCCATGAAATTCTCCAGGCAAGAATACTGGAGTGGGTTGCCATGCCCTTCTCCAGGAGATCCTCCTGACCCAGGGATCAAACCCAGGTCTCCAGCGTTGCAGGCAGATTCTTTACTATCAGAGTCACCAGGAAAGACCAAGTGAATGAGTAACTGCTGCTGCTACTGCTAAGTCACTACAGTCGTGTGCGACCCCGTCCCTGGGATTCTCCAGGCAAGAACACTGGAGTGGGCTGTCATTTCCTTCTCCAACGCATACAAGTGAAAAGCGAAAGTCAAGTCGCTCAGTCATGTCCGGCTCTTCTCGACCCCATGGACTGCAGCCTACCAGGCTCCTCTGTCCATGGGATTTTCCAGGCAAGAGTACTGGAGTGGGGTGCCATTGCCTTCTCCGAGTGAATGAGTAAGGGAAAACATTAAAGAAGAAAACAAATCTCCATCATTCTATCCTTGGTTCTCACTTCTTAAAATCTGATGGACTAACTCTGAAGAATCAAAACTATTCTGTCAGGACTTCCCTACTGGTCCAGTGGTTATGAGTCCACCTTGCAATGCGGGGAACATGGTTCAATCCCTGTTTGGGCAACTAAGTTCCCACATGCCGTGGGGAAACCAAACCCGTGAGCTGCAACTAGAGTACATGTGCCCCAACTAAGACCTAACACAGTTTTTATATACACACACACACACACACATATATATATATATATTTTTTTTAATTTAGGGGAAAAAAATCTATTCTGTCCAAAACAGAATGCTAGGAAATTATTGCCTCAGGTAATCAAATTACTATTGTTATTCTCTTGACTCAAAGAAAATTGTACAAGTTTATATAAAATTTGGGTAAATACTAACGAGTGCACTTATTGGATCATTTAGTGAGAGTGTATTTTGTTTTGTAAGAAACTGCCAAAATATCTTCCAAAGTGGCTTATCATTTGCATTCTCTCCAGTAATGAATGAGAGTTCCTTTGCTATACATCCTCATCAGCATTTGGTGTTCCAGATTTGTGCCATTCTAATAGGTCTGTAGTGGTATCTCACAGTTGTTTTAATTTTCATTTCCTGGATGTGAAGCATCTTTTCATACCCTTATTTGACATCTACATATTTTCTTTAGCTAGGTGTCTGTTAAGGTTTTTGGCCCATTTTTAAATAGGATTGTTTGTTTCCTTATTGAGTTTTAAGAGTACTTTGAGTTTAAGAGTTCTTTGCATATTTTGCATTAATGGTCCTTTTTGTAGATGTGTCTTTTGAAAATATTTTCTCCTAGTCTGTGGCTTCTGTTCTCATTTTTGCCATTGCTTTTCACAGATTAGAAAATTTTAATTTTAATGCAGTCCATCTTTTCAATTATTTCTGTCACAAATCATGCCTTTGGTGTTATACCTAAAACTCACTGCCATATTCAAGGGCATTGAAGTTTTCTCCTATGTTATCTTGGAGCTTTATGGTTTTGTTTTTTACATTTAGATCTGTGATCCATTTTGAGTTAATTATTGTGAAGAATGTAAGGTTTTTGTTTATATTCAAGTTTTTGCATGTGATGGAAGTACAGTTGTTCCAGAACCATTTGTTGAAAACACTATCTCTTTTCCCAAAAATTAATTAGCTGTATTTTTCAGGGCCTATCACTGGGCTTTCTATTCTGTGCCATTGATCTATTTTTCTATTCTTTCACAGTGACCATACTAATTACATATCTTTATAATAAGTCTTGAACTTGGGCAATGTCAGCCCTCAACTTTGTTCTTTTCCTTCAACACTGCACTGGCTATTCTGGGTCCACAGTTTCTTCCTATGAACTTTAGAATCTGTTTCAGTCTATTTTCTTTTCCTTTTGACAATTCCACAATATCCTGATTACTGTAGCTTTGAAATCTGGTAGTAAACCTGAAAGTTCCATTTTAAAATTCCTCAACACTGTTTTAGCTACTCTAGTTCCTATGCATTTACCTAAAAATTTTAAAATCACCTTGTTAATTTATAGACAGTGTAAGGATTTTGACTAGGATCACACAGGAACTACAGACTTGTTTGAACAGATTCAACATCTTAAAGTGTTTAGTATTTGCATGGTAGAAGTTTTCCATCTTTTCATTTTTGACCTTTCTATATTCTTATGTTTAAAGTGTGTTTCTTGTAAACAACAGTTTTTTTTAATCCATTCTGAAACTATTTGTCTTTTTAAAGGCCATTTATATTTGATATAATTAATAATACAGTTGAGTTTTCTATCTTGCTCTTGTTTTCTATTTACCTCATCTGTTCTTTGTTCATTCATTCTTCCTTTCCTGCCTTTCTCATATCAATCAAGTATGGCTGACAATTCAATTTTATCTTCTCTATTACCTTCTTTTTTACACCTATAGGATCATTCTTCCACTGGTTACACTAAAAAAGAATCACCCTTAATACTCTATATCTTAAATCACTACCAAATGCAAAAATAGTATTTTAATCTTTCCACATAATGGTTATTGCTATTATATGTTTGACTTCAATATACATTTTAAACCCCACAAGATATTCTTATGATTTATACTTTAAACAGTCTTTCTATCTTGGCATACATTTACCTTTTCTGGAGCTGTTTATTTTTGCTTATACTACTGTGATTTATTCAAGAATCACTTTCCTTTACCTTGAAGAATATCCTTCATAGATCTTGTAGTTTATGGCCAGCTGGCAGTGAATTCTCTTTAGCTTTTGCCTGAGTGTATCTTTTCCCACCTTCAATTTTAACTTTTTTTCCAGTGGATCTAGAATTCTAGCTTGATGGGTTTTTTTTTGTTCCTTTCGGTACCTTAAAGTGTCTATTATCTTCTGGCTTCCATGATTTTCTGCTGAAGTCAGTGTTCATTCATATTGTTCCTCCAAAGGTGACATTTTTTTTCTTCTGGCTGGTATAAATATTTTCTTTTCATCTTTGGTTTTCAGCAACTTGAATCTTACTGACCTAGTTGAGATTTTCTTTGCTTTGGGTTCACTGAACTTCTTGAATTTCTGGGTTGACATCTTTTATCAAATATGGAAAGTTCTCATGCATCATTTCTTTGAATATTGCTTCTGGCCCTCCTTCCTCTTTCCTGCTAGTCTCTGTAGACTTATGTTTGAGATCATCAGCCCTATCTTCTTTTGTGTCCAAGTGCCTAGTTAGTTCCTGATTTAGCAGTCCAAGAAGTTCATTTAATTCTTAATTTCTTTTTCACAGAATGCAATAATCTACTGAAATTCTCTGAGCTCATTTACTGCATTTCCAGGGTAGTATATTTAATATGTTATTTATGGTTATTTAAAAGTCCTTGACTATTAATTCCAGATCATTTCTTGGTCTCTGTCTATATTAAACATATCATTGTTAATTGTCATCAAATATTCTTTTCTTCTTTGCATGTCTGATAAATTTTTATTGCACACCGCCTTTTTTAAGAGTTCCAGCTTTGGTATTCTTCCTCGAATGAGTTCTGAGCTTTGCTCTAGCAGATAGCTAGCCTGTTTGTGGATCATCTTAATCCTGCAAATGCCTAGTTTTAATTTTATTAGGGAAAATCTATTTTGGTTTTATTCATTTTCCTAGGGCATTATTTGTATGGCTCCCTTGGTGGTTCAGACAGTAAAGAATCTGCCTGCAATCCAGGAGACCCAGGTTCGATCCCTGGGTTGGGAAGATCCCCTGGAGAAGGAAATGGCAACCCACTTGCCTGGAAAACCCCATGGACAGAGGAGCCTGGTGGGCTACAGTTCATGGGATTGCAGAGTCAGAGAAGACTGAGTGACTAACACACACACACCACATGGCATTATTTGTACGCTTAGTATCCTTCAGGAGGGTCTCAAACAAATGTCTAAGTTGTTTACCAAAGTCCATTCTGGCTGGGTCCCAACTTAAATCTCTCTCCAGAATTGTGATTTACATGATCTCAAATTTCCACTTCTCAGCCGCTATACAGTATCAGGGCTCCAGAATCTTGCCCCTGGGACTATGCAGCATGGGCATTCAGCTAAGGAACTCTTGGGAATATCCACAGGGATTTGTGGGGTTCTCTCTCTGTGGCCCTCTCTCTGCCAGCTGATTTCCCTGGTGCCTCAAGCTACCTTTGCAGCTCCAAGCTGGAGCTGAGTGTCTGCTGCCTGGTGAAACTCCCTGCTTCGTCTCAGCCTCCAGTACTTCTGCTGGAAAAAAAAAAAAAATGGCCCCAAGGGAAATATGTGTACACGGGGTCGTCCCTTGCCTTCTCTGACTCAAACATTGTAGCCACCCCCACTTTGGCCGCTGTTAATAAACAAAAATGTAGTATTATATATTTTGTCCAGGTTTTGTAGTTATTTCATGGTAGAAGTGTTTAAGTGTGTTATTAGCTATCTATCTTGTCCATATCCAAAGTCTTGTCTAATAATTGCATGAATGAATAAATTTTATGCTCACCCTGATCTTCTTAAAAACAAACCTAAAATGCAGGATTTCAAAATATGTTTTAGTTTATCTCCTTTGTATTAGATCAACATCCAAAGTAAAGTACTCTTTGGGTTCTGATTGTGGCATCTTACTAGTTAGCACTGCCCCTCATAATTGGTCTATTCTTAAATCTAACAAGTATCCCTTTTACATTTTTCTCTTAAATATAACTTAATAACTCTGCTGAATGGTAGGGCAGTAGGCTCAGAGTCAAACATCTTACTCTGATCTAGCAAGAATCTACTTACTAGGATATTTGTGGCAATTCTGTCCAAACTGTTAGTTTTTAATTTGCTCAATATTAATGTAAGTTTACATTTACCTTGTTCATAAAGACAATGGGAAGGCTGGCTGAAATTAGAAAATGTCCTATGTATGAGTATAAGGGCTATTTACAAAGTGAAACAAAGGTAACCTGGTAAGATATTTTTACTACATGGTAGTTGTTTCCTATTCTTTTCTGACTACTGCCAAAAAATTCATTTCAGGATCTTCTCTAGAATATTGCCAGGGATCCATCTCAAACTTTATCATTGTATAGGTAACAGAATCTACTACAAAAATAGAAAAAAATCTATACTACAAAAATCTATTACAAAAATAGAAAATTTCTATATGCCCATTTTTCTGGCCGTTTATCTGTCATTTATGGATTTACCAAATATTATCAAAGAATTCCTGTTCCACAGGCAAATAGCAATTTTATGTGATGGGAAAGAAACATTAAATTTTAATTCATAATCCTCTTACTAGCTATGTAATGGGCAATTTACTTAAACCTTTAAACTTCTGTCCTTTGTTACATGGAGATAAAATGTTTGAAAACTTGCTTTGAAGATTAGGGAAATATATGAAGGCAACTATTATATTTCCATCTGAGAGTTATCCAAACAAAATTGCATCTATATTAACACCACTGCTGCTATAGTATTCTGCATATAATTCATCTGAGCTTGGATACTTGAACTAATTTAAATAGCCTCATGTTTTCTCACTATCTTTTCTCCTATTATGATCTTAATTATCTCCAGTCAAAGTTCAGTCCTTTCTCTCCTAAAGACTGCTCTGCCTAGAAGCAACTACATAGCCTCAGAAAGGAATGTGTATATTTATATTCCTCTCTTCTCTTATTATTACTTATTTTCAAGAGACTTACCTTTTCCTGTTTACTGTCTTGCTCCAGACAGAATTAACAAAATCATTTTGCCTCTTTTAACATTGTTAAAAAACTAATTTCATGCTGTGCTCTTTTTCTCTTTTTTTTTTCCAGTTACCACTACTGATGGTCTTTGCCCTTTCTTGCGGGATTCTCCCATGATTTTTCCTTAGCTCCTCTTTAAAATACCCTTAGTCCTTTGTGATGCAGCCTCACTGACATCTTTTCCACTTTGAGATCTCTCCACTTGTTCATATTTAGTTAGCTGAAAGTAGAGTAAGAAACTCATTTTTCCCTCTCTTCCTCCTTTCATTTCCCCCTTTCTCTTCTTCCCTCCCCTACTTTCTTCTTAGCTTCTCATTCCTCTTGTTATGAAATTTAAAAGCCTGTTTAGCAAGATCCTGGTTTTTCTCTTACGTTAAAAAAAAGCGATGTCTGTGTGTGCGCGCACACCTGCGTCCTTTTCACACACGTTTGTCTCATTTACTCCCAAGACGTAAACTTCGAGAGAAGGGAAAGCCAAGAAGACCTCTATTAATATATTCCTCTGTATGAACAAATGCTCATCACGTGTCAAAAAATAAATGCATCGGGCTGCTCTCTAGAGAAAGGTTTTCAACCAAGTCGTATAGTGTAATGGAGCTGATGTTCTTTCATCAATAAGTTGTGCCCAAGAAATTTACTTCCTTCCAATCCTTTCAAGCAAACCAATTTAGAAGAGAACACGACGAAACCAACTGACCGACTGAAATCTTTTCCTGAAGCACCGGAGGGGGGCACAATTAGGAGACAGTGTGGTCGCGCTGGGTGGGTGAGTCTCCCATCTCCTGGGAGCCCACCTGGGGGGAACGCTGGGTTGTTCATTGCAACACTGTTTACAATAGCCAGGACATGGAAGCAACCTAGATGTTCATCGGCAGATGAATGGATAAGAAAAGTGTGATACATATACACTAATGGAATATTACTCAGCTATTAAAAAGAGTACATTTGAATCAGTTCTAGTGAGGCAGATAAAACTGGATCTCTTGAAGAGATCTCTAGTCTTTCCCATTCTATTGTTTTCCTCTGTTTCTTTGCATTGATCACTGAGGAAGGCTTTCTTTTTTCTTTTGCTTTTAATTGGAGGCTAATTACTTTACAAGACTTACAGAGCAAAGTAAGTCAGAAAGAAAAGCACCAATACAGTATATTAAAGCATATATATGGAATTTAGAAAGATGGTAACAATGACCCTATATGTGAGACAACAAGTGAGACACAGATGTACAAAACAGACTTTTGGACTCTGTGGGAGAAGGCGAGGGTGGGATGATTTGATAGAATAGCATTGAAACATGTGTATTATCATATGTGAAAGAGATCACCAGTCCAGGTTTGATGCATAAGACAGGGTGCTCAGGGCTGGTGCACTGGGATGACCCTGAGGGATGGGATGGGGAGGGAGGTGGGAGGGAGGTTCAGGAGGGGGAAAACGCATACACCCATGGCTGATTCATGTGACTGTATGGGGAAAACACCACAATATTGTAAAGTAATTAGCCTCCAATTAAAAGCGAAAGAAAAAAGAAAGCCTTCTTCAGTGATCAATGCAAAGAAACAGAGGAAAACAATAGAATGGGAAAGACTAGAGATCTCTTCAAGAAAATCAGAGATACCAAGGGAACATTTCATGCAGAGATGGGCACAAAAAAGGACAGAAATAGTAGGGACCTCACAGAAGCAGAATACATTAAGAAGAGGTGGCAAGAATACACAGAAGAACTATACAAAAAAAATCTTCATGACCAGATAACCAATATGGTGTGACCACTCACCTAGAGCCAGACATCCTGGAATGTGAAGTCAAGTGGACCTTAGGAAGCATCACTACATACAAAGTTCGTGGAGGTGATGGAGTTCCAGTTGAGCTATATCAAATCCTGAAAGATGATGCTGTGAAAGTGCTGCACTCAATATGCCAGCAAATTCAGAAAACTCAGCAGTGGCCACAGGACTGGAAAAGGTCAGTTTTCATTCCAATCCCAAAGAAAGGTAATGCCACAGAATGCTCAAACTACAGCACAATTGCACTCATCTCACACACTAGGAAAGTAATGCACAAAATTCTCCAAGCCAGGCTTCAAACAGTACGTGAACCATGAACTTCCAGCTGTTCAAGCTGGTTTTAGAAAAGGCAGAAGAACCAGAGATTAAATTGCCAACATCCACTGGGATCATCCAAAAAGCAAGCCTTCCAGAAAAACACCTATTTCTTCTTACTGACTATGCCAAAGCCTTTCACTGTGTGGATTACAACAAAGTGTGGAAAATTCTTCAAGAGACAGGGATACCAGACCACCTGACCTACCTCCTGAGAAATCTATATGCAGGTCAATATGCAACAGTGAGAACTGGACATGGAACAACAGGCTGGTTCCAAATCAGGAAAGGAGTGCGTCAAGGCTGTATATTGTCACCCTGCTTATTTAAATTATATGCAGAGTACATCATGAGAAATGCTGGACTGGAGGAAGCACAACCTGGAATCAAGAATGCCAGGAGAAATATCAATAACTTCAGATATGCAGATAACATCACCCTTATGGCAAAAGCAAAGAAGAACTAAAGAGCCTCTTGATTAAAGTGAAAGAGGAGAGTGAAAAAGTTGACTTAAAACTCCACATGCATAAAACTAAGATCATGGCATCTGGTCCCAACACTTCATGGCAAACAGATGGAGAAACAATGGAAATAGTGACAGAGTTTATTTTGGGGGGCTCCAAAAGCACTGCAGATGGTGACTCCAGCCATGAAACTAAAAGATGCTTGCTCCTTGGAAGGAAAGTTATGACCAACCTAGACAGCATATTAAAAAGCAGAGACATTACTTTGCCAACAAAGGTCTGTCTAGACAAAGCTATGGTTTTTCCAGTAGTCATGTATGGATGTGAGAGTTGGACTATAAAGAAACCTGAGCACTGAAGAATTGAAGCCTTTGAACTGTGGTGTTGGAGAAGACTCTTGAGAGTCCCTTGGACAGCAAAGAGATCCAACCAGTACATCCTAAAGGAAATCAGTCCTGAATATTCACTGGAAGGACTGATGTAGAAGCTGAAACTCCAGTACTTTGGCCACCTGATGTGAAGAACTGACTCATTGGAAAAGACTCTGATGCTGGGAAGACTGCAGGTGGGAGGAGCAGGGGACGACAGAGGATGAGATGGTTGGATGGCATCACCAACTCAATGGATATGAGTTTGAGTAAGCTCTGGGAGTTGGTGATGGACAGGGAAGACTGCATGCTGCTGTCCATGGGGTCGCAAAGAGTCAGAGATGACTGAGCGACTGAATTGAACTGAACTGAATATGAAAAGGTCTTGTAGGTCTTCATAGAACCATTCAATTTCAGCTTCTTCAGCATTGCTGGTTGGGGCATAGGCTTGGATTACCGTGATATTGAATGGTTTGCCTTGGAAATGAACAGAGATCATTCTGTCTTTTTTGAGATTGCATCCAAGTACTGCATTTTGGACTCTTCTGTTGACTATGATGGCTACTCCATTTCTTCTAAGGGATTCCTGCCCACAGTAGTAGATATAATGGTCATCTGAGTTAAATTGACCCTTTCCAGTCCATTTTAGTTTGCTGACTCCTAGAATGTCGATTTTCACTCTTGCCATCTCCTGTTTGACCACTTCCAATTTGCCTTGATTCATGGGCCTAATATTCCAGGTTCCTATGCAATATTACTCTTTACAGCATTGGACCTTGCTTCTATCACCAGTCCCATCCACAACTGGGTATTGTTTTTACTTTGGCTCCATCCGTTCATTCTTTCTGGAGTTATTTCCCCCACTGATCTCCAGTAGCATATTGGGCACCCACTGACCTGGGGAGTTCCTCTTTCAGTATCCTATCATTTTGCCTTCTCATATTGTTCATGGGGTTCTCAAGGCAAGAATACTGAAGTGGTTTGCCATTCCCTTCTCCAGATGTCCTTTTCATTATAGGGGACTGGAATGCAAAAGTAAGAAGTCAAACATCTGGAGTAACAGGCAAATTTGGCGTTAAAGTACAGAATGAAGCAAGGCAAAGGCTAATAGAGTTTTGCCAAGAGAACGCACTGGTCACAGCAAACACCCTCTTCCAACAACACAAGAGAAGACTCCACATATGGACTTCACCAGATAGTCAACAACAAAATCAGATTGATTATATTCTTTGCAGCCAAAGATGGAGAAGCTCTATACAGTTGGCAAAAACAAGACCAGGAGCTGACTGTGGCTCAAATCGTGAACTGCTTATTGCCAAATTCAGACTTAAACTGAAGAAAGTAGGGATAACCACTAGGCCATTTCAGGTATGACCTAAATCAAATCCCTTATGACTATACAGTGGAAGTGAGAAATAGATTTACGGGACTAGATCTGATAGACAGAGAGCCTGATGAACTATGGATGGAGGTTCGTGACATTGTACAGGAAAGAGAGATCAAGACCATCCCCATGGAAAAGAAAGGCAGAATGGTTGTCTGAGGAGGCCTTATAAATAGCTGTGAAAAGAAGAGAAGCGAAAAGCAAAGGAGAAAAGGAAAGACATTCGCATTTGAATGCAGAGTTCCAAAGAATTGCCAGGAGAGATAAGAAAGCCTTCCTCAGCAATCAATGCAAAGAAATATAGGAAAACAACAGAGTGGGAAAGACTAGAGATCTCTTCAAGAAAGTTAGAGATACCAAGGGAACATTTCATGCAAAAATGGGCTCAACAAAGGACAGAAATGCTATGGATCTAACAGAAGCAGAACATATTAAGAAGAGGTGGCAAGAATACACAGAACTGTACAAAAAAGATCTTCATGACCCAGATAATCACAATGGTGTGATCACTCACCTAGAGCCAGACATCCTGGAATGTGAAGTCAAGTGGACCTTAGGAAGCATCACTATGAACAAAGCTAGTGGATGTGATGGAATTCAAGTTGAGCTATTTCAAGTCCTGAAAGATTACGCTGTGAAAGTGCTGCACTCAATATGCCAGCAAATTCAGAAAACTCAGCAGTGGCCACAGGACTGGAAAAGGTCAGTTTTCATTCCAATCCCAAAGAAAGGTAATGCCACAGAATGCTCAAACTACAGCACAATTGCACTCATCTCACATGCTAGGAAAGTAATGCACAAAATTCTCCAAGCCAGGCTTCAGCAATATGTGAACAGAGAACTTCCAGCTGTTCAAGCTGGTTTTAGAAAAGGCAGTGGAACCAGAGATCAAATTGCCAATATCTGCTGGATCATCAAAAAAGCAAGAGAGTTACAGAAAAACATATATTTCTGTTTTATTGACTACACCAAAGCCTTTCACTGTGTGGATCACAATAACCTGTGGAAAATTCTGAAAGAGATGTGAATACCAGACCACCTGACCCGCCTCTTGAGAAACCTGCATGCAGGTCAGGAAGCAACAGTGAGAACTGGACATGGAACAACAGACTGGTTCCAAATTGGGAAAGGAGTTCGTCAAGGCTGTATGTCGTCACCCTGCTTATTTAACTTATATATAGTGTACATCATGAGAAATGCTGGGATGGCAGATGCACAAGTTGGAATCAAGATTTCTGGGAGAAATATCAATAACTTCAGATATGCAGATGACACTACCCTATGGAAGAAAATGAAGAGGAACTAAAAAGCCTCTTGATGAAAGTGAAAGAGGAGAGTGAAAAAGTTGGCTTAAAGCTTAACGTTCAAAAAATGATAATCAAAAAAAAAAAAAAAAAAAGCTTAACGTTCAGAAAACTAAGATCATGACATCTGGTCCCATCACTTCTTGGGAAATAGATGGGGAGACAGTGGAAATAGTGACAGACTTCATTTCTGGGGGCTCCAAAATCACTGCAGATGGTGACTGCAGTCATGAAATTAAAAGATGCTTACTCCTTGGAAGAAAAGTTATGACCAACCTAGGTAGCATATTAAAAAGCAGAGACATTACTTTGCCAACAAAGTTACACCTAGTCAAGGCTGTGGTTTCTCCAGTAGTCATGTATGGATGTGAGAGTTGGACTCTGAAGAACGCTGAGCACCGAAAAATTGATGCTTTTGAACTATGGTGTTGGAGAAGACTCTTGAGAGTCCCTTGGACTGCAAGGAGACCCAACCAGTCCATCCTAAAGGAGACAAGTCCTGGGTGCTCATTGGAAGGATTGATGCTGAAGCTGAAACTCCAATACTTTGGCCACCTCATGCGAAGAGTTGACTCATTGGAAAAGACACTGAGGCTGGGGGGATTGGAGGCAGGAGGAGAAGGGGACGACAGAGGATGAGATGGCTGGATGGCATCACCGACTCGATGGGCATGAATTTGAGTAAACTCCGGGAGTTTGTGATGGACAGGGAGGCCTGGCGTGCTGCGATTTATGGGGTCGCAAAGAGTCAGATATGACTGAGTGACTGAACTGAACTGAACTGAATATGAAAAAGAAGAGGACACTGAGAAAAATATCTCTAATTTAGTGCTTTTATTTAAGAGGGATCTTATTTTAAACTGTTGCTGTTTAGTTGCTAAGCTGTGTCCAACTCTTTTGCAATCCCATCGACTGTAGCCCACCAGGATCCTCTGTCTGTGGGATTTCCCAAGAATAATGGAGTGGGTTGCCATTTCCTTCTACAAGGGATCTTTCAACCCAGGTATTGAACTCAAGTCTCCTGCATCTCCTGCACTGCAGGCAGACTCTTTACAACTGGGCCATCAGGGAAGCTATTTTAAATTAGTACTTCTCAAATTTTAATGTGCATAAGAATAACCCCAGAACCCTTTTAAAACACAAATTCCCAGGCAGCACCCTCCAGATTCTAATTCAGTAAGTCCCAGTGGAGCTTGAAAATTTGCACGTCTAACCATCTTTCCATTGAAGCTGAAGCTTCTGGTCCAGGGACCACAGCTTAAGTAAGACTGTCCTAATCTCCATCAGGTGTGAAGAGTCTACAAAAGAGAATACACTTTTCATTTTTCATCTTTGTTCAAAAATGCTACACAAGCACCCTTGCAATATATTCCTCCAATACAATAACCTGTGAACACATTTTATTTGTTATTTTATTTATTATTTATTTGGTATCTATATCTATTGCTAAAAGTAGATTCTATTGAGATGTGGGTTGTGTTAATTTGGTTGTTGTTACTGTTACAAGTAAACCTTTCACACAGTTCCAGTCATGGCCTTTGGTGTTAAAAAAATCCAGATTACCTAAAGAATAGCAACAATGTGTCAGATTGCCAATGTGGGAGACTGTTTAAAGGCCAGAAATTCCTTGCTCTCACACTTAGCACTTTTTGCACAGTGAGTGACTGCTGATTCTCCCATTCAGATTTGAAATCTATTTTTCAACATCCTGAACTTGAACTGGCCATATGACTTGCTTTAACCAATAGAATCCACTAAAAGAGCCATTCCGTAAGTCCCAGCCCCTAAACCTCAAAAAGCCTTGCAGTTTCTGCCTTTTTCTTTTTGCAAAATGTCTTGAAACTGCTCAGTGAGGAAGCTAATCTAGCCAAATGGAGGATGAGACACTGTAGGGGAGGACAGAGGCACCCCAGCCAACAGCTAGCACCTCCCGGGTGTGCAAAAGCAGTCATCCTGGACTTTAAGTCCCATAGACCTGAAGCTGAATGCTGTTGCATGAACGAGCTCAGGTCACATCAGCGGAGGATCTGCTCAGTCAACCCTCAGAAACGTGAGAAGTAACAAAATAGTGTTTTAAGTCACTATGTTTTGGGGTGTTTTGTTAAGCTGTAAGTAACTGGCACAGCTATCCTGAATATTTCAGTGAATCTGGAGAAGGAAAGGTCCTGAGAGTCTATAACTAGGAAAAGAATAATAACATGAGAGCACCTCACAGTCAGCAGTGCCTGTAGTGAACAGGCAGAGTCCCGCAGATACAAGCAGACAGACCAGTGGGGAGGGAGGAGGCACATTCACAGATGACTCCTAAAAAAAATCATCAATAATTTTTCTGTGTCTGAGGGAGTAAATAACAATAACATAGTCAATAAAAAGACCCTCTGCTTCTCCACTTTCACCTGAGGCTGAGAAAGCTTGCTTAGACGCAGAGTACATGATCATGTGCAACCGAAAAAAAGCATTTCCCAACACACAGGCAGAACACTGGTTCTGGAAGAAAAGAAGCAGATCTTTCCAGAGTAGAACCCCAAAACTGAGGATTTACTTTTTCAAGGGAAATGGGTAGGATTTGCACTGAAGTAATACCTTCTTCCCTATCTCTCAATCAAATGACCTGAATAAAGACATCTTAAAATATTACCTTGCCTTTCTAAAACCTTTTATAAATTTTTATCTTTCATTTCCAAGGGATTTTCTTTGACCCTGGTAAGTAAGATATCAAAAATTGTATTGCCTTCACTTAAAAAGAAAAAAAAGTTGACTCTTAAGTCCATATTAAAACTTGCCCAACATCTAATTGATAAATAATCAACATCCCTTGCACTTGAATCATCCCAAGTTCAATAGATCACAGTGAGGAGGTTGAGGACCTCTGATTCAGACAGAAAATGAATAGCAAGGATGTCATTTAGAGTTCAGTTTCTTGCCCCATTTCCCCAGTGTACTTATTGAGTCTGAGGTAAGACCCTGAATCTGCACTTTTTTAAAAAAATTTTAGTTGGAGGATAATTATTTTACAGTGTTTTGTTGATTTCTGCCACACATTAACATGAATCAGCCCTAGGTATACATATGCCCCTCCCTCTTGAACCTCCCTCCCACCTCCCACCCCATCCAGACACCCCTCTAGGTTGTCACAGAGCACTGGGTAAGCTCCCTGTGTCATACAGCAAATTCTCACTGGCTATCTAGTTTACGTATGGTAATATATATGTTCAATGCTACTCTCTCAATTGATCCCACACTCTCCTTCCCCCACTGTGTACACAAGTCTGTTATCCATATCTGTGTCTCTATTGCTGCACTGTAAGTAGGTTCATGAGTACCATTTTTCTATATTCCATATATATGCATTAATGTACAGTATTTGTCTTTCTAACTTCACTCTTGCATAACAGGCCCTAGGTTCATCCATCTCAGTTCAGCAGGCTCATATTCATTCTTTTTTATGACTAATATTTCATTGTATATATGTACCACAATTTTATTTACTGGATCTGCACTTTTAACGGGTATCCCAAGGGGATTCTTATGCAAGTGATTCTCTGGTCAGTCTTTGGAAAACACCGGAGGAGTTTGAACAGACAGTGTTGGAGTGACCTGAATCCAGCCGCAGCCCTACCCATCACCGTTGTGTGACTTGGGGCAAGTTGATGTCTCTGATAACTTACCTCAGAATCTTCATCTATAAAATGGGACCATAATAGTACTGTATTCATTTGATACAACTGCTGTAACAATGTACCGCAAACTAGATGGCTTGGCAACAGAGATTTACTGTCTCACAATTTGAGGGTCAGCAAACCTGAAATTAACATGTTGGCAAGGTTGGTTCCTTCTGAGGGGTATGAAGGAGAATCAGCACCAGGCCCCTCTCCTACTTCTTCTGGCTTGCTGGTAATCTTTGGCATTCTTTGGCTTATACATCTCTGCCTTCATCTTCACCTGATTATCTCCCTATATACAATCTGTGTCCATATTCCCCATTTCATAAGAATATCAATCGTAATTGGATTAAGGGCCCACCCTAATCCAATGTGACTTCATATTAACTAACTAATCTGCAACAGCCCTATTCCCAAATAAAGTCACATTCTGAGGTCCTGGGGGTTTAGGACTTCAACATATGAATTCTTGAGTGACACAGTTCAATCCAGAAAGTTTCCACCTCTCCAAGTTGCACTGAGATAAATGTACATAACATATTTAACACATAATGCTTGGAAAGATTGAAGGCAAGAGAAGAGGGCATCAGAGGATGAGATGGTTGGATGGCATCACTGACTCAATGATATGAATTTGAGCAAAGTCCGGGAGATGGTGAAGGACAGGGAAGCACGGCATGCTACAATCCATGGGGTCACAAAGAGTCAGACCCAACTTAGTGACTGAACAACAACTAGCATTTATAAGCCTAAATAAGTGATAGCCATTAACTAATAGTATATCATTGTGTATGGTTGTTGTTCAGTTCCTGTCATGTCTGACTGTTTGTGACCCCATGGTTTATAGCATGCCATGCTTCTCTGTCCTTCACCATCTCCCGGAGTTTGCTCAGATTCACACCCACTGAGTCAGTGATGCTATCTAACTATCTCATCCCCTGCCACCGTCTTCTCCTTTTGCCTTCAATCTTTCCCAGCATCAGGGTCTTTTCCAATAAGTTGGCTCTTCGATATCAGGTGGCCACAATACTGGAGCTTCAGCATCAGTTCTTCCAATGAATATTCAGGGTTGATTTCCTTTAGGATTGACTGGTTTGATCTCCTTGTGGTCCAAGGTACTCTGAAGAGTCTTATCATTGTGTATATCATATGTATATTATGTCTTGTGTATCCCCTTTCTATCTTTACTACAGACTGTGACATATAAGTAGAATGTAAACAAGAATGCAAACATTGGCCCTTTCAAAATTCTCTGTATATACTAGAAGAATAAATGATCTGGCATGTTTTCTATGCTTTAGGAAATACAAGAAAATAGACAATTATGCAAACCCTATGAATGCACTCAGGATCTGAAAGTTTCTGGGAAACAGGGCAACTGTCTTGGTGACTTCTTCTGCTTTAAAAAACAAAACAAACAAACAAAAAAACACCTTTTTTTAAAATGCTGCTTTTAATTATACTACTTGGGCCCCAGGGTACTGAGAGTTTTCTAATCTTTTGCCTTCTGTAAAAGGGTTTTCCAATCATTTGGAGACTTTATTTTCTTAGTTATATCTTAGTTAATAGAATTGCTGAATCCCTTGGAAATTAAAGTAATCTAAAGGGTTTATTATTTAGCTTGATAATTAAATTCTCCATGTTCTCTCCTAATGTGGTGCTTCATACAAAGAAAAGACCCACCATTAAAAATGTAAGTAGACTTGGGTAAGAACAATTCTCAGAGTAACAATATCTGCTCTCATTATTTCCCAGCAAAGTATCCGCTTTGTAGATAATATGCTGAAAACTTAAATGCTTATCAAAGAGAGCAAGACATAGCTAAGTTACTGGCTCTGCCATTTAATTCTTTGATGACTTTTTGTGGAAGTTTGAGAGCTCTCAAAACATGCGTTTCTTGGCTGGAATGGCAAGGACAGGTAACTATGTAATGCACCCATGTTTCCATGAAGTTATAAAAATTCCCAGCTGGGGTCATCAGCATATGGTCAAAGTCTGACCTTTTGCAAGACTCAAGGAAATATTCACCAAACTTCTTCAGAAGTATAGTGGAGGGCTTCCCTGGTGGCTCACTGGTAAAGAATCCCTCACCAAAGCAGGAGACACAGGTTCAGCCCCTGGTCTGGGAAGATCCCACATGCCATGGAGCCACAAAGTCTGTGGGCCACAACTGCTGAGCCTGTGCTCTAGAGCCCAGGGGCCACAACTACTTAAGCCCATGCTCCTAGAGCCTGTGCTCCACAATGAGAGAGGCCACCACAATGAGAAGCCTGTACACCACAACTAGAGACTAGCCTCCACTCGCCACAACTAGACAAAAGCCCAAGTAGCAATGAAGACTTGACACAGTCAATAATAAATAATGCTTTTAAAAAAGAATGAAAATTGGGTATGATTTCCTCTTTATAATGCCTCCCTACATAGTCCCTCAATCAAAGACCTGAGAATGATAACTTATGGTCTGCACCTTTGTAAAATCCTTTATAATTTTTAAAGTTCATTCAAGGGATTGAATTTGATCCTGTCAAGTAAGGTAAGGCACACCTTATTGGACCTTCTTGAAAAAAAAAAAAGAAAGTCCATCATTCTTTTCAATCTTGTGGGAGACATCTATTCGTTTTAGCCAGGCCAACATCCAGCACCTACCCATAAGTAGGTTGCCAGTCTTCTTTCAGGGAACTATCTCTTTCCCACCTCCTTTGCCATGTGATTGGATGGGCTGATCCCAACCCCCACCAACCAAACCTCTAGAAATGAGCATATGATTCATATTAACCAATTGGAGCATTCCATTTTCCAGGCCACAGTTACTGACCCAGGAATGGACCAGTGGCATTAGATGCTTCAAAGAGAACTGGCTACAGTCCCTTTATTAGAACCATTGGGACAGATGGGTTGTTTTCCCAAAGGGTGCTAAGTTGGTATGGTGTCATCCTTGTCTCCATAAGGGAGAACATGCCCGAGAATGAAACTAAAACAAAGAAAATCAGGATTAAGAATTGAGAGAGACCTTATTGGCGATGTTTAGACCTGGATTTCCCTGTGCCTGAAACACGACTGCTTGGCTTTTCAGATGCTTGAGCAGATATAGATTCTCTTTTTGCCCCCTTGAAGCAATGTTTCTTCTTAAAATAGTTCAAGTCTCCACTATATTGATAACAATGAGATGTAACATTCCTGGTATTAAGGACAATCATGGATAGGAAGCAGACCCACTGAACTGTGATTTCCTTTTGAAATGATCTCCACTCTTGTGGTCACATGATGATTTAATAAAATGTTAGTGACTGTACAAATAAATACGCTCAAAGGAATCATGTGACCTTGTAAATCAACTCATTTCCTTCCCTTGGTTCCTCCAGTTCCTCCTCAGGTCTGGTTTTCAGAAGCTCACATTGAGATAAGGATTCATGGGCAAGGGACCGATTTAGGCCATGGGGAAACTGGTAACAGAAAGGAGAAAGCCAGACAGGGAAGAGGAAGGAGCCTGGCCAGGCACAGTCTGGCAGAGTCGAGAGAGGGTGCTGCTAGCTTGGAGGGTGAGTCACAGCCCAGAGTGGTCCCCATTTGAGGCAAGGAGTTGGGGTTTTCCTACTCCTACACTTGTCATTTGCTGGCACAGCCCCCAAAGAGTATAAGTTTTATGAGCGACCAAAAGCATCCAATAGCCCAAGGGCAGACCTCTGAAAGGTTTCAGTGAATCTTTGGGGCCTCAGTGAATGGTCTTCTCAAGAAACCATTGGGAAAAAAAAGAAAAGAAAGAAACCACTGGGACAAAACCACAGTGACAGAGGAGGAGATTCAAATCTGGTTTAAAAAAAACAGACATGTCCAGGCAGATCCCCAGTATTACCTCACTTTCACCCCCCTTCAGGCAGGTTCTTAAGAAATTCATTCTTAAAGAAAAATTTATTCTTAAAAGAAAATGGAGAAAGACTATTACCCAGGCTGTCAGTCATTATTCTTAACTTTCTGCCATTAGTTTAACATCTAATCTTTATCAATACTAGGAACACCATATTCCACACTACTAAAATTACAACTGTTGGTCAGACTTCAAACAGTAGAACTATTACAGCACAAAGCCAGATTCTTCCATTCCTAACTCCTCTGGCTATTTAAGTCAAGAACTTTGAACTCAGTTGCAATTCCTTGGCTTCGATTCACAAATGCTCTGGTGGCCTTAGAAGGTTCGCATCTAATTTATGAACAAATAATATGTTTTTGCTCCATCCTTTCACAGTCTTCTATCCTTTTGTATATTTGAAAGAGCATATATTTTAGGTCTTAATACATTGTGTAGTCATGTTTCAACAAAATATGAGCATATTTTAAATCTGTAGTCTACGTCTGACAGTTGGTCGAAGGCAGAATACATAAAATACAGATGTACATATATTTATACACACACATTCTCATTTTCCAAGGACATCAGATGAATTATAAAGTTATATAATTGCCATGTTATATGTATTTGTATCTATTGTCCATAATATCTATTTATCAGTATTTAAAATCATCCACATTCAATGAATTTTTGTCTACTGAATTATTTACCTTACTTTTTCCTTCCATCTCTCAAGGCATAAAATTTTAGGATTTGCTGTCTCCTTGATTGCCAGAAACTTTTCTAACACACACACATATATATACATATATATATGTTTATATATATGTATATAATTGCCATAAACTTTTGTAACACACACACACACACACACATATATATATATATACACATATATATATATATGCCAGCCACTAAATGCCTAAGAGATTTTCTACATTTTTTAAGTATGTTAAGAACCTATGAATCATTTTACTACCAAGTTATAAAAGTCTGAAAATATGAGCGAGCTGATGAAAATGCCAAGTTTCCTTGGAGCATCTCTGATGATAGAAGTGATTGTCTCCCTCTCTTTTACCAAAGAACACATTCTTTCTGTTTAAGAGAAAGGTTTAAATCATTATACTCCACTGCAGAAAGAGAAAAACACAACTATGGGGTTGGGATAAGGCAAGAGAAAGAGAGAAATTCTTAGGTCTTCTTTTGAAAAGCATTCTCTAGATAAGCCTTGCTTTTCAAAATAGAAGGCACACAGACACTGTTGATCTCTGAGTCCTAGAAGTAGAGAAAGGAAAGATAAATTGCAGGGGTAGGAAGTAGGTATCACATCAGTCTCATTTTTCACTTATTATTCTTTTTTCTGACTGGTTAAGCACTGGTCTTCAGGGAACACTGAAGTTAAATTCTGAGGGGCCTCATGATGCCAATGGGAATAAACTATATGAGAACAACTCATAATCAGTTGACCATCTGCTGTAAAACTTACAGAGGATTTTCAAGGGGATACTCTTCCAGATGAAAGAAAATCATGTTATTCCCCAAATACTAATGCCATTTTTCTCTTCCCTACTTTCTTCTTGTACATGTGTGTGCTAAGTCACTTCAGTCATGTCCAACTCTTGTGACCCTATGGACCATAACCCACCAGGCTCCTCTGTCCATGGGATTCTCTAGGCAAGAAAATTGGAGTGGGTTGTCATGCTCTCCTTCCAGGGGATCTTCCTGACCCAAGGAGCAAAGCTGTGTCTTTTACATCTCCTGCACTGGTGGGCAGGTTCTTTACTGTTAGCTCCACCCAACCCTCCTCTTGTATGCATGTTCACAGTTCTTTAAGTCAGCATCATGGTATTATTACAAAACAAATTTGCTGTCACAACACTTCAGTTTCAGGTTAATCAGTGGGCATGCTCTCCTTTACTGAGACCCCTGCCCCCCAAAAAAAGTTTTAATTAAAAAAAAAAAAATGTTGGTACTCTAGGAAACACCCATGCCAGCACTCCTCACTTCCACGCAAAAGTCAGTTTCCCAGACCTCCTGATTCTTTTAATCCTCATTTAACTCCTTCTTAACTCCCTACCCCATCCCCATGCCATGGAGCAAAAACCAACAGGCTCTTAAGCACTCAAGAGAAATTTTAAATGTTTTGATCATTTCTCTGGTTTTCCAAAAATGAAATATAATATGTGCTTAGTCACTCAGTCATGTCCAACTCTTTGAGACCCCATAGACTGCAACCTGCCAGACTCCTCTGTCCATGGGGATTCTCCAGACAAGAATACTGGAGTGGGTTGCCATGTCCTCCTCCAGGGGATCTTCCCAAACCAGGGATGGAACCCAGGTCTCCTGCATTGTAGATAGCTGTCTGAGCCATCAGTGAAGTCCATATATACTTATATAACCATATATACATATATCCCCTTGCTTGCTGGCCAGAGGCAAATGTCACTGGATTTACATATACTTTACTGGTGCAACCCTATGGTGACTGTTCTTGTTTAATTGCTAAGTAGTGTCTGACTCTTTGTGACGCCATGGACTATAGCATGCCGGGTTCTCTATCCTCCACTGTCTCCTGGAGTTTGCTCAGTTTATGTCCACTGAGTCAGTCATGCTATCTAACCAGCTTATCCTCTGCTGTGTTCTTCTTTTGCCTTCTTTCTTTTCCAGCATCAGGTCTTTTCCAACATGGTGACTAGCAGCGTGCAATTGCATGGTGAGATTTGGGAAGTTGTTCTGAACATGGTGCTGAATTAATTAACCCATCATGGAGGGGTCAGCATTCATTCCTCAGATTATAGGGACACATGCTCCTCACATTCAAAACTCTTGGGACTATCCTCTGATTGCCCTTAGGAGCATCCACTAGAAAAAAAATTGCCAGTCAAATTGGGACAGTATGAAAACCTCAAGAAAAAAACACATTTAGTTGACTCCTGGGTTCAATGCTATAAGCAGGGAACTCAAGCTCTATCAAACTTCAGGGTCAAATCCTACTCTGCTCTATGAAATAAAAGAACTGTGACATAAAACTGTCTGGATTGACATACATGATACTCTCCATTGTAACGGAGCATTATTTCAGTCATAAGAACATACTTAATTGTTGTTGCTGAGCTCAGAACCTTAAGGGTTCTTCCAAGGACAAAGTCTGTACTGTAAAATAAAAGATACTTTTAAAGTTTGGGGGAATGCCCATTATGACCTCCCACATTTTTACCTTAACTTATTGTTTATTTGACCAGTGGATGTCACATTTGCTACCTAGATTAGTTGAGTTAGTCTCAGAGAAAAAATAATGTCCAGTATGTTACATGAAGGGTATTGTGTGCTTGTGTGTGTGTGTGTGTGTGTGTGTGTGTGTATTTGATTCTTAGACTCAATTTAACACATGGGTCCTGGTCCTTTTCTAAGTGTGTGTGTGTGTGTGTGTGTGTGTGTGTGTGTGTGTGTGTGTGGTTGCTCAGTTGTTTCCGACTCTTTGTGACCCCATTACCTATAGCCCACCAGGCTTCTCTGTCCATGGGATTTCCCAGGCAAGAATACTGGAGTGGGTTGCCATTTCTTTCTCCGGGGGATCTTCCTGATCCAGGGATCGAACCCGGGTCTGCTGCATTCCAGGCAGATTCTTTACCATTTGAGCCACCAGGGAAGCCCCCTTTCCTAAGTACTAAACTATAAATCTGTAACTATTATCCTTTCTTTTACACCAAATCTAAAATTATTATCCTTTCTTTTCCAAAACCACATCAAAACTCAACACATTATACTTTTTGTAATTTTAAGTGCTTAACAAATGCTGAGTGATTTCATCACCAAAAGATAATGTATACAATTTTAGATTAATAATCATTCCAATCCAACATTCCTTAAGATCAATAGAGACAATTGCAGGTTCTATTTGAGTAATACTTTCCTTTATTCCCATGGCCTTATAAGGAATGTAATGAGGGAAAATATTTGTCAATACGCTATTTAAGTTGGAATAATATTTAGTTCCCAACAACTATATGCAGGTCAGATCCTTGATACCAAAGTACTTCTTTGTGCATCTTGGTAAATTTAAGTCAGTGATCCAATATTCCTGTGCTTAGCCAGAGAAAATTTTCTTTTCCTCCTGGTTATCTATCTTGTATCCTGAGTTTTAAGTGCTGTATCTTAAGTCAATTTCACATCCTGCCTTAAGGCTCCCAAACTTGTATTTCACTGACACTATAACTCTTGCTTACTGATTTTATGTCTGACTCCTAGAATTTATGGTCTTAAAAGAGCTGCCAGTTAAGAGCCAATCAACTTTCAGCTCACATTCAATGGAGAACCAAAAAACATTCCAAAATATAACATCTTAAAGGACACGTGATTTTTTTTTTTCTTTTTCTTGAATATAATTTTCTAAACATGATGATGGAAAATTTCACAGAACTGACACTGACTACAAAGCCCCATTATTTTTTATTACCTATTTATTAAGGATTCACATACATTAAAAGATTAAATGACTTCAATATTTGATTACCAGCATACTATTAGATGCAAATTATATTGTCCTGAAAGTGACTCTCCAGTGCCAAAAAGTTATGAATATTGAAACAAATGCACTGAATCTTCAGTGGTCAAAGTAGACCAATACAAATATTTTCAGTGAGTGACATTTTCATAACAAAGTAAATTTTGATTTAAAAAAATTGCACTTAAACTGGGATGCCAGCTTTAACTCCATTCAAACATTCATCAGTATGCTTTATTAATTACATGTGTAATTGTATTTTCCAAAGGATTTCTCCTACACTCCATGCAGGACTGCGCCTTTCTCATTCTTAAAAGTCTATGTACTTCATCAACTGACTTCAGCACATTCATAACCAGACAACATAAGAACAGCACAAGTAAAACTTAGGGGACCTATTTTCTTAATACATTCTGTCCAGTCTTGACAAAATAACCAGTTGCAGCAGTGCTGGCAGCAAATAAACAGAAATGGGCCATCAGTTTCTGTCATGTCTTTTATTTACTGTTTTGAACTTTCTGCTTTTGAAAGATTTGTCGTTAAAATCTGCTGCCTTATTTAATTAGGGTAATGGGGAAGCCTCAGAAGGGAGGAAAGCTGAATTACCCAATTATCTGAATTAAACTAATTAGCCCCACATGGTAAAGGACCCCCACGGCCCCCCTCCAAACCCCCACCCCCAGCGAAATTTAAAGTCATCTCCCGTCAAATTTGGACTTTCTTTCCATCCCCAGTCCTGGTGAATGGGAATCTCATCTGCAGAAATCTAGTCCATTTGGCAGTTAGTCTCTCTCCATCTCCCCCAGGGGGTGATCCTTCCTAATTTTAAAAGGATTTGATTCCAATAAGAGAAAGCTGAGAGCTCACCAAACTGCAGAATTGGAAAGGAATCTCTTGCAAAGACTGTGATGGGAAAAAACTCACTGTGTTCACACCCACTGTGACTCACCAACCAGCTGAGTCTCCGTTTTTCACATGGTGCTTTCTTTTTTCATTCCCTCCTCCATGAAATGTTGAACCACTTTAACTATCTTGATGTAAAGAAAGAAATTACATAATCCCCTAAAAATCCCTTTTAGCTATATAAATCCTACCATCTCCATTGTTTGGTTTTGTTTCTTAGACACTAAAATAGTAAAAAAAAACAAAAAAAAAAAACCTTTCTGTAGGTCAAAATATTGGCACATTAGGTATCTTATCTCTTGTTTCCTCTTTCTGGGCTTTTTTTCTTTTGTATGGTACTGTTTTTAGAAGCAGAACCAAGTCATATAGTAAATGATAAAAGTAGCCTTAGATTGTGGATTCACACAATACATAACACCTGTCCTTTATAAAGTTTCCAAAAAGACAAACAATTATCCAAGGGTCATTTTATTTCTCAGTGGCAGAGCCAGAATTTCTTCTTAGTTTTAAAATGTTTATCTGGCATTTGCTTGTAATCCACCTGAAGTCTGTAATTCCACCAGTAGGCTCTCTGCAAAAACAAGAACTAAGATTTTTACTAAGCACTTTCTATGTGCCAAGCCCTGCATTAGGCACTTTATCTGAATTTTATCATGTAATCCTTAGAACAACCCAAAAATACATTGTTACCCCCTTTTACAAATGAGAAACACAAAGCTCAGAGACAATAGGTAACTTGTCCAAATCTCTCAGTTAGTAGATTTCACTACAATTCAAACCACTTCTGTCTACCACAGGGTTTATCTTCTCATCTCCTAATGCCTTATCAACCTGGGAAGACTGTCTCTGAAGCTTTCCTTCAAGGGCAGTAAAGAAAACTCAGAGAAATCTCAGGAAAAATAAAGAATCAATTTCCTTAAGATTCTCCCTGGAAAAACTGGCTCATACTTAGTTTAGAAAAACTAATTTTTTAGCTTAGAAAAATTCTATTTCCTGATTTCATAAGATATAGGGTAGTGTTTATGTTTAATCTAGCCAGACAGACTAGACTGAAGTTTCAACTCTTTCCTTAACCAGCTGAATCATTTTTAACAAAGACCTGTGTATGTGTGTGTGTGTGTGTGTGCTAAGTCACTTTAGTTGTGTCCGACTCTTTGTGACCTTATGGATCGTAGCCCATCAGGCTTCTCTACCCATGGGGATTCTCCAGGAAAGAAAACTGGAGTGGGTTGCCATGCCCTCCTCCAGGGATCTTCCCAACCCAGGGATCTAACCCACGTCTCTGAAGTCTCTTTCATTGGCAACCAGGTTCTCACTAATGCCAGCTGAGAAGCCCAACAAAGGCCCAGGCAATGCCTATTCTAATTATTTTTGTTTTGGGTCAAAGAAGAGAAAAGTTTGATAATGGTAACTATGAGAGGGGCTCGCCAACTTGAAAAAAATAAACAGAAGGATAGGTTCATCATTTAAGTTGAACAGATAAGATTTTTAAAAGTCCCATGCAAACCTGCCAGTTTGGTTTTGGTTTCTGCTTGTTCAGTTTGGTGGTATGGCTTCCATGGGTGCATAAGGAGGTTTTTCTGGGGAAGGAAAAAAGTCCACCCAGTTTAACAGGTTATGTGCATATTTCACTCCAAATGCCAAACCCCACCCCTGCCCCTTTGAAACAAAACTGAAATGCCTTATTTCTTTAAGAATGATTGAGATACCAATGGCGTCTGTGCAAATAAAAGGTAACAAATTGATTACACAAATCTCACTTCCTTTCTCTTAGATGTTTCACAAAATTCAGTATTTCATCTCAGTATTCTAACCCCTCAAGCCACTTTATGTTGCCCTCTGTCCTCAACAACTCAATCTGAACTCCAGGGGTACCCTGTCCTTTGGAAATAATGACCTGCATCTGCAATTCAGGGGTGCATGCTAAGTCATCTCAGTCATGTCTGACTCTGTGACCCCATGGACTATAGCCCACCAGGCTCCTCTGTCCATGGGATTTTCCAGGCAAGAATACTGGAGTGGAGCCCAGGTGGGATGCATGAGACAAGTGCTCCAGCCTGGTCCACTGGGAGGACCCGTTGGAATCAGGTGGAGAGGGAGGTGGGAGCGGGGATCGGGATGGGGAATACGTGTAAATCCATGGCTGATTTATATCAATGTATGACAAAACCCACTGAAATGTTGTGAAGTGATTGGCCTCCAACTAATAAAAAAAGAAAAGAAAAGAAAAGAAAAGAATACTGGGGTGGGCTGCCATGCCCTTCTCAAGGGATCCTCCCAACCCAGGGATCAAACCCCTGTCTCCTGCATCTCCTGCATCTCCTGCATTGTAGGCTAATTCTTTACCTGCTAAGCCACCTGGGAAGCCCAGGTTGCTTTATATATAACTGGTTTAAATAAGCTATGAGTCCATGAAAAAATCAATTTGCAATTGATCTACATCTACACATCTTTAACCCACTGCATGGCAGCCTTTAATTTATACCCCTATTTTTTTTTTTTTTAGGAGTTTATCTAATTTTATTTTTTTAAAGTTACCTATCACGTTACTCACATGACTTTTTTTTCACCTTATTACAGGTTTCTCAGCCTTGTCACTATTGACATGTTGGATCCAGTAATTCTTTGTTGTGGGGGGACTGTCCTGGGCACTGCAGGGTGTTTTGAAGAATCCCTGGCCTCTGCCGACTAGATGTAGTAGCAAACCTCTCTCTCAGTTCTAACAACCCAAAATGTCTCCAGACATTGCTAAATTACACCTGTTAAGAACCATTGATCAACTAGCATTATCCTATAAGTTTTAAATAGCGTTAGATTTTTGAGTTTCATTCTAAATACTGATAGTAATTAATAAGGTGTTATTTTTACCTCAATTTTGAATTTTTCTCTGCCAGTGGATGCAGTATCCAAAACTGCATTCTCTCAGTATCCTAAACCCTTTAGTCGACATTGTTGAGTTATGAAAACCATAACCAAGTAGCTGCATGATGGTATGGCAGTCCATGTCATGTTGGAAAGTGAAAGTAAACTCCAGCATGGTCCAGGCACCTGCTCTGTAGTTCAGTTTATTGTACTGGCTTATATGATCCAATCCTAGCAGTCCTCCTCTGTGTGTGTGTGTGTGTGAGAGAGAGACAGAGACGTGTGCTCAGTCATGTCTGACTCTGCAACTCCATGGACTACAGCCCACCAGGCTCCTCTGTCCATGGACTTTTCGAGGCAGGAATACTGGAGTGGGTTGCCATTCCCTTCTCCAGGCTATCTTCCCAACCTGGAGAATGAACCCACGAATCCTGCAGGTGGATTCTTTACCACTGTGTCACCCAGGAAGCCCTCCTCTTGCGTATGCTCCCCCCGAATGCCTGCATCAGGTAGGACCCACAGGAGCCTCAAGACAAAAGCAAGCAGTTGCCTAACTATAAATGATGCCATAGCTATGCACGTCAGGTACAACCCGGGCCCCAGGAAGCAGTGAATTGAACAATACTGCCTCTGTCACCTGACTGCCAAGGAAGAAAAAACAACCTGTACATTCAACGCACAGACATCTGTGGCGTTGGGGCCAGCCTTACATCAGGTTCTGAAGTATACCCAGGTCACTCGGGTCACATGCTTCATCTTTCAGCATGCTCCATCATCACAAGTCCAACCTGTCTCCTACCCCAGGGGAGCTTCTGGGGCAGCCCCCACCTGGGTTTCTGGTACTAAACCATCCTCTCGTTTAAATGTACTTTCCTGGACCCTGCTTGTAGCTGATCTCCCAAACTGACCTGTAGTTACCAAGATCCAAAGTACTAAACTGAAGGCTCTGAGCCAGGTCCACCCCCATGGAACATGTATCTCTTTGATCAGCAAGTTCTGTTTTGTTTCTTTGGTCTAACTGCCAATGTTTATAAACCCAGAAATTTTATCTCAAAATTCCAGATTTCCAGCTTTTCTTGAGAAACTTGCCTGTGACACCACTGGCATTGAAACAGCTGCAGCTGAGCCATACGACCTGTCTAAACAGGTTGGATCATGTGTTCCTGGTCCATTCCTGAGCCTGCTCCCCTCAATTCTTGGTGTTACCTGCCCTCACCCCACCCGCCCAAAGGTATCTGAGTATGTCATCTTCTCATTTCAATCCGAGATTCACATGCCGAATCTGTAATTATTTCTGGAACACAGGATCAGCAAAATGAATGACAGATGTACTAAAATTGAAAACAATAACTTTTGAATGCTATTCATGCACTTTTCCTAGACATCATTTTTTCCAAACAGACAAGTATCATGCGCCTCTTATCAAGTACTATTTTTAGGCGCTGTAGGCAAATGCCAGCCACAGTTTGAAGCACTTTACAAGAGTTAATCTAAGTCTCACAGCAGCCATTTGAAGGAGGTACCATTATTGTCCTCTTAAGGGAGATAAGGAAACTGAGGCATGGATTGGTTAAGAAATGTGTTCCAATGTCAGGATCTGTGTGGCAAAGAACTTGGGTGGTCCGACTCTAGACTCCAAGCCAAGTGTGCCTTGACTTTTAACTGCCTCTCAAATGGACAGTTCTCACAATAACTCAGAAGCAATGGGTATTACTATCCCACCTTTAAAGATAAGGGAATTGGCATTCAGAGAAATTAAGGAAAGTCTTCTAAAAATAGTTGTCAAAGCGCTTCAGAGAAGAGACTGTCTACTCTCTCCACCAGTTTCCATTGTCAGCCTTAAACAGTGGTGCTGGGCCTCCACTGCCAGACTGCAGGCCTTTCCCCACCCCCGACCCCAGGCCCTAGCCAAGGGAGTGAGTAGGGGTCTGCTCTGCTCTGCACCAGCCCCCAAGCCTAGTGCAGGATCAGCACAGGCACAGGAAAGTGTCAAAGCCCCCGAAGCCAAGATTTGCCAGTGCAGGAGGCCACACACCCCTTAGAGGGTGGGACCCACCAGGGTCCACGCTAAGTCCGCTGAACTTGCCCTGAGGAGCGGTTCCTGTTCTATTGAGGTGAAGAGAAAGCTGCAGAAGTGGGATGGGAGAGTAGGGGTGGAAACTGGGACAGTTGGAGAAAAACTGAAACAAAAGTTACAGAGTAATCCACCACTGGTTGGACAGAAAGAACAAAACTTAAAGGATTCAGGAAGTATTAACGTCTCTTCTCCAGTTCGACCAAATCTTTATCCCCTTCTGGGTTCTTATTGGATATCACACATACTGACTTAAATGAGCTCGTCTTGCACAACACATGGAATTGTTTCCTTTCAAAACACACAGTGGAGATGAGAAGAGACTCTTAGATTTCCCAGCAGACAAGCCAAAGCCCTAGAGTCATTCTAGATCCCTCTGTTCCTTTCACTTCCCAAGGTCTATCCATGTTGGTCCAAGCAGCTCTTGTCCAAAATTTACCCCAAATGCATCCTATCTCTACCTCAATTGCTAAAACCCTTGGCCAAACCCCAATCACCTCTTTCCCAGATTATTGTCTTCGCCTCCTCACTCTTTTTCAAGGTTCCCTTGTCATTTCCACCCCTCCAATCCATCTTCCAAATAACAGAATAAATATTCCTACAAAATACAAATCAGATCACATCATTCCAATGTGAGAAACCCTGCATCCTAAAGTCAAATTTCTTGCCGTCCTAGAAAACTCAGTCTCTCCATCTTCACCCTCTGTGTTCTCTCATTTGCTCACCACTTGGAATTCTGATCGCCTTTGCTCCTCAGACATCAAATTCATTTTACTTGCATATACTCTGCCCCCAGCTCACTTTTCCTACATTTTCCCATTGCTGTTGCCTCACTTTCTTTTCTAATGTTACGCCCTTAAAGATTGCTTTCTTGACCATTTCTCTCTCTCCCTCTTTTTTTTTTTTTTTTGTTTATTTATTTGGCTGCACTGAGTCTTGGTTGTAGCATGCAGGATCTTTTAGTTAGAGGCATTCGAACCCTTACTGGCTGTCTGTGGGATCTAGTTCCCCAACCAAGGACTGAATCCAGTCCCCTGCATTGGGTGTGCAGACCACCAGGGAAGTCCGCTTCACCACCATTTCTAAAATAGTCATCATTCATTGTCTAGCCACCAATCCCAGCTGTCTCCATTTCCTTACGGTACTTTGTTTTCGTGCTATTGTTATTTTTTAGTACTTAGCCACTTTCCAAAATTAACTAATGTAAGTGTTTGCTTCCCTGTTTCTTTTCAGTCTCTCTTCACTAGAACATGATCTCTGAGCACATAGACCTAGTCTGTCTTGTTTGGGGGTGTATCTTCCGAACAAAGAACCATGCCTAGCACACAGGAGTTGCTCTGTAAATATTTGTTTAATGAAAGAACAAAATTACAAAATCACCGTGTTTTTAGCTTTGGAGAAATAGAGTAAGAAGATAAAGAGGAAGAGGAAGGGGAACATAGTTGAGTTTTTCAAATGCCTACAAGGAGCCAAGCACAGTGCCTCAAATGAACTAAAGTCCCTAATAAATGGTCGCTGTGTTTGTTGATCCTGTCTGATCTACACACTCGATTGAACTTCATGCACTCATGGATTCTTTCATGGATTTAAGGTAGACATTAGTGTCCCCATTATACAGAAAAGGAAGCTGAGGCTGAGAGGTGTTAAATAACATGGGCCAAAGAGCTGGATCACTTCATGGCAACAGTTGGGGAAATAATGGAAACAGTGACATACTTTATTTTCTTAGGCTCCACAATCACTGCAGATGGTGACTGCAGCCATGAAATTAAAAGACACTTGCTCCTTGGAAGAAAAGCTATGACCAACCTAGACAGCATATTAAGAGGCAGAGACATTATTTACCAACAAAAGTCCGTATAGTTAAACATATGGTTTTTCCAGTTGCCATGCATGGATGTGAGAGTTGGACCATAAAGAAATCTGAGCGCCGAAGAATTGATGCTTTTGAACTGTGGTGTTGGAGAAGACTCTTGAGAGTCCCTTGGACTGCAAGGAGATCAAACCAATCACTCCTAAAGGAAATCAGTCCTAAACATTCATTGGAAGGACTGATGCTAAAGCTGAAGCTCCAGTACTTTGGCCACCTGATGGCAAGAACTGACTCATTGGAAAAGACCCTGACGCTGGGAAAGATTGAAGGTGGGAGAAGAAGGGGACGACAGAGGATGAGATGGTTGGATGGCATCACTGACTCGAGGGACTTGAGTTTGAGCAACTCCGGATTTTGGTGATAGACGGGGAAGCCTGGCATGCTGCAGTCCCTGAGCTCACAAAGATCTTAGCGACTGAACTGAACTGAAAGAGCTGGGAGGTGACAGAACTGACCCTGATGCCAGAGATGGTTTCCCTCCCACCAAGCTATGATTCTGACCACTGTCTCTGAGGTTTACTGCCATAACCTTTCATCCTTACACTTTCTCCTGTAAAAAATGGGCCAAATTTAAAAGAATGAAATAATGCCATTTGTGGGAACCTGGATGGACCTAGCAATTGTCATACTGAGTGAAGTAAGTCAGACTGAGAAGGAGAAATAGCGTACAACATCCCCCCCTTATACCCCTTATATGTAGAATCTAAGAAGAAATGATGGGAATGAATTTACTTACAAAACAGAGAGACCCACAGACTTAGAGAATGAACTTATGGCTGCCTGTACACAATGCTATATTTAAAATGCATAACCAACACGGCCCTACTGTAAAATACATGGAACTCTTCTGAGTTATGTGGTAGCCTAGATGGGAGGGGAGTTTAGAGGAGAATGGATGTATGTTTATGAATAACCCAGTCCCTTTGCTGTTCACCTGGAAACTATCACCAACATTGTTAACCCCCCCCAAAAAAAGTTTAAAATAAATAAATAGAAATAAAACCAAGAAATGAGCTGAAAAGAACTTGCCTCTTAAATCCTAAATGTGGCCAAGGCAAGAAAATAAAACTCAAATATTGTTTCAACCTCTTGGAAGTAGAATACCCTTTGATGGCTAAGTGCCCCTTGATTATCTGGCATGTCAGAACAAATTATGTCCGTGTTGATAAAGTGAGGTCAACATTTGAACACCTAATGTGTCCATTCCTGCTCCTGTCCACCCAGCTTAGCCTCTGTATCTGTGGTCCCTAGTAAACCACACACTAGGATCATCATTTTCCCCATCGATTATGTCTTATCTTGCAAAGGGAATATAATGTGGTCAGACAGGATGATCACAGACACACTAATAAATTGACTTTTCCCCTTTGAAGAACCCTTTCCAGTAATCAGTTTCCTAAGGATTTGATGCTCAATTTTTTATTTTATAAAACTAGCATGCTGAGAATGAAAAATGGTATTTGTTGTTGTCATTGTTATTCAGTCACCAAGCTGTGTCCAATTCTTCATGACCCCATGGACTTCAGCATGCCAGGCTTCCCTGTACTTCACAGTCTCCCAGAGTTTGCTCAAACTCATTTCCATTGAGTTGGTGATGCCATCCAACCATCTCATCCTCTGTCTCCCCCTTCTCCTCTTGTCTTCAGTCTTTCCCAGCATCAAGGTCTTTTCCAGAGAGTCTGCTCTTCGAATCAGGTGGCCAAAGTATTGGAGTTTCAGATTCAGCATCAGTTCTTCCAATGAATATTCAGGGTAGATTTCCTTTAGGATTGACTGTTTTGATCTTGCTGTTCAAAGGACCCTCATGGATCCCCTTCATGGATCACTGCCTTGTTGTGGCAAAGGGGCTTGTGTAACTCAATGAAGCTACAAGCCATGCCATGCAGGGGCACCCAAGACGGATGGGTCATAGTGGAGAGTTCTGACAAAACGTGAGCCACTGGAGGAGGGAATGGCAAACCACTCCAGTATATTTGCTGTGAGAATCCCATGAACTGTATAAAAAAGAAAATGGTACAAGCATCCTGAAAAACAGTCACACAATTTCTTTTAAAAAACTAACTATATACTATGACTTAGCAATTGTATTTATCCCAGAGAAGTGAAAATATATGTGCACACAAACCACTACACAATTGTTCATAGCAACTGTAATGGAAATAGCCAGCAGACTGTGGTACCTTCATGCCAGGGAATTGTGCTTAGTAATACAAAGGAATGAACTAACTGCTCATACATACAACTTCAGTGAATCTCAAGGGTATTATGTTGAGCAGCAAAAAGCCAGCCTCTAAAAGTCACATACGATAGAATTCCACTTATATAATCACCACAAAATGACGCACTTACAGAAATGGAAATCAGATTAGTGGTTGCAAAGCTATGGTCATGGTGGGGGAGGGTCAGGTAGCAAGAGGAAAATCGCTGAGATGTTGGAATTGTTTCGTATTTGGATTGTAGCGGTCGTTACAATATCTGTGCTGTGCTGTAGCTGCTCAGTTGTGTTCGGCTCTTTGCAACCCCACGGACTGTAGCCCAGGCTCCTCTGTTCATGGGGATTCTCCAGGTGAGAATACTAGAGTGGGCTGCCATGTCCTCTCCTCCAGGAGATCTTCCCAACCCAGGGATTGAACCCAGGTCTCCTGCATTGCAGGTGGATTCTTTACTATCGGAGCCACCAGGGAAGCCCAAGAATACCGGAATGGGTAGCCTATCCCTTCTCCAGGGGATCTTCCCGATCGAGAAATCAAACCAGGCTCTCCTGCATGGCAGGCGGATTCTCTACACAGGTCTTAGATTCTCATAGAACTATGTGCACACATGGCACCAATGTCTGTCCTGGCGAGTGTTTCTCACTTGATGCCATAGTGCTTTGTACACATACAGAAAACACTTCTCTCTGAAATCAGACATTCTAATAGAAACAACGGAGATAAACTGCTTGTATAAATTGTAACATTTGATAAATGTTCTTGGGATAGTCCCAGGAAATTCGTATGCATTCCAAGTCAATCCAAATCAGAGCACTATAATACATAGGTAGATATAAAGATAAAAAGTTTGACGGTTTGAAACCTCAAGAGAGTCCCTGGTGAAATCTGAAACTGGACCCCAGAAAGGGAAAGCGAGGAGAGAGAAGAAAAGGGTCAACTTCTCCAGGCTGGTAGGTGGTTTTGAAATAAGCAAGGGACTTACATAAGAGGTTTGTCTTGGGTGACTGCTGTGAGTCGATCTTTTCACCCGCCCACCAGAATATTGAGTTTATGTAGAGACCTTACTACCTGGGTTCAGTCACGTATTCAGAACAGATGGTCCCAATAGATCTTATTCTCTCATGCTTATGACCTTGAAAATCCTCCCGCCCCCTGCTCTGCCAACAGTGGTCAAAGTGTACATTCCAAGGATAGGGGAATGTACCAACCTGTGTACAAGCCTCTACTTGCCGCAGGTTCAGCTTGGAAGTCAAGCAGTGGTCACGTTCTCTCCATTTCTTCCACCACCTTCAACTACTGGTTTCAGAAACTACTGGTTTCAGCAATTCTAGAAGCAATGATTGAAAATACATTTGTTCAATCATAGAAGAAATCAAAAAAGAAATCAAAATATGTACAGAAATGAATGAAAATGAAAACACAACAACCCAAAACCTATGGGACACTGTAAAAGCAGTGCTAAGGGGAGGGTTCATAGCATAACAGGCTTACATCAAGAAACAAGAAAAAAGCCAAATAAATAACCTAACTCTACACCTAAAGCAATTAGACAATGAAGAAATGAAGAACCCCAGGGTTAGCAGAAGGAAAGAAATCTTAAAAATCAGGGCAGAAATAAATGCAATAGAAACTAAAGAGACCATAGCAAAAATCAACAAAGCTAAAAGCTGGTTTTTTGAAAAAATAAACAAAATTGACAAACCGTTAGCAAGACTCATTAAGAAACAAAGAGAGAAGAACCAAATTAACAAAATTAGAAATGAAAATGGAGAGCTCACAACAGACAACACTGAAATACAAAGGCTCATAAGAGACTACTACCAGCAGCTCTATGCCAATAAAATGGACAACTTGGACGAAATGGACAAATTCTTAGAAAAGTATAACTTTCCAAAACTGAACCAGGAAGAAATAGAAGATCTTAACAGACCAATCACAAGCAAGGAAATCGAAACTGTAATCAGAAATCTTCCAGCAAACAAAAGCCCAGGACCAGATGGCTTCACAGCTGAATTCTACCAAAAATTTAGAGAAGAGCTAACACCTATCTTACTCAAACTCTTCCAGAAAATTACAGATGAAGGTAAGCTTCCAAACTCACTCTATGAGGCCACCATCACCCTAATTTCAAAACCAAAGATGCCACAAAAAAAGAAAACTACAGGCCAATATCACTGATGAACATAGATGCAAAAATCCTTAACAAAATTCTAGCAAACAGAATCCAACAACATATGAAAAAAATCACACACCATGAGCAAGAGGGCTTTGTCCCAGGAATGCAAGGATTCTTTAATATCCGCAAATCAATCAATGTAATACACCACGTTAACAAATTGAAAGATAAAAACCATATGATCATCTCAATAGAGGCAGAGAAAGCCTTTGACAAAATTCAACACTCATTTATGATTAAAACTCTCCAAAAAGCAGGAATAGAAGGAACATACCTCAACATTATAAAAGCTATATATGACAAACCCACAGCAAGCATCACGCTCAATGGTGAAAAATTGAAAGCATTTCCCCTGAAATCAGGAACAAGACAAGGGTGCCCACTCTCACCACTACTGTTCAACATAGTGCTGGAAGTTTTGGCCAGAGCAATCAGAGCAGAAAGAGAAGTAAAAGGAATGCAGATATGAAAAGAAGAAGTGAAACTCTCACTGTTTGCAGATGACATGATCCTCTACATAGAAAACCCTAAAGACTCTACCAGAAAATTACTAGAGCTAATCAATGAATATAGTAAAGTTGCAGGATATAAAATTGACACACAGAAATCCCTTGCATTCCTATACGCTAACAATGAGAAAACAGAAAGAGAAATTAAGGAAACAATACCATTCACCATCGCAACAAAAAGAATAAAATATTTAGGAGTATATCTTCCTAAAGAAACAAAAGACCTATACATGGAAAACTATAAAACACTGATGAAAGAAATCAAAGAGATGGAGAAACATACCGTGTTCATGGATTGGAAGAATCAGTATTGTCAAAATGGCTATTCTACCCAAAGCAATCTATAGATTCAATGCACTCCCTATCAAGCTACCAACGGTATTTTTCACAGAACTAGAACAAATAATTTCACAATTTGTATGGAAATACAAAAAACCTCGAATAGCCAAAGCAATCTTGAGAAAGAAGAATGGAACTGGAGGAATCAACCTGCCTGACTTCAGACTATACTACAAAGCCACAGTCATCAAGACAGTATGGTACTGGAACAAAGACAGAAATATAGATCAATGGAACAGAATAGAAAGCCCAGAGATAAATCCACGGACCTATGGACACCTTATCTTTGACAAAGGAGGCAAGGATATACAATGGAAAAAAGACAACCTCTTTAACAAGTGGTGCTGGGAAAACTGGTCAACCACTTGTAAAAGAATGAAACTAGAACACTTTCTAACACCATACACAAAAATAAACTCAAAATGGATTAAAGATCTAAATGTAAGACCAGAAACTATAAAACTCCTAGAGGAGAACATAGGCAAAACACTCTCTGACATAAATCACAGCAAGATCCTCTATGACCCACCTCCCAGAATATTGGAAATAAAAGCAAAAATAAACAAATGGGATCTAATGAAACTTAAAAGCTTTTGCACTACAAAGGAAACTATAACTAAGGTGAAAAGATAGCCCTCAGATTCGGAGAAAATAATAGCAAATGAAGAAATAGACAAAGGATTAATCTCAAAAATATACAAGCAACTCCTGCAGCTCAATTCCAGAAAAATAAATGACCCAATCAAAAAGTGGGCCAAAGAACTAAACAGACATTTCTCCAAAGAAGACATACAGATGGCTAACAAACACATGAAAAGATGTTCAACATCACTCAGTATCAGAGAAATGCAAATCAAAACCACAATGAGGTACCATTACACGCCAGTCAGGATGGCTGCTATCCAAAAGTCTACAAGCAATAAATGCTGGAGAGGATGTGGAGAAAAGGGAACCCTCTTACACTGTTGGTGGGAATGCAAACGAGTTCAGTGGCTATGGAGAGCAGTGTGAAGATTTCTTAAGAAACTGGAAATAGAGCTGCCATATGACCCAGCAATCCCACTTCTGGGCATACACACCGAGGAAACCAGATCTGAAAGAGACACGTGCACCCAATGTTCATCGCAGCACTGTTTATAATAGCCAGGACATGGAAGCAACCTAGATGCCCATCAGCAGATGAATGGGTAAAGAAGCTGTGGTACATATACACCATCAATATTACTCAGCCATTAAAAAGAATTCATTTGAATCAGTTCTAATGAGATGGATGAAACTGGAGCCCCTTATACAGAGTGAAGTAAGCCAGAAAGATAAAGAACATTACAGCATACTAACACATATATATGGAATTTAGAAAGATGGTAACGATAACCCTATATGCAAAACAGAAAAGGAGACACAGAAATACAGAACAGACTTTTGAACTCTGTGGGAGAAGGTGAGGGTGGGATGTTTCAAAAGAACAGCATGTATACTATCTATGGTGAAACAGATCACCAGCCCAGGTGGGATGCATGAGACAAGTGCTCGAGCCTGGTGCACTGGGAAGACCCAGAGGAATCGGGTGGAGAGGGAGGTGGGAGGGGGGATCGAGATGCGGAATACGTGTAAATCTATGGCTGATTCATATCAATGTATGACAAAACCCACTGAAATGTTGTGAAGTAATTAGCCTCCAACTAACAAAAAAAAAAAATAAATAAAATAAAATAAAATAATGGGGAAAAAAAAGAAAATACATTTGTTCTAGGATGGTGTTTTCCCTCCTTAAACGAAGTCAGCTCAGCCTCAATGTCTATTTCCTTCTGTGGTTTTGTCTGCCGTGGCAAAAGACCCGGCAGGTGATGTAAATGTGTGAGTCAAATAGGACGTAGTGTGACGTAAGAGTGAACCAAAGAGCACGCCCCACCTCAAATCATTCAAATTCAAATTTTATAAAAAGAGAGGAAAACCACACACATTGGGCCAGCTCCACAAACCTGCAACCTCTGAGCAGTTACCGCTCCCCTCGGTAAACAACTTGCAGGTGCAGTCACTGAGGTGGGGCCAGGCTTGTTTGTTTTCTTTTGAATCAGGATGAGGCGACAGCCATAACGAGGAAGTGCTGAATTTTTTAGCCACGAAATAGTGAGGGTGTCTCCCAGAGACACCCACCTGTGGAACTGTTTACTTCATAAAGAGTGTGGCAGGGAACATCAAGATACCACTGATGAGAGGACTTCGGCTAAAGCTCTAAAAACCAGCAGTAGTATATTGGGCACACTGGAGTGAAAAGGTTGCTACAAAGCATTGGTGAATATTCTGTTCCCTCCCACTCACAGTAATCCAAAACCAGTCATCTGTAACATTTATGTTGTTATGGATAAATGGTGAGGAAAGCAGAAGAAAACTTGTGTTGACAGTCCCTAAGATCTGTGGCCCATTGCTTTCTGTCAAGCTGCTGTGGAGCCCTGTAATTTCAAGTCCCAATAACCACAAAATCTGTGATTTTGTGATTGCACGTGCCCATCCCCCTGTTCTTCAAACAAAGTTATCCTAAATCTTTTAATGCAAGCTGGAAATCCGGAAGCTGCCATTGTGTGAAATTCAGAAGCTCATCTGATTCAGGATCCAAATGGTTCATGGAAGAAGAAAAATGTAGCAGTGATGCTTGTTTACTGCTAAATGTTATTCAAATGCTTGACATCTTGTCTATTACAAAATCCTGTGTAATTTGAGGCCCTGATTATATGATTGTATCTTCCTCTGTTTCCTTTGGACCAGGATGATTTTGTAAATGCCTCCCTGTTTCATTTCAGGAAAACCAGGGATTATTTGGACTTTTTTGAAAACCACAGGACAAAGATAGATCAGATTTGCCACCTTTCTGGGTACTCTTTATCAGTTTATCTACCCAGCAGTGTTTATTGAGCTGTTACTATGTACTAGCAACCATGATCGATGCCAGAAATAAAACAATGAGTAAAAGATGGTACTTATCCTCAGCAAAATCCTGCAGAAAGAAATCGAGTAGGTGGGCAGTGGCAGTTGTCTATCTAACAGACTTCCCCTTAGGCCTTACAAACATAACTTCGACTGAAGGGTAAATTCATTTCTCTCATCAGTGATTAGGCAGGTGAAAATTCTTGCCAATGAGTTATGAGAAGACGTATGCTGGGGGACCCCCACCATGCTCTTCAGAAGAAACTTCTGGAAACTTTTGCCTTCCTCTGATGTTACTGTTCATGGGTCATGTGTCTGGAACTGCTGCATTCAGTTCAGTACGAGAATGAGGGTGAAGCTGATCCACAGGCAGGCGCAGAGCTGAGACAGTCAGGAAAATGGAGCCAGTAGATAAAGACAATTAAAAATGTGTCCTATGTCTGGGGATTGCCCTTATGGGAACCAGTGAGTTTCTTTGTCACTGAAGCCAATATGAGTTGCGTTTCCTCATACCTGCTAAGAAAACGATTTGTTATGCCTTTACCAAGATCCTTTCCCATGAGAAGATCCAAGTACACACCGTCTTTTTTTCAATAATGAGAGTGACGTGTGATGTCATGAACTATTGTGGATATACTTCTTCTAACTGTGCTTCTACTTCTCAGCAAAGATACTTGAGGTTACTGGGCACTTTCTCCTCTCTCTTTGCCCTTGTATCTGCAATCTCCCTTCACTTATTTCCAGTTAATTTAACCTAAACTACAACATGAGAAACACAACAGGAAAGTTTCTCAAACTATGACTGTTTCTCTAGGTTTATTTTTGGTTATAAAAATTATTTTCAGTGGATATATACTTACAGTTAGAAAATTAGATATATATTTACAGTTAGAAAATTCACAATTAGTCAATTAAAAAGTGGGACTTGAACTCAAGTTTCCTGACTGCCAGCTTAGTGCCTTTAAAAATGATGTTCTTGTGAAAACCCTGGCCTTCCTGAAGAACATTACTGACAAAGGGTCTTGTATGAGGAGTTACTCTGAGAAATACCAGTGACACAGACTCTGTCACTCGTTAACTTAGATTATCATTATTTTAGACTATAAAGAAACTGTTATTTCAGTTTTAACACAATAATCACAAATAGTTTAAGAGCAACACCCACATGACATCTCCCTGCCCCACAAGGCTCTGTCCAGGGTAATAAGGCCTGAAGTATCCCAGGCCTTACCTTCTACAGAAACAGGAGTCAATAGAGGGCAGTAGCTTGGAGCAAATTCCATCATCCCTGGAGGCTCAACATCAACAGGGGTCAACAGGAAGCATCCTGCTCTGACTTCCTCACCTCCAACAGGGTCAGAAGGGAGCCCCAGATCGTCCATTTTGCCCAGCCTCTAACATTCAAAACCTAACCACCTCCGCCTTGAGTCCCCTTCGATGAATCCCATTATATTCATATATATATATGAATCCCAAATATACCTGTCGATCACCCTAACAAGGCCCAGATTTTCAGGTCATCTGGAATCTTCCTCACTCTAACCCCCACAGAGCTCTGCACGGCCCCTGTTGAGTCCCAGCTTCTACTTTCCCAAACTCTTTCCCGTACTGCCCTCGGCAAATCCCAGTCCATCCTTTATAACACCTATATCCACAAGCTGTCTCTGAATGGTCCCTCCTTTCTCTTGCTCCACCTGTAACCTGGCTCTCCCCTGAGGATGCTGTCTCCCCTGCGGCCTCTTGGCCAATGGACCTCTTTTCTCCCAAGGCCCTTGTATTACCTGGTTATGGAATAAGTATCTCAAAGCTAACATACACAAAACAGCTCCTGATCTTCCTCCACAGAACTCCACTACAGACTTCCTTATTGGACTGACTGATGGCATCTCCACCCACCCTAGTGGTTCTGGTCCAAAACCTTGGAGACATCCTTGATTCCCTGTCCCGTCATACCTCACATTCAATCTGTAGGGAGATTTGTTGGCTCTACTCTGAAAATACTACATCCAGAATGCAAACTCTTCTCTCTACCCCTGGTGATACACACCACCCCTTACCGAGATTACTAAGACGTGTCACTGCTTCCATCTGCGTCTACTCCACCTTGCTGGAGTCCATACTCAAGGCAACAGCCATAGCAATCCCTTAACTATGTTAAGTCAGAGGATGCCACCACCTCTGGGCAGGAAACCTAGCAAAGGCACCCTGTTTAGAATGGAGTGGTACAAACCAATGTCCTCGTGGTGGCCTACTAGGCCCTATAGGACCTGGTCCCTTGGCCCACCAGGTCTCTTCTGCTCTCCCAGAATTACTCTGCTCTACATATTCTTTGGGCTTCCCTGGTGGCTCAGATGGAAAAGAATCTGCCTGCAGTGCAGGAGACCTGAGTTTGATCCCTGGGTCAGGAAGATCCCCTGGAGAAGGGAATGACAACCTACTCCAGGATTCTTGCCTGGAGAACTCCATGGACAGAGGAGCCTGGTGGGCTACAGTTCATGGGGTTGCAAAGAGTCAACATGACTGAACAACTAATACACACGCACACCCACACCCACACCCACACACATTCTTCACTCTCCAGTGCTCCCCGGAGGAACTGACAAGGACTGTCTCTCTTAGGACTTTGAACTGTTTCTTCTCCTTGAAACAATCTTTCTCCTGATATGCGCCAACACCACCCTAGCATTCCTGCTCCCCATACCCTGCTCTATGCTTTCTCCTAGCTCTCATCCCTTCTATTAACTATATAATTTTCTTATGTATCACATTTCTGTACCCCCAATAACCTGAGAATGTAATGGCGGGAGCTGGAATCTTTGCTTTTTTTGGTTCACTGAGGTGTCCCAAGTGCCTGCTTAGAGCATAGGACTGACTCCTGATCATCTGCCACAAACCTGCTTCACAATGAAACACCTCTACCTCCATCTCAGTTAAGGCAACATCATCCTTGCATTGGCCCAAGTCAAAAATATTGAGGGCATCCTTAAATCTTTTATCTCTTACCACCCACATCTGATCAGACAGGAAGTCTTTTGTTCTCCACCTTTAGTATAGTTGCTTGTTAATTTCACGTTGCAAGGACTGATTGATCCTTGTGCAACTGGCTAATATGTCCCAATAATAGAAAACCATGACGGAATCTCAATAGATTAATCCTTTTACATAGCTCACACACTGATACCCTACCAAATACATACATAGGTATGGGTAGTCCTTCTAAACATCACTTTGAATCTAATTTTGTCTGGCTTGACATCTACAAGGTATATACTGCATTAACTCCCTAAGTGCAGGAAGCATGTGCAAGAGACTTTCTAAATCTTGTAGGTCCAATTTAGTCCTTCTATCTATGAAAGCTCAGTAAGCATTAGTTGATGGTAAGAAAAGTAGTAAGTTCACAGTCTTCAAACCACGGAGTTCTCAAGATCCTATTTGAAAGTCCATCTAATCCAATGAATTTTTACTGCATGACTGTACTAGAAATTTTACTGGATGCTGGAAAGATCAAAATACATAACTCTCAATATGCACACTGTCTGATAAAGAACACAGTCATTTAAACAAATAATTTCAATACGATGTGATAAATAAAATACGAACATGGATACAAGGTGAGAGGAGTTAACCTGAAAACTCAGGGAAAGGCAAATGCATGTCAGAATTTATCAGGAATACAGTGTGGGGGGAAAAAACATTCCAAGCATGGGAAAACTGAACAGAATTTTTTTGTTTGTTGTTAAGCTCTCTTCTTTATTATTTGGGATGCTGCTTTTGGGCATGGGAGTGCAGATGGGGAAGGGGATTCAATTCATGGACAAGATCACACACATTAGGTAGAAAGTTTGTTAAACTGTTTTCAAAGTCCCCTGTAAAACTTTTATACATAATGACTCAAATGATCAAAAGAGTACTTTATTAATTTATTCAAGTTTTGACTCAATGTTTTTAGCAATTGCGTGAATAATACTATTTTATGTGGCTGAGGCCAGAACTGAAGTATTAATAGACTGTTTTTAAGATTTAAATGTAGTCATAAACATGTCTCCAAGATAAGATGCATGTTAATCAGGAGAAAAAAAATTAATCTGGGGCTGTTTCTTTCTGCGAACCATCAGTACCACAAACAGCTACAATCTGTCTTTGCATTTTCCTTGAAAGTAAAATTGAGAAACATCAAAAAATAAAACTGCCAGTACCTATACCACAGTCTGAGAATAATTCTGTTTTAATTCCATTTTGAGAAATTTTGACCACTTGCTATGAAAATATTTTCTTCTGGAATCTGTAAGTTAAGCCATTGCTTTTCCAATAGCATGGGTAAACACATTCACATCTTCACAAAAGTAAAAATAAACAACAAATTTCATCTTTCTTTGAAAACAGTGTGCTTCTTTTAACATTCCTGAAGCTATTCTTGGGCTTCCCAGGTGGCACTAGTGTTAAAGAACCTGACTCTCAATGCAGGAGACTTAAGAAATGCAGGTTCAATGCATTTGAGTGAGTCCTAACGAGGTAGATTAAACTAGAGCCTATTATACAAAGTGAAGCAAGCCAGAAACAGAAAAACAACTATCGTATACTAATGCATATATACGGAATCTTGAAAGATGGTACTAATGAACTTATTTGCAGAGCAGCAATGGAGACACAGACATTGAGAACAGACTTACAGACATGGTTAAGGGGGTGGGGAAAAGAAGGTGGGATGTGTGGAGAGAGTGATATGGAAACATATATTACCATATGTAAATAGAGAGCCAACGAGAATATGCTGTATGACTCAGGGAACTCAAACCGGGGCTCCGTAACAACCTAGAGAGGTGGGGTGGGGAAGGAGGTGGGAGGGATGTTCAAATGGGCGGGGACACGGGTAAACCTATGGCTGATTCATGTTGATGTTTGGTAGAAACCAACACAATACTGTAAAACAATTATCCTTCAATTAAAAATAAATAACTTTTAAAGAGAGAGAAAGAGAGAGATGCTGGTTTCATCCCTCAGTCAGGAAGATCCCCTGGAGGAGGAAATGGCAATCCACTCCAGTACTCTTGCCCGGAGAATCCAATGGACAGAGGAGCCTGGTGAGCTACAGTCCATGGAGCTGCAAAGAGTCAGACACAACTGAAACGACTTAGCAGAAGCAGCAGCAATCTACTCTTAAAAGTATAACTGGATTGTAATGCTGACATTAGCACACACTAGCCAGTTCTATCTGAGAGCCTCTGTTTTCCTAACTGAAAAGGGGAAATAGCAACACTTACCTTATCTCACATACTCTCTGTGAGATCCAAATCAAAATCTGAAACTGTATCATAAACACTAAAATATCATATACAAACAAAAACATACATGAATGGTCACAGGAGCATTATTTGTAATATCCAAAAAGTGCAAATTACTAAGTCAAATGGCCAACACCGATGAATGGGTCACGCGAGTGTATGCTCCTCGGTTCTTTGTCTCGTCACAACAAAAATTTGGAGTGATGGACATTAAAGCCCCTTGGCGGGTCACAGCTCTCGGAGGACAGACCGTGTTATAGCTCTCAGGTCTCGAATGGAGCGTGTTATAGCTCTTAAATAAATCAGCGTTACAGCTCAGTCTTACAGCTCTATTTATTTAGATAATAGCAGGAAAATCCATCTTTGAGGCATGAGGGCACGTTGATCCAAAGACCCGAAGAGACGATCGCCCCATCGCGCGGGGGAGAGGGAAGGAGCAAAAGGGGGGGAAGAGGGCTTTGGCTCCTCTTTTTATATGTTCCTGTCCCTGGGCCTGTCTTATGTAAATTGGGCCAGCCAGGAGTGTTGTTGGTTTTACCTGAGGTTTTCACTCCGGTCCTCGGACCTCCCTTTGTTCTATTTTCGCAGGCTTTCCCTTCCAGGTCTTTTAGCCACCGCCATTTTGGACTCTTTTTCCCTATTCTAACTACCTAACAAATGGATAAACAAAATGTAGCACAGTCACACCATGGAATATTATTCAGCTATAAAGGGAATGAAGTACAGATCTTCCTTGACCTATAACAGGGTTAAAACCATATCATAAAATATATTTAATAATACACCTAACCTACCAAACATTATAGCTTAGCCTAGCCCACTTTAAACATGCTCAGAACACTTACATTAGCCTACAGCTGGGCAAATCATTTAACACAAAGCCTATTTTATAAATGAAATGTTGAATATCTCATGTAAGGTATTGAATACAATACTGAAAGTGAAAAACAGAATGGTTTTAAGTATATCAGCTGTTTACCCTCATGACTGCATGGTTGACTGGAAGCTGGGGTCATTGTCATCACTCCGCATGAGAGTGTATCATACCATGTACCATTAACCCAAGATCAAAATTCAGACTTTGAAATATGGTTTCTACTGAAAGTGTACTGCTTTTGCACTACCATAAACTTGAAAAAATCATCAGTGAAACCACCATAGGTCAGGGACCACCTGTAATGATACATGTTACAACTTGCATGAACGAACCTTGGAAACATGATACTAGTGATAGTAGCCAGATACATTTATAAGATTTATATGAAAAGCCACATTTATATGACTCCATTTATATGACATTTCCAAAGTAGGCAAATCCACAAAGACAGAATTGCAGACTAGTGGTTGCAGATCTGAGGAGAAAGAGGACTAGGGACTCACTTTGAATGGGAGTGGGGGAAGAAGGGAAATAGAAAATGTTTTGACATTAGGTCATGGTGATGGCTGCCCAACTCTATGAATACAGTAGAAACCACTGAACTGTACACTTCAAAAGGGTGAGTTTTTGGTACATGAATTATGTATCCATTTTAAAAATGATACACAGCACATATAATATATAAATATAAAGATTTAATTATTGCTTTCATCAATTAGGAGTCTGTTTCCATTAGAGGTTCCTTCTCTGAGAATATGCTATGGCTCCTTTTGTCCTCCCTCAAAATCTGACTCTAAAGTAATTAGAGCTGAATTCTCAGCTCCTGGACAGTAACAGAGAAAGTAATTGGTATTTCAAAGAAAGCAGGCGTTGGGAAAAGGAATTGAAGTTCACAAGCATTACCTTAAACAAGAAGGGCTTTCAGGGGCTAGATATACTGTAACAAGACTTTTCACTCAAAGTTGCACTTAGTGCTTATTTTGAGCCAGTAATTTCACCAGAGTAAAAATGTGTATATCTGTGTGTGTAAAGTAAAAATATGAGGATACAACACAATCTGACCAGGGCTATTCTCTTCCTGCCATTCAAGTTCACCAAGTTCTTACAATTTACTGTATTTTTGAAGAACTTTTTCTTATTTCTAGAAATTTTGAATAACCATTTTTTTTAAAATGTCAGTAAAAGACATATGGTCAAAAATATAATATTAAATTATATAATATCATTACCCAAATGTGGCATAATATTTATTTTCTACCCATAAACTATTTTCAAACCAAAGGGACTATAACTTTATTTAATTTGGTCATTTTTCTTACAAACAACTAGGGAATCTGTATCACACCCCCAAAAAATGTATTCAGTAAAATCACAGCATGAATTTCATACAGAATTAATTGTTGTTATACCAATCTCTTTTTACCACCCAAAGGGCTAGCATGGAGGAATGAAAGCAAGAAGAATCTTTAAAAATAGCTTCTTTGAGAATATAAATAAGGATACAAAAGTAAAAATAAATTTAAGAGCGACTCACATAAGATGCTCTCGTTTTCATTGTTTTTAGTTCATGAACATGAAAAGAAGAGGAAGTGAAGCACTGTAACAGTAGCTGTCTCTGGGTAGGTGGATGGTGGGTGGTCTTAACCTTTTCCTACACATCTGCCTGTAATAACGACGTCAGAAAAGAGGATGTGGCCAAAATGGCGGAGTAGGAAGACTGAACTCATCTCTGTTAGAAAAACGCCGCGGGAGGAAAAAAGCCGCCTCTAAGGACCGGTGGTAAAGGCCTTTATTGAGCGGTCACTCTTGGGCAGAACTCCCGGGGGCGGGTGAGTGAGGAGACAAAGGGAGTCTGCGAGGTATGAGGGGTGGGGAGGGGTTTTATAGCCAGGGCCGGCGTCCAAGCCAGGTCTTTTCATATAAGGAAGAAAGCGCGGGCTTCAGCGGCGGTCAGTGTCCGAGGGCTCCGGGTGGGTACCTGATTGGACCAGGCTGCAGGGGGTAGGTCCCCGGAAGTTTAGCCAGCCTCCGGAATTTGCCTTGTGGCACTTTCCCGGGGCATGCCCCGACCTTTCAATCTCCTCCCACCGACACGCCAAAATTACAACTATTTACGGAGCACTTATCTTTGAGAATATCTTGGAGAAGGAAATGGCAACCCACTCCAGTACTCTTGCCTGGAAAATCCCGTGGACAGAGGAACCTGGGAGGCTGCAGTCCATGGGGTCGCAAAGAGTCTGGACACGACTGAGCGACTTCACTTTTCACTTTCTTTGTCTTTGTGATAAAGAAACTGAAGCAGTTTCTTGTGATAAAGCAACTGAAGAGTAGTAGGAAAGAATTTTCACAACTAAAGACAGAAAGAAGGAATCACAACATGACGGGTAGGCGGGTCAGACGTGATATAGTCAGGACCCACAGCCCTGGGCCAATGGTTCACAAACAGAAAGGGATCACAGTCGTAGAAGTCCTCCCCCAGGAGCCAGGGGCCCAAACCCCTCATCAGGCTCCCCAGCCCGGGGGATCTCTACTGGGAAGGTGATCCCCCAGAAGTCTGGCTTTGAAGACTGTCAGGGCTTGTGTTTGGGAGAGTTGGAGGGCTACAGGAGACAGGAATTTCATTCTTAAATGGGCACACAAAACCTCACATGCTCCGAGTCCAAGCAGAGACAGTAATCTGAAAAGAGCCTGAGTTAGAACAACCTGGAGAGCCTCTTGGAGAGACAGAAGGCACCTGGGACTCCCCTGGAGACGGAGACCCTGGAGGCAGCCATCTTGGGAGCTTGTTCTAGCACAGCCGCAGCAGTACCGGCAGACACCATTTTGGAACACTCCCTGTAACCCATTAGCGCTGGAGACCCAGCCCCAGCTTCTAGCTGACTGGCATCAGCCTCCAGGTCCCCCGGCCACACAAACGGACCCCCAGAGAACTGGAGCCACCCACCAGTGGATAAAAGAAGCTCAGCGTCCCCATGGCCTCACAGTCAATTGCTAAAGAAGCCTTTCCACCTTGCAGCAGGCCCATAGCCACCTCAAGAGGCAGGACGTCACAGCCAACCAGGCCCAGGGTTCAGCCCCACCTACAGACACGCCCACAGTAGTCAGCCCCTCCACAGCAGAAGAGTGCATCCAGCCTGCACAAGGGGCACGCTAGAGCATATAGCTCAAGCGACCAGAAGGGAGTGTGCTGCTGGGCTGGTACATAGGCTGACTCCTACATAAGGCCAATTCTCCAGAACGGGGAAATGCACCCAGATTACCTAACACACAGATACAAATACAGACAACTGGGCAAAATGAGATGACAGAACATGTCCCTACTGAAGGAGCAAGACCAAATCTCAGGAAAAGAACTAAATGAAGAGGACATAAGAAATCGATCCAACATGGGTTAAACTGGGAGGCTGGGATATATACACACTATTGTGTATAAAATGGGCTTCCCTACTGGTATGATGGTATAGCATCCACATGCAATGCAAGAGGCTCGAGTTCGATCCCTCGGTGGGGAAGATCCCCTGAAGAAAGGAAAGTCAATCCACTCCAGTATTCCTGGAAAATCCCATGGACAGAGAGGCCTGGTGGGCCACAGATCATGGGGTCCCAAAGGAATCCAACACAACTTAGCAACTAAACATCAATATATAAACTAGAAAACTAATAAGGATCTACTGTATAGCACAGGGAACTCTACACAGTACTTTGCAGTGGTCTATATGAGAAAAGAACCTAGGAAAGAATGAACATAAGGGTATGTAAACTGAATCACTTTGCTATACACCTGAAACTAACACAACATTGTAAATCAACTATGCTCCAATAAAAATGTTAAAAAGTAATTACCTGGCCATAAACAATTATTCACTAGCATGATAAGAAATAAAATAACTTTTATTTAAAAAAAAGAAATTTTACTCGATAAAGAGTAGTATAGCAGGGCTAAAAGCGTTTAGATACACTTTCAATTTATTTTACTATTAATAGAAACATTACTAAGAAATCTACCTATTTTTCTTACATTTTTATTATTTGGTAACACATAATCTTGGGCTTCCCTCATAGGTCAGTTGGTAAAGAATCAGCCTACAATGCAGGAGACCCCAGTTCAATTCCTGGGTCAGGAAGATCCACTGGAGAAGGGATAGGCTACCCACTCCAGTATTCTTGGGCTTCCCTTGTGGCTCAGCTGGTAAAAATCTGCCTGCAATTCAGGAGACCTGCGTTCGATCCCTGGGTTGGGAAGATTCCCCGGAGGAGAACAGCTACCCACTCTGGTATCCTTGCCTGGAATAATCCATGGGTTGCAAACAGTTGGACATGACTGAGTGACTTTCACTTTACTTCCTACGTATAAATTAAGCTGAATTTTGTCGTATAAAATAGCAGCTAGTGTTTACTGTTTCCTTCCATCTGGTATATATGGATTTAGTATGAACTGTGTATAAAGGTTTGCTAATAAGTAAACAGATTTGCTAAGCCATAGGAAGAGACTAATTTATAGCACATTTCCTTCCAGCCATGACATATAACTGCAAACACAGCCAACGATACATGCAGTTTTGCAGGTGAGCTGTAGATAAAAATGCCAGGCAAGCAGTCTTTAGGATACATGTGCCAGGACTGGAAACTTTTTGTTCAATTCAATTGCAATTGACAAAGGAAGGTTCTTAATAAAATCTCAGAATTCTGAGACATTCCTGGCATTAGGCTAGAGAAACATAAGAATATTATCAAAAGGGGTTTTTCTTATCACTTATGAGGGAAGCCAAAGTGAAAATGTTAGTCCCTCTGTCGTGTTTGACTCTCTGTGATCCCATGGACTGTGGCCCACCAGGCTCCCTTGTCCATGGGATTGTCCATGCAAAAATACCGGAGTGGGTTTCCATTCCCTTCTCCAGGGGATCTTCCCAACCCAGGGTTCGACCCTGGGTCTCCTGCACTGCAGGCAGATTCTCTGCTGTCTGAGCCATCAGGGAAGTTCCATACCTGGGAAACTGGAAATCTGAGGAGAGGGAGATTAAGGTCTGAATTTCTGCTTTCAAAAAATTGGTAATAAAGTCTAATGGAAACATGTGGACAGTGAATACACATGCAAATAGGTGAACAGTGGAGATTTTAACATAGCAATTCTTTCCTCTATACATAGATTTCTTTGACACTGCATCTCTGTGTTGTTGTTGCTTGGTCGCTAAGTAGCTCAAAGTATTGGAGCTTCAGCTTCACCATCAGTCCTTCCAATGAATGTTCAGGGTTGATTTTCTTTAGGATTAACTGGTTTGTTTGGTTCACTGAGTTGTCTCAAGTGCCTACTTAGAGTGTAGGACTGACCTGAACTTGCAGTTCAAATAAGAAATGTGCGGCTTGCAGGATTTGGTTATTTGAGAATCCTAGACTCCAAATCAGGGCAACACACCACCTTTTATTATCTTTCATAAATGTTTTGTTTTTGCTGGCTATTTATTTCATTGTGTTTATTATGGTTTCTGTAGATCTGAGACAACACTAACTGTATATGTCCCAATAAAAGTGCCTTATTATGTAATGCCGAGCCTGCCGGCTAGATGAACAGGTCAAGGACGCAATCACCACAGCACCTGAGAAATAAAAGACTAGGAAAGATGGGGTTGAGAGGGACGGAGTCAGCTTGTGATTGATTCCGACGACTTTATTGAGGGGTAACATACATATATATACTAACAGGATTCACCAAATTTTAGATCAAAGACTTGCATACGTGCAGAACTGCAGACACTAGTTTTAGCTCAGGAGTTTTATCTTAACTCCAGCAGAGCATGGCACCAGGGTCTTACAATCAGGTAAAGACTACCTAGACATAAGCCATTCACAGGAGCCCGATAATCTTATCAGAGTCAGGAAAATGGGCAAATGGTGGCTGCAGCGATTTCCTTGAGGGAGGTGAGAAAGGCCAATTTGCACTTTAACAAATCAGGGGTGGCGGGACAGAGAGGGACCTTTTGATCTCTCTCAGGGCCGAGAAGGGGCCTGAGCAGTCAGGCCGGCTCCCCGCATCTCCCCCTTTTCTTTTGACTAATGGCCATTATATCTCCCTCAAAGGAAATGGCCGCGTTTGCAAACGGGAAAACATCAGCAATCTTTTATTTATCATCTCAGATATGCATTGACAAATGCAAGGGCCAAAACACAGCAATAACAATATGCATATAATGATAAAAATTATAGATTTCCACCAACCACTATGAAACCAGGCAGATATCTGACTCCAAATGCTGGAGTCAGGAAAATCCATAGCGGCTACTTGTTGTTTCATATCTTCTAAAGCATCAGAAACATTTGAGGAATAATCAGGAATATATACACAACACTCCATTTTTATTAAGGCACATGTTCCCCCTTGAGAGGCTGTTAGAATATCCAGAGCCATACGATTTTGTAGAACGGCTTTTCTCATCTGTTTTTGTTCTTCATTAAGAGCCTCTAAAGCTCTTCTAGTATCTGTCAAAGCTTGTTTTGTAAAATTGTTCAAAGCCTCTACCCTGAGCATAATATCAGTGGCTCCTAAAGAGGGCACGAAAATTGAGGCTAAATAATCATACCAATGAAAAACAGAGCGTGACCACCGGGCTTTAACATAAGGTAAATTAACAGGTTGACTAATTTTTTGCTTATGAATTCTCCCAGGGGCAAACACAAACCCTAGGGTACATCTCCCCACCCATCCTACAGGGAGCCAGGGCCAAAGGTTGTATCCACAAATCCATCGAGTGTTATTTGGGGCTACCCATCTTATACCAGGGCTATTTTCCCAATCTGTCCCTGGCCAAATAACAGATTTGTTGACAATAAACGTTACATCCATTACAGTCTTACATTTGTGGGTAGGCAATAGTCCCATATGTTTCATGTGATATCCTGGAAATTCTCGGCCTCCAAATGTTGGTACATGAGTCTTTTGCTCCCAGCAAATGTCAGCAGGGGTCAGTAGCTGTCGTTTTTCAGGGGTCATCCAGAAATATTCATCCCAAACTTGGTAGTAGTCACCCTCAAATCGATTAAAATCATTAGGAGAAGAAACAGATCTATTTTCGTAATATAAGTACGCATTAACACTCATGCATCTGCTGATTTGTCGGGAGAAGATTCCTCTGCTGTAAAGTCAGTGGACCTAATTGCTGATTCAGTAATCTCCTCCGTCTGGCGTACCAGCCTTTCCGGGAGCCAGCGCGGTGCTTCGGCATCCTGTGGAAAAACACATACATGACCCCTCCCCCAAATTAACACGGGATCTGGGCCAAGCCAGTTATTATCCAGCGGGTCTTTCCACAAGACCATCGGCTTTCTGCTGGAAATCTGAGGGTCCCAAAATCTCTGCGCGGCTGAATGTCCTTCTTTATCTAAAATTAAAAAATTTAAAATATATAAAGCGTGATTAAGGTAATTTCTGGGTAGAAGGGGGTAGAGCTCCCCCCTCTGTATTTTTTGAAGCTGTAGTTTCAAAGTTTGATTAGCACGTTCCACGATGCCTTGACCCTGTGGATTATAAGGAATGCCTGTTTTTAGGGTGATAGAAAAAGAGGAACAAAAATTTTTGAAGGCAGAGGAAACATAGCCGGGGCCATTATCAGTTTTTATAATCTTTGGCGTGCCTAAAATGGAAAAAGCATAAAGACAATGTGAGATAGAATGTTTTGCGGCTTCACCAGTCTGTAAGGATTCCACAATATATCCTGAAAAGGTGTCAATAGATACATGAACGTACTTTAAACGACCAAAGGAAGGGACATGAGTGACATCCATTTGCCAAAGATGATTCGGTAGAAGCCCGCGAGGATTAACGCCAAGATGTGGAACTGGGAGAAACTTAGGGCAAACAGAACAAGATTTAACAATTTGTCGTGCAGTCTCTCGAGGAATTTGAAACTGTAAACGAAGAGTATTACTATTCTGGTGATGTAGCGCATGTGACTGCTGTGCTGCTTCCACCTGTGAAAGAAAAACTCTAGTGTGAGAATCAGCCATCTGATTTCCCATAGACAGAGGTCCAGGAAGCCCAGTGTGGGCACGTAAATGTCCAAAGAAGCAGGGTAAGGTGCGCTGTTGCAGCAGAGACTGAATTGAACGTAATAAATTTTGAATGTTAGAATTCACAGTAGAAATAAAGGGAACAGTTTCTATATATTGCAAAGCATGAGCAATGTATTTGCTATCAGTAAACAAATTAAAAGACTGTGAGGAATATTGTGAACATACTTTATGGACGGCTGAAAGTTCTACTTCTTGAGCCGATGTATAGTTCGTCTGCCAGGAGAAAGGGGTATCATTAACCACAAAGGCAGCAGTTCCGTTGGAGGATCCATCAGTAAAGATCGTAAGAGCATCTTGAATAGGAACATTAGAAACATTTTTTGGAAAAATAAATGAATGCTGGCTGGCAAAATGCAAAAGTTTATCAGAAGGTAAATGATTAATAATTTGACCTGTAAAGGAGGAAAAGGCCAAAGCCCATGAGTCATTAAACTGAAAAAGCCATTCCTGCTGTTCTTTGGTATAGGGCACATAAATGTAAGCAGGATCGGCTCCCAACATTTCTCTGGAAAGACGCCTTCCTTTGGCAACGAGGAGGCTAATGAAATCAAAAAAAGGAGTAAGAACTTTTGAAGGCGATACAGGTAAATTGATCCACTGTAAGGGAGCATTTTGATATAACACTGCCGTCGGGGTATGTTTAGAGGGAAACACATATAGTCCCCACGGTTGAGAAAAATCACAGTAGGTAGCAAAATGCTGAGAGAGGGCCTTTTCAATTAGGGCCAGAGCAGCTCGCCCCTCATCGTTTAGTATTTTAGGGGAGGAAGGGTCAGTTGTTGATTAAGGTCTCTAAATTGTCTTTCCTGCATTAGCATGTCAAAAGTAACCTGCAGCCCATTGCGGCGGTTACGGTCTTCAATGATGTTACAGACCTCGCCGTATTCTGAGCGCCACAAGAGATAATCACCTCCTGAGAGACAGGCTCGCGCAACTGCCTTCCAATCATTAGGAGGCAAATATTGAGATGAAACACTTTCAATTATGGCTAGAGTAAATGGCGCAGTAGGCCCGTATTGAGCGCAAGCTAGTTTCAGTTCTTTAAGTTGTTTAAAAGGTAGAGGCTCATGATACCTCCGATGATTAGCATCTAGAAAAACAGGGAAAATCATAGAATATCCCTCAAGATTTTCACCCTGTTCTCGGGCTGTTTTCACAGCCATTTGTAGTGGTGAAAGTACTGGCCTTTTTAGGCTAGATGGAACATATACTGGCGCTGTTGGAATCAAAGGCGCTTCCGCGAGAGGAGGGGGAGGGAGCGGGACGGGCGGCGGCAGCGGGTCAGGGTCTAAACTGGCTATAACAGATGGCGTTTTAGAATGCAACGGCTTAGCTGTATTTATGGGCGATAAGTCTAGTTGTTCCATTCTCTGAGATATGGATGTTAGCATCTCTCTAAGTTCAGAAAAAGGGGAGCCTTGGTCTTTATTCTTTTGTTGAGTTACTATAAAGGCATCCCATCCTTCTTTGTCATGCTCAAAAGCCTGCTCTTTTAAATCGTCTTCCTCATCAGGAGAAAGTTCCGAATCTGAGTCTTGTTCCAGAGCAGTAGTCTCATTATCATTTTTTCTGGAACCTGAAACAATTGGGGAGTCATATATGTGCTCCACTACCCGTTGGGGGGCACCTGAACACTTGGGTGTTATAAGTTTCAAGGCTGTTTCAAATTTCCTACTTTCGTGTTCTGGGTTTAAACAATCTCTTATTAGAGTCCATAGAGAATAAGCATCAAGAGGAACTTTGTCTGGTCCACAGAGGGTATAAACTGTTTGAATTTCTTCTCCCACCTTTACCCAAGTTTCAAGGCTAATAGTTCCTTCCTCTGGGAACCAAGGACAAGTTTCCTCCACAAAGACAAGAAATCTTTCTAATTTCTGCTTAGACACAGAAATTCCTCTAGCTTTTAGCATAGTTTTTAACATAGAAACAAAGAACTGCCTACTATTACTTTGCCCCATAATTTTTACTCTCAACTATATACCCTCTCCACCCACAGTTTTCCAACGATACCTGAATAGGTGAGGCTTTCTCCCGGGATCCCTTTCAATATTTTTGGGTGGCTGTGCGGTGGGATCCGCCCACGTTCCTCGTTCAGGCGCCACTTGCCGAGCCTGCCGGCTAGATGAACAGGTCAAGGACGCAATCACCACAGCACCTGAGAAATAAAAGACTAGGAAAGATGGGGTTGAGAGGGACGGAGTCAGCTTGTGATTGATTCCGACGACTTTATTGAGGGGTAACATACATATATATACTAACAGGATTCACCAAATTTTAGATCAAAGACTTGCATACGTGCAGAACTGCAGACACTAGTTTTAGCTCAGGAGTTTTATCTTAACTCCAGCAGAGCATGGCACCAGGGTCTTACAATCAGGTAAAGACTACCTAGACATAAGCCATTCACAGGAGCCCGATAATCTTATCAGAGTCAGGAAAATGGGCAAATGGTGGCTGCAGCGATTTCCTTGAGGGAGGTGAGAAAGGCCAATTTGCACTTTAACAAATCAGGGGTGGCGGGACAGAGAGGGACCTTTTGATCTCTCTCAGGGCCGAGAAGGGGCCTGAGCAGACAGGCCGGCTCCCCGCAATGTAACCCACGGGGTAGACATTTTTCTTTGTCCAGAAGGCATTCACTGTCTGCAGGATGATTCTTCGGGACCCCAGAAGCCCCTGAAGAGATCTCTGTGTGACCCAAGAGTAACAAGACAGAGGAAAGACCGCCCTTCTGCTCAAGGACACTGTCCCAAGTGCCTTTGGCTGAAGCTACCTTGGTGCTGTCTCATTGAAGAATTAAGGCAAAGCTTGCAAGCAAAATAGAAAACACACAGAACCTTTTGGTACAGAGGGCATTTTTTTTTTTTTTTTCCTGGAAAATTTGAGTCTAAAAGCCTTTAGGTGAGATACAAACTCACCACAGCCCCCAGCCATCTTACACTTGGCTGCCTCTGACCTCTCTGATATCTCTGTGGCCCCTGAAGGCTCCTGGAACACGTCTCTCCCACCAGGTTGCTTATATTTATTCCAAAGCTGCATTGAATACAGAAAGTAGGGGTGGGGGTGGGGGTGGCGGGATCAAATGTTGTAGCCCTTGTCAAGATGCCAGTTCTTTTATTTTTTAAATAAAAAATTATTTTATTGAAGTTTAGTTGACTTATAATGTGATAATTTCTGATGTACAGTAAAGTGATTCAGTTATGCACATATATATGTTATTTTTTTCAATTTTTTTAATTGGAGAATAATTGTTGTTCAATGCTGTGTTGTGCATGCTCAGTCACTCCAGTGATGTTCGATTCTTTGCAACCTCATGGACTGCAGCCTGCCAGGCTCCTCTGTCCATGGAACATTCCAGGCAAGAATATTGGAGTAGGTTTCCATGCCCTCCTCCAAGAGATCTTCCCGACCCAGGGATCGAACCCACAGCTCCTGCATCTCCTGCATCACAGGCAAATTCTTTACTGCTAAACCACCAGGGAAGCCACAATGCTGTGTTAGTTCTTGCTATACAGCAAAATGAATCAGATATACATATACATATATCTGTACAACTATACATATGCAGTCCTAAAAGATAATGGTGTGAAAGTGCTGCACTCAATATGCCAGCAAATTCTGAAAACTCAGCAGTGGTCACAGGACTGGAAAAAGTTAGTTTTCATTCCAGTCCCAAAGAAAAGTAATGACAAAACATGCTCAAACTACTGCACAATTGCATTCATCTCACATGCTAGCAAAGTAATGCTCAAAATTCTTCAAGCCAGGCTTCAACAATATGTGAACCGTGAACTTCCAGATGTTCAAGCTGGATTTAGAAAAGGCAGAGAAACCAGAGGCCAAATTGCCAGCATCCACTGGATCATAGAAAAAGAAAGGAATTCTAGAAAAATATCTAATTCTGCTTCATTGACTGTGTTAAATCTTTGACTGTGTGTATCACAATAATCTGGAAAATTCTTCAAGAGATGGGAATATCAGACCACTTTATCTACCTCCTGAGAAACCTGTATGCAGGTCAAAAAGCAACAGTTAGAACCGGACATGGAACAACAGACTGGTGCCAAATTGGGAAAAGAGTAGGTCAAGGCTCTGTATTGTCACCCTGCTTATTTAACTTATATGCAGAGTACATCATGAGAAGTGCCAGGCTGGATGAAATACAAGATAGAATCAAGATTGCCATGAGAAATATCAATAACCTCAAATATGCAGATGACACCACCCTTATGGCCAAAAGCAAAGAGGAAATAAAGAGCCTCTTGATGAAGTGAAAGAGGAGAGTGAAAAAGCTGGCTTGAAACTCAGCATTCAGAAAACTAAGATCATAACATCTGGTTCTATCATTTCATGGCAAATAGATTGGGAAACAATAGAAAGAGTGAGAGACTTTATATTTTGAGGGGCTCCAAAAGCACTGCAGATGGTGACTGTAGCCATGAAATGAGAAGATGCTTGCTCCTTGGAAGAATAACTATGACAAACCTAGACATGAGTATTAAAAAACAGAGACGTCACTTTGCTGACAGAGGTCAGCATAGTCAAATCTATGGTTTTTCCAGTAGTCATGTAAGGATATGAATGTTGGACCATAAAGAAGGCTGAGCACCAAAGAACTGATGCTTTTGAGCTGTGGTGCTGGAGAATACTCTTGAAAGTTCTTTGGACTGCAAGGAGATCCAACCAGTCCATCCTAAAGGAAATAAACCCTGAGTAGTTTCTGGAAGGACTTATGCTGAAGCTGAAATACCACTACTTTGACCACCTGATGTGAAGAGCTGGCTCATTAGACAAGACCCTGATGCTGGGGAAGATTGAAGGCAGAAGAAGGCAACAGAGGATGAGATGGTTGGATGGCATCACTGATTCAATGGGAATGGGTTTGAGCAAGCTCTAGGAGATGGTGAAAGACAGGAAAGCCTGGCATGCTGCAGTCCATGGGGTCACAAAGAGTCAGACACGACTGATCAACTGAACAACAATAGCAACAACATACATATATCCTTTTTTTTCGACTTCCTTCCCATTTAGGTCAGCATTGAGCATTGAGTAGCATTCCCTGGGCAATACAGAAAGTTCTCATTAGTCATCTATTTTATATATAGTACCAATAATGTATATATGTCAATCCCAACCTCCTAATTCATCCTACCCCACCTTCCCCCTTGGTATCCATATGTTTGTTCTCTAAGTCTGTGTCTCTACTCCTACTTTGCAGATAAAATCACTATGCCATCTTTTTAGATTCCACAAATATGTGTCAATATTCCACATTTGTCTTTCTAACTTACTTGATTCGGTATGACAGGCTCTATCTAGGTCCATCCACATGCCTGCAAATTAGACACTCTGTTTGTTTAAACCTCATTATGGCTAAGAGTTTATGTCTGACTTTCCTGGGTGAGGGGATAACCCCATGAGGAGGCATCTGAAGCTTTCAGAGTGAGTTTCTTCCCAACCCGCATCTCTTTTGTTTCCATCCTGGATTCTCCATTCAAATGTCTTCCCCTCTGATATCCCATCTCCTTGTGTTTTCAGGGTACTTCTTACCCCTCCCTGAAGAAATAACCTGGTAAACTCCATATGCCCAGGCACCAAGTGTCACTGACAATAATGATGATTAACAGGGATAGAGTTTATATTATATACAATATCATGCTAATGGAATTGTTAACCATAGTTTACATATGAAGACGTTGAGGCTTCAGGCACGAATGAACTTCTCGATGCCGCAGGCTATGGGATTCCAACCTAAACTGCCTGTCCTGGGCCCTCCATCACAATATCTCTTCTGCTTTCTCCCCCATCCATCCAACACTTTCTGCTCTAATGAAGAGAGAGCTGAGCTTTGACTCAGGCTAAGTTTGTCCCAGAGAAGGGAAGGCAGAAAAGAGGAAAAGTGGGAGTCTTTCTTCAAACCCCGATCCCACACCTATCCACTCTTATACCTCCTCTGCTGAGAAGCAGAACCAAACACATTAACCAAGACAAAGACCCATTTCCTTCTGACACTTGGCCTGAGGGTCAAGAATAGAAATTCATATTCTCCCATTATTTATGCAAAGTAATATCCTAATCTTTTTAAATCTAGAATGCAATTGCTCTCATTTTCCCTATCATCACACATCACAAAGCATCTTTGTGAAGCAGATAGTGAATAACACAAGGATAACAGCACCTTTCCTAAGACAGGAGGGATGTCCCTAAGATGTAGAGAAGAGTCTCAGTGCTCCTTTGATAGTTTAATTACAATTAATTTAGATTAAATATTGATGTCTTTTTAATATCCTGTGTAGAGTCTTTAAAACTTACACACAAAAGGGGGAAAAGACACCAAGAAAACGCAGCCTGCTATTTGGCCCAAGGGATTCAGAAACACCTACAAATCTCAGTCTTGGCTCTGTCCCAGTGGATCCCAAGAGGCTGGCTTCTTTCAGGGAAGCGGGGCTGTTGTGTAGGCCACATTGAGAGGCCTGCTAAGTTGACCCAAACCTCATGTCACCTGGAAGTCCATCCACATGGTTGATGGTAATCACAGAGACTTTTTATAAAAGTTAAATAAATGAATAAGAAAATAAATAAAGGCATACATGCATTCATACATTTGTAATGTATTCAGGGTAGAAATTCATTCAAACCTAATTGCTAAGCAAATTAACAGGCTAGCTGAATAGCCCAGAAATTGTTATTTTGTGTGGGTAGCATAAGATAGTGTGTTAAATACAAACTATCGTTGACCCTAGAGGAACTTGTATTTAAGAAGGGGAGGAAATTATGCCTCAGAGCATTCATTTTTTAAGCTCTTTACTATCTGTTTGGGTAAAAGACCATATAAAGGCCGGTAATCACCATTATCACTAATTATCTGTCACTAGAAATCTTTTTTAGTTTACCATTAGCATTAAATGTGAAGCACAAAGTAGGCTTATTAAGTCCTAGTGTTATAGCCACGCGTTCCAGGAAGCAAACTCACTCAGAAGGACAATGCAGATAGTGGAGTGCAGTTTAATACACCGGCAGGCCCAAGGCAGAGTCTCTTCTTAGCCAAGGACCCCAATCAGCATTTGTGAAAATCTTTTATACCCCATGTGTGTGTGTCCAAACCCACCACTCCAAATTCCTAGAAATTTACATAAACAAAGGAAGGATAAATACAACTACAATAACCCCATCATTCACATGTTATGTGTTCAAACAGTTAATAATCAATAAGCCCGCAGTTACATTCCAAACAGTTAATAATCAATACGCCCATGGTCACATTCCAACCAGTTAATAATCAATAAGCCTGTGATTACTACATCCTGATAGATATGGGAAAAATTTATGACCTGTCCAGAGGCAGGGGTGATTACGGTATGTTTTCTCTTAGGTGGTGAGTAACCTGGATAGGATCTTCAAGGTTTCCCTGTCCAGAGGGGGTCTTCCCCTTCCATTGTCGTTCCCACAGGCACTAAGCAGAGAGTCAGAGTCCACCGGAGAGGTGGCCGAGCAGAATCAGCACAGACGGGCCTCAGATGGAGTCCAGGCCCTATGAGTTCCTTCTTCACTAGAGGAGATTTTAGTTCTCTATAGACACACATAGTTTACAAAACACTTTTGATATTCTAATGTGGACTCTATGTCCAATTACTTAGGATCCAGTCCAGCTTCACTTTTGTGCATGGAACTGCCTGTTTGTTCCTCAGACCTGGTGTTGTGTAACCTGGGCTCAATTAGGTTCTGATCCAGTTAGGTTCTACCTGGTTATCCAGTTACCAGGGAGACTGATAACTGTCGGTATGTGCTAGATGAGAATGCTCATGGTATGGATGTTAAAGACCTCAAAATTCAGAGATTCTAGGCCCTGAAGGAGAAAAGCTATATATGCTTGTTGTTGTTGCTAGTTGTTCAGTAGTGTTAGACTCTTCCTGACCCTATGGACTGTAGCTTGCCAGGCTTCTCTGTCTACGGAATTCTCCAGGCAAAAACACTGAAGTGGGCTGCCATTCCTTTCTCCAGGGAATCTCCCTAACCCAGGGATTGAACCTTGGTCTCTTGCATTGCAAGCAGATTCTTTACTGTCTGAGTCAACAGGGAAGCCCGTATGTATGTTTACTAGACAGTGAATAAAACCCTCATTCACTTACTCTGCTTCATTCATACAAGTGCTTAACACACAGTGGAACCCAGGGAAGAAGCTTGAAAAATGTTAGCTGTTTGTAAGTAGAATGACTTGTGGCTTATTGGCTTGGTATTTAAGTTGGTAAGTTGTTTCCAGTGATCTACTGACTTTGTTTTTCAAGAGTTGAGATATCAAATAGTCTATCTTTCTCAAGAGCTTACTAAGCAGACTCAGTTGCCATATATTCCAGTTGCCATATATCTCAATTGTCATTTCATGGTGTGATCTCTCTCTTGACACACTGTACAACTACATTAACCTGCTACTTGACTCTGGAGCCTAGGAATTACCTGGCAACCAAAGAATATTTTGTAGAAAAACATGGCAGCTTTCCTTCATGGTGTTGTTAGGTGCTTAGAATAGGAAAGAGAAGTCCAAGATGGCAGTGGCTAAAAGACAGACAAAGAAAGGGGGGAAAACCCCACAGAAAGGGAACAGAGGAAAAATCCGTGGGCCAGGGTGAGAACCTCAGGTGAAATAAACACACCCGCTTCCTAACTAGCCCTAATGCCCATAGGGCAGGCTCATGGAGGAGGAGATAAAACATAAACAGTGGGATCCAAGATGGGTTGCAGCCTCTTCTTGGGGATCAGCCCACCCTCATGCCTCTAGGGTATACTATCCTTAATAAAACTCTGAGCTGTAACCAAGCTGTAACACTGGTCCGTCATTGCAAATTTTTGTTGCTGCGAGACAGAATGGAGCAAATTACACACTCTCCCAACAGTGTGTTCTCTGAGATTACAGAAGCCCTGGAAAGTCTAAATGCCTCAGCTTACCTCTTAAAACCCTTACAAATCTGATACCATCCTATATTTCTAGCTTCTTTACCTAATTGTTCCCTGTATGAACTTGGGCTAAATAAATCCAGACTATATAATGATCTCTGAATCTCAGAGTTAATCTAGAAAATTTACTTACTACAAACATTTTACTGACCCTTGTGCTGTACCTTTCTTCATGCTATTTCATTTTCCAAAAGTTAATTTCTTCCATATGCTACTCACATTTTAAAATTGTCATAGACAGGTTTTCAGAAATGTGTCTTCCCAAATGTCCTTTCTTGCCACCTGCCACCTGTCACCATCCACCACCCACCATCCATCCACTCCATCCTACTAGGGCTGCAAAAGAAAGGGGTATATGTGCCCTATTTTTACCATGTGTTTTCATTCCTACTCTCAGCTGAGTGAATCATGTTGGGTACATAGCTAATCAAACTGGACCAATCAGAATCTTCTCCTGGGAATCTAGAATTAACATAGAGTCAATTCAACATAGAAAGTTATGTAAAACTCATCTAGAGTATCTTCTTGAGTCAGTCCCTTATCAACCCAAAGTCATGCACAAGACAAAGTTATGCAGGATCAGAAAACAAAGAAAGCTGGTTGGCCAAACAGAAGAGAGCGTGCGTATGAAATTATGTGCAGAAGAAGAATTATGCAGCCACCAAAAGAAAAAGCAACCTTGGCAGCTCCCCAGGTTACAGAGCCATTCCCAGCTGTATCTTATTTATGTGAGAGCTCCATTTCCTAAAAATAAACCTTCCTCTCAGTTGGAATTAATTTGAAAGAGTTTCCATCCCTTACAACCACCGAGATTTGCCTTTTAAAAAATAGCTCTGCTTAGGTCTGGTCCCCTTGTTGCTTTTCTTCTCAAACTGAGGTACGGGGATGAGGTAGTGGTATGCTGACCAAACCTTGGCCATGTAAGATAAGATAAGCAAGGCAATTTCTCTGGAGCATTTATTTTCCTGGCAGATTTTTGAGGAAATGTTAATTAATGGAAAGATTATTATTACATTGTTGAATGAAAAAATTGCATTAAACTTAAAATCAACCAGTTTAAAAAAAAAAAAAATACCTCCACTTAGATGACAACTCTTCTATGGTTGTTGTTCAGTCTCTACATCACATCCAACTCTTTGCAACCCAGTGGACTGCAGCATGCCAGGTTTCTCTGTCCTTCACTGTCCCTCAGGGTTTGCCCAAACTCATGTCCACTGAGTCAGTGATGGTATCCAACCATCACTTCTCCCACCTTCTTCTCCTGCGCTCTACCTTTCCCAGCGTCAGAGTCTTTTCCAATGAGTTAGCTCTTTACATCAGGTGGCCAAAGTATTGAAGCTTCAACTTTAGCTTCAGGATCAGTCCTTCCAGTGAAAATTCAGGGTTGATTTAGGATTGACTGGTTTGATCTCCTTGCTGGTCCAATGGACTCATTAGAGTCTTCCTCAGCACCACAATTTGAAAGCATTCAATCTTCAGGATTCAGCTCTCTTTATGGTACCCTCTTCTATGGTACTTTGAATTGTCCCAACTGAAACAATTCTTGCCTTGCTATGCTACCTTGTCATGAGCTGCCTGATTTTCTTTTCTTACTGTCTCCTAGTCTCTGCACATACACCCATCTAAGCTTAACCCCAACTAACTCTAAGCCCTGGATAGATCATATATTATTATCTGGGGAAACCAGAGAAGGCCTAGTTCAATTGCCCAGTACTACTAGACTTCAGCTTGTTTCTGTCACCAAACTCCTATCTTTGTCCTTCGTTTGATAATTTGGTATATGACACCTTTCTAAATTGATCCTAACTAGTTGTCTTCTGAGAGTCCAGTTCTAAGGCAGGGGTTGTGCCAGACCTCTCTAACCTTAGTAACCTCTTGGTTCTGGCAGTGGTGCTCAAGAAGTGACTTTGGCATATGGTATTATCTTTTACCACAATCTGATAGGGAGGCGGAGTGGCTTGCTTCTAGTGGGTAGAGTCCAGAGATGCTGATAAACATCCTACAATGCACAGGACTGTTGCCCACAACAAAGAATCATCCAGCCTAAAATGTGAATGATGTGAATGTTGAGAGTACTGGGTAAATGACCTTGAGCCAGTTATTTAGCAACTGTATGCTTTAGAATTTCCCTCTTTAAGAATACAGATCTATTGCTTGTAGGGTTATCACAGTACTTAACACAATGCCATTAGTACTTTGTCATGATTATGTCTGTATAATACAAAAAATCTTGTTAAATAATTATACCGTTATCTAACTATTCCTTCCTTATTCCATCTATACTTTGTGTTTGAAAAAGTTTTTGGCAGTGGTGAATTCCACGTTTACTCATCAAATCTCTTAAGATTCTGGTCTTTGATCACATTTGTCTTGATTTTTTAATAAGATTCCTCAATGAAACTTTTTATAGTGGTAAAATACAATAGCATAAAATTTAAATTTAATCATCTTTGTTGCTGTTCAGTCTCTCAGTCGTGTCTGACTCTTTGTGACCCCATGGACTGCAGCATGCCAGGCTTCCGTATCTGTCACTCTCTCCCAGAGTTTGCTCATAGTCATTTCCATTGAGTCGGTGATGATATCCAACCAACTTGTCCTCTATCATCCCTTTTTCCTCCTGCCTTCAATCTTCCTCAGCATTAGGGTCTTTTCTGATGAGCTGGCTATTTGCATCAGGTGGCCATCCTAACCATTTGAATCATCTTAACCAGTTTTAAGTGTCCAGTTCTGTGGTATTAAGCACATTCTTATTGTTGTGCAACCATCACCATCATACCTGTCCAGAACTCTTCGTCTATCAAAACTGAAACTTTGTACCCATTAAACAATAACTTCTCATTTCCTCCTCCCTCCTATTCCTGGCAATCACCATTCTACTTTCTGTCTCTACATACTTGATGACTCTAGGCACTTGTATCAGTGGAATAGTACACAGTACTTGTCTTTTTTTTTTTTTTTTTAGTACTTGTCTTTTGATGAATGAGTTATTGTACTTAGCATAATACTGTTAAGGTTCAGCCATCTTGTAGCCTGTGCTAGAATTACATTCCTTTTTAAGACTGAATAACATTTTATTTTAGGTACACATTTTTTGCTTATACTTTCATCTGTCAATAGGCAGTTGGGTTGCTTCTAGATTTTAGCTTGTTGTGAATAACACTGCTATGAATACGGTTATACAAATATCTCTTCAAGACCATTCTTTCAATTCATTTGGGTACACACCCAGAAGTAGAATTGCTGGATCATTGGTAATTCTAATTTTAATCTTATAAAGTACTGCCATTTTGTTTTCCATAGTGGTGTACCATCTTATTAATACATTCCCACCAACAGTGCGCAAGTGTTCCAATTTCTCTACACTCTCATCAACACTTGTTATTTTCCATCTTAATGTGTGTGAAGTGTGAGATTTTGATTTGCATTTATGTAATGACTCATTGGAAAAGACCCTGATGCTGGGGAAGATTGAAGGCAGGATGAGAAGGGGACAACAGAGGATGAGATGGTTGGATGGGATCATTGACTCACGAGTGTGAGCAAACTCTTGGAGATCATAACAGACAAGGAAGCCTGACATGCTGCAGACCATAGGGTTGAAAAGAATCAGACACGACTTAACAAATGAACAACAACTGTTAATGATGTTGGGCATCTTTTAGTGAGCTTGTTTGTTATTTGTATATCTTCCTGGGAAAAAGGTCTATTTAAGTCCCTTTGTCTACTTTTGAATTTTTGTTTGCTTTTTCTTCTTGAGTATTAGGAATTCTCTACATACTCTTTATACTAATCCCTTATCATATTATATATATATATATATATATATATATATATATATATATATATAATTTGTACATAATTTCTCCCATTCTGTGGATTATCTTTTAGTCTGTTAGTAGTGTCTTATGACGCACAAAAATTTTCATTCTGATAAAGTTCAATTTGTCTAGTTTATCTTTTATTGTCTGTAACTTTACAGGCAATACTCAACAAGTCATCCCCAAATCCTGTGTCATGAAGCTTTTTTTCACATGTGTTTCTCTGAGCTTTGTGGTTTGTATCTTGGGACAAAATTTTGTAGCCTAAATATGTCCTGTGTAAAACATACATAGATGAATTGCTCATCTGCAAAACCCAAAGGTAAGTAGCTACTGTGTCAGTACTTTTGCACATGTGTGTACCCAAGTACTTGTGCATGTATGTTAGGGTATCACTTGCTGAAAGAAATAGGAAAAGCGTTTAACACTAGTACAGAAAAATACGGACATATTAGAGTGTGTAGGCTAATGGCTAAACAAACAAACCCCCAAATTTTCTAGCTGTTCGAGCAAAAAAAGAAGTTTGTTTCTTACTTGTGTAATATCCAAAGCAAAATTGTTTGATTAATGGCAGGCTTTCCTCAAAGTGATGATCCAAGGACCCACACTTTTTCCTTCTTGCGCCAGCTTTCATAGGCTGCATGTTCATTTGCATCAAGCTTGGGAAAGGGGGCAGAGAGTGAAGAAGCCACACGGGTTTCACCTTAGTTTAGAAGTGACATACATAACTTCTATTCCCAAGTTTTTGGCAATATCTAGTCACTGGGCCCTTCCTAGATGCAAAGTAGCCAGGAACTGAGGTCCTTAAGAGCGTAACTGTTGTCCAATGATTGCTCTGTCTTTGGGATCCAATATGGTAGCCACCAGACACATGTGGGTATTGGATGCTGGGAATGTGGTTCATCCAAACTGAAATGTGCTATAAGCATAAGGTGCATACCAGGCTTTGGTGACTTTAGCATGAATGAAAGGGTATGAATATCTCATTGATAACTTTTAGTGGTTACATGTTAAAATGGCAAGAATGTGAATTTGTGAATAATTGGGCTAAATAAACCACGTTGTTAGAATTAATTTCACCTGTTTCTTTTTACTTTTTTACCAAGGCTACTAGAAAATTTTAAATTACATATGTGGCTTGTGTTCTATTGGGTTGGCCCAAAATTCATTTGGGTTTTTTCCCATAATACTTAAGACCCAAATGAACTTTTTGGCCATTCCAATATTTCTATTGGATAGTCCTGCAATGGAAACCAGCCTTCTCTGTTACACAGATTATCTCACAGGCTTGAGAAAGGGAGTGTATCTGAGCCATTCACAGAATCCAAAGAAGGGGACTTGGAAAGCTCTCTTGAATCAAGATGTGTGCTCTCACTCTTTCTCTCGTTTTTCTCTCCCTGGAGCCACATGCTCACTAGTGTCTCTCTCAATACCTACTGACTTGACTCTTCTCTTTCTGTCTGTCTCTTTCATCCCTGTTGCAATCAGCTGGGGTCAGGAGGATGAGGTCAAATGGCTTGCTGCCCATTCACCAGAAGCAATGGAAACAGGTTTTCAGGAAAAGGGCATGAGTAGGTCAGGCAGACTGATTGACATGTTTGCTCAGCATGTAAATGTGTAGAGACTACACGGGCTTGGCAGCTGTCAACATTCCCCACTTTTTATATTTAAAAGACTATATTTACTCCGAGGCTTTTTGTAAGAACTCACTGTTGAACAGATGATAAACTTAATCTGAGAGTATACTATTTAACTCAAGTCATCTCTAATGAGAACATGTAACTAATTTTTATTTCTGGGGTTTGCACCGGTGCCCAGAAATAGTCAACCTCATGGACAAAGCTTAAATTTCCAGCAGTGTACTTTGGCCTCAATATATATTCACAGAATGTCAATTTAGCCCATAGGACCAAGTTCATTAAAACATATGCTAAAATTATCTGAGAGTACAAAATTAATAAATGGGTGATATACCCTCAAATATAACTCACATCTAGAACTGGATTATTTAAATTGTATTGTCTTTCTCTGGAGTTTAATTAATGTCTCCAAGTAGCCTCTGTTAGAATATGTACATACGGACTAGAGAGATTACCAGATGTGTTTATATTCTCAGGAAGCATTTATATGCCAGACACTGTCCTAAATCTATGATCACCACTAACAATTTATCAAAATGGGTTTTTCAGATTATTCTCTTTCATGTAGAAAAAAAAAAAAAAATGGGACCCATAAGGAATGGAATAACTTTTATTAAAGCAGGATTTGATTAGCCTCAAAATATGTCAGACTTCCTAGATGGCTGAAGAGGCAAAGAATCCACTTGCCATGCAAGAGATGCAGAAGACATGGATTCAATCCCTGGGTTGGGAAGATCCCCTGGAGAAGAAAATAGCAACCAACTCCAGTATTCTTGCCTGGAAAATCTCATGTATAGAAAAACCAGGCAGTCTATAGTCCGTAGGATCACAATGAGTCAGACAAAGCTGAGCACACACACAAGCACACATGTACAGGGGTCCCTGTAGAGACTGGATAGCCAGTACATGCACTAGGATCCTGGCCATCAGGGAGGGAAGAAAGGCAGGAGATGATGAAGAAAGAGGGGACGGAAGTGTCACCAAACACACATTTTGCATTCTTTATTTTTCTGATGCAACTAGAGCTTTGACAGTGGTAGTCCTTTTGCAGGTGCAATTTCATAGCCTTGTTTTGAGGCTATGTCCTTCAAAGTAGGTAGGAGCCTCCTCAGTTTCTGAGGTTCTTTTCGACTTGTGTTAGTCAGTGGATGACTTTCCAGAAATGAGCTGACATTTCCTGTGGCATTTTAAGGATGCTGAGTGTGGCTGGCTGCAAGCTGAGCTGTTGAGGATACCTACTTTGTCTTTTTCTCTCCTACAGAGCTTACTCAGAGTCCAGTGGGCATGTGGGTCTGCCAAGAGAGGCTTCTACTACACAGTGCTTCGAGCTGGACCTTAAATCTCCCACTGACATAATGACCTGCCTCCCAAGAAGCCTAACCTATTCCCAAGGGGCATCCTCTTACCCCTTCAGTAAGAGGAGTTGGGGTATGGTTGCCAGTTTGGAATCTAGACAAATTCCAGCCAGGGCATTTGCCAGACAGTGGGAAGTAGCAATGCAAACAACTCAGGTATCTTCCACTACTTGTGGAATCAAGTGATGGAATCACTGGCCTTATGATTTATGTAACAAATTTATGTATGATTTATGTAACAAATAGTAGTTCTTAGCTTCATGTTCCTGAAATCAAACACACATCTTACAAGTATGCACAACATTTGACTACTAGACCTAGATTATTAGCTCTATGAAGGCAGGGACCACTTCTATCTTTATTGTCTTGTTTTTCCTACTATCCTTAGAGCTAAACACTGAATGAACAAATGAATGAATGAATGAACAACAAATTTACTTACACTCTTGGTGATATGTTGTTTATATTGATCATTTTTGCTATAGTCTTTAGCTTTATAGCGTTAAGGAAGAATAAGATCTGTTCTACTTTATTCTGTGTCTAGGAGACAGATTTATCAGGGAAGCACTTACTAAAAATTACTGCTAATAAACCATTGGATGGGAACAATTAGAGTTTTAGTTGTGGAGGACAAATAATCCTTGGCTCTAAAGAATGGACTTATTTTCCCACTTGCCATGTGAAAATAAAAAAATAATGGAGATCACAGAGAAATAATAAATAGTACTTGCTTCAACCTCTATCATGTGGGGGGGGGGGAACACACATACTGTATTTCATTTTATACTTAGAAGAATCTTCTCAGAAATAGAGCTGAGACTGTCATTTGTTTTATTAATAGAAGAGTAATTTAAGATGCAGATAGTTGTAGTGTACGTCTCCAGTAAAACCAAGAGGGTTGGGGTCACTAATTGCAACATGTGGCTCATCTTAATTTTGAAATCTGGATACAGATTCATGTGTTGAAACTCTAAAGTTACAGACAGAAATGCAGCCAAAATCATTATTTTATGTCTGACTCCTATGCATCCCTCAGATCTCAATTCAGATGTCTCTTCTCAAGAAAGTCCTCTCTCTATTTCTCTATAGGATATGTCTGGTCTCTCTAGAAATGCTCTCAAAGTACCTGGTAGCCTTTGTGAGTGTGTGCTAAGTTGCTTCAGGCTTGTGCAATTTTTTTGTGACACCACGGACTGTCCCCCACCAGGCTTCTCTGTCCATGGGATTCTCCAGGCCAGAATACTGGAGTGGGTTGCCCTCCTCCAGGGGATCTTCCCAACCCAGGGATCGAACCTGCATCTCCTGTGGCTGCTATATTGCAGGTGGATTCTTTATCCCTGAGCCACTGGGGAAGTCAGGTAGCTTCTGCACATGGCACTTATCACACTTGTCTCCTACGGGCTTTTTCAGTAGCATTATTTGATTACTACTAAAATGTGAAGTCAACTGGGCCTTAGAAAGCATCACTGCGAACAAAGCTAGTGGATGTGATGGAATTCCAGTTGAGCTATTTCAAATCCTGGAAAATGATGCTGTGAAAGTGCTGCACTCAGTATGCCAGCGAATTTGGAAAACTCAGCAGTGGTCACAGGACTGGAAAAGTTCAGTTTTCATTCCAGTTCCTAAGAAAGGCAATCCCAAAGAGTGTTCAAACTACTGCACAATTGCACTCATCTCACACGCTAGTAAAGTAATGCCCAAAATTCTCCAAGCCAGGCTTCAGCAATATGTGAACCGAGAACTTCCAGATGTTCAAGCTGGTTTTAGAAAAGGTAGAGGAACCAGAGATCAAATTGCCAAATATCCGCTGGATCATCGAAAAAGCAAGAGAGTTCCAGAAAAACAACTATTTCTGCTTTATTGACTACACCAAAGCCTTCCACTATGTGGATCACAATAAACTGTGGAAAATTCTGAAAACGATGGAAATTCCAGACCACCTGAACTGCCTCTTGAGGAAACTGTATGCAGGTCAGGAAGCAACAGTTAGAATTAGACATGGAACAACAGACTGTTTCCAAATAGGAAAAGGAGTACATCAAGGCTGTATATTGTCACCTTGCTTATTTAACTTATATGCAGAGTACATCATGAGAAACACTGGGCTCTAAGAAGCACAAACTGGAATCAAGATTGCTGGGAGAAATATCAATAACCTTAGATATGCAGATGACACCACCCTTATGGCAGAAAGTGAAGAGGAACTTGATGAAAGTGAAAGAGGAGAGTGAAAAAGTTGGCTTAAAGCTTAACATTCAGAAAAGTAAGATCATGGCATCTGGTCCTGTCACCTCATGGGAAATAGATGGGGAGACAGTAGAAACAGTGGCTGACTTTATTTTTTGGGGCACCAAGATCACTACAGATGGTGACTACAGCCGTGAAATTAAAAGATGCTTACTCCTTGGAAGGAAGGTTATGACCAACCTAGATAGCATATTAAAAAGCAGAGACATCAATTTGCCAACAAAGGTCCGTCTGGTCAAGGCTATGGATTTTCCAGTGGTCATGTATGGATGTGAGAGTTGGACTCTGAAGAAAGCTGAGCGCCGAAAAATTGATGCTTTTGAACTGTGGTGTTGGAGAACACTCTTGAGAGTCCCTTGGACTGCAAGGAGATCCAACCAGTCCATCCTTAAGGAGGTAAGTCCTGGGTGTTCATTGGAAGGACTGATGCTGAAGCTGAAACTCCAATACTTTGGCCACCTCATGTGAAGAATTGACTCACTGGAAAAGACCCTGATGCTGGGAGGGATTAGGGGCAGGATGAGAAGGGGACAACAGAGGATGAGATGGCTCGATGGCATCACCGACTCTATGGGCACGAGTTTGAGTAAACTCCGGGAGTTGGTGATGGAGAGGGAGGCCTGGCATCCTGCGATTCATGGGGTCGCAAAGAGTCAGACACGACCAAGCGACTGAACTGAACTGAACCGAACTATTATTATTTTTAATATTATTATTATTTGGTGGCATTATTTGATTACCAAGAAGCATGCTGTTTTACCTTGTTATTCCTGGAGCTTAGCACACAGTAAGCTTTGGTCAGTGAACACCATAGCATTAATAAGTAAAGCAATAAGGACTTACTGTACAGTACAGGGAACTATACTCAATATTTTATGATTATCTATAAGGGAAAAGGATCTGAAAAAAAAATATGTAAGTATGTGTATAACTGACTCACTGTGTAGTACAGCTTAAACTAACACAACACTGTAAATCTACTACACTTCAATTTTGAAAAAAAGAAATAAAAGATTAAATAAATGTTGACTTTTTAAAATGGAGTTTAATGTCCAAGGAGGAATTCAAAGAAAAAGTAAGAATTGAAATCCATTTTCAGAGCATATGAATTGATATTTACATTTCAGAAGTCAGAATAATTTTAAAAATTTAAATAAATGCAGCAAAGATATTTCAAAGTTATTACCAAATTAATAAAGATATATTATTTTTATAAGTATGTATATACACAGACTACTTAAAACATTTAAAATAATTTCTTAACATCCATAAATCTGTAATACAACTTGAACATATTTTTTAACTTGATTTATGTGCTTTCTTATTAAGAGCATCAGTTAAATCATGAATTTTATTTATTTTTTCTTCCTAATGGTCTGTTTTTTAAGATAAAACATTTGATTCATATTATCTATAGCAATATGTTTTATTAAAATGATACTGAGAGAGGAAGAAAATGGCTAGAAAATTCAAGAAATAAAAATAATGCTATAGTCTGTTTATAATAGCCAGGACACGGAAGCAACCTAGATGCCCATCCGCAGATGAATGAATAAGGAAGATGTGGTACATATACATCATGGAATATTACTAAGCCATTAAAAAGAATTCATTTGAATCAGTTCTAGTGAGATGGATGAAACTGGAGCCCATTATACAGAGTGAAGTAAGCCAGAAAGATAAAGACCAGTACAGTATACTAACACATATATATGGAATTTACAAAGATGGTAACGATAACGTTATATGCAAAACAGAAAAAGAGACACAGATGTACAGAACAGACTTTTGGACTCTGTGGGAGAAGGCGAGGGTGGGATGTTCAAAGAGAACAGCATTGAAACAAGTGTATTATCAAGGGTGAAACAGATCACCAGCCCAGGTTGGATGCATGAGACAAGTGCTCAGGCCTGGTGCACTGGGAAGACCCAGAGGGATGGGATGGAGAGGGAGGCGGGAGGGGGTATCGGGATGGGAAACACATGTAAATCCATGGCTGTTCCATGTCAATGTATGACAAAAACCACTGCAATTGAAAAAAAAAAAAAAAAGGAAAAAGAAAGAAAACAGTTTCACTTATAATTGTCTTATTTTATCATTTATAGTTTTATCTTCCCAGACCATTTCTGTCCCTTGCAATTATTGTATTGCTTTGTGAATAACAGATTAAGAAAACAATGCTATAGTATATATGAATTAAGTTTATAGGAAATTTTATTCTACCTCCTACTTAGAAACATTTTATAGGAAAGTAAGACATCAAAAAAATTTTTTTAAGTTGACTAATTGAAGAAAAGAATGACTACAGGTTTTTCTAACTTTTCTTGGTCTGTAATAAAACTAAGTACCATATAATAGAATTCAAATGTAAAACATTTAAATGTGGAAAAAAAGAAGTACCTTAAAATAAAACATCTCATTAAAACTGTCAAAATCTTTCAGTCTAAACACTGGTAAGATATTTATGGAAAGATTACAATTTTCTTAACCTTTAAAAAATATCCACATATATACTGCATTAAGATAGCTCATATTTAGACATAGAAAATAATATCTAAATTAGCAACTGCAAAAGTGAAAAAGGAGTTTGGGCAAAATGCTTGAGACAATTTCCTTAATATAAAGACTTAACATAAAAACTTAAAAGTATTAATATAAAGACACATTAATACATATATATATAAGTGAGAATTCTGTTAATAAGGGATTAAAAGTCAAAGCGGACCAAGGCAAGAGGACTGTTTGGGGACAACCAAAGGTAATGGAGATCAAGAATTTTATTAGATTAGGAAATAGGCAAATCTGTAGTCCTTTGAGGTCTTCCCTCAGCAGTAAAGAATCCACCTCCAGTGCATAAGATACAGGTTTGATCCCTGGGTCTGGAAGAGTCCCCGGAGGAGAGCATGGCAACCCACTCCAGTATTCTTGCCTGGAGAATTCCAGGGACAGAGGAGCCTGGCAAGTTATAATCCATAGGATCTGTAGAGTTAGACATGACTGAAGTGACTGAGCACACATGCATGAATGCATAGACCTTTGAAGAGCTGGTTTCCATAAATATGTCTGTTCCTTGGTAAACTGATTTCCTTCTCTTGTGTTTAGCATAACAGCAGAATTTTACCAAGAGGATTACTAAAATGCTTGAGTGTTTTCCTTTGGTGAATTCCATAGTTACCACGATGCTGATTTGTAGGAGCCTGACATGAATGATACATAATGCTAGACAATTGAGTTTAAAGTATACTTCTCTTTTATATTCTCATTCCCATAATAGAAGAATAGAAAATTGAGTTTAAAACTGCTGTGTTACTGACATTTCAAGTGAGGTTTAATTAGTCTCTCTGACAAAGCATTAAATCTTCAAATTAAAGAGTTCAGAAATGCTTAGCTCCATAAAATTCTCTAAGAAAGTTTAAATAGGAATAATAAGTTTTAAACACGTCTTTCTTGGTACCTGCCATGAGACAGCCAGTGTTGGCCCTTGACAAACCAAAAATATAAATACACTTTGAATCTGTTAAGCGTCCATCACAGGCAATTACTAAAATCAGACTTCTTGATGTATGGGCATTTGAAGTTCACCTCCAGAATATCCAAAAATGATATGGAAATACTAATCAATCAATAAATGTCATCTTCTTCTATAACAATAGCCAACATTTTATTATGTGCTTAGGAAATACTATGACATACTTTAAGTATTTTACATGGATTGAATTTGGAATCCTTCTCTCAACCCTAGGTGGTTACAGCTATTATTATTTCCATTTTATGGAGGAGGAAACTAGGGCTTAAACAGGTAGATTGACCGCCTAAGAATATATTGATAGAGGATGTCTGTAGCAAAGGCTGTGGGTGTGCCAACTATAGTTCCTTGGCCTTATCAATGTAGTGCATACCCAGGCCATACTTCTAACTGCCAGGGCCTGCTGCAGGTCACACTGCGTATATTTTGCTGCATGCAAGACAGGCCTGAAAAGCCTAGAATCTGCCCCAAGCTCCTCCCAGAAGCCCTCAATCAATGATGAATGGGATTTGGTATAAAATATCTCGAGTCCCTCATCCCTCAGGCACATGTTCTATATTGTCTACTAAGAGTTTCTGAGTGGAATTAAACCTTTGTTACCCATAGTCATAACAAACTTAAAACTTCATCATTTTTGGGCAGTCTTCCCTCCCCACCCCCCTTTTTTTTTCCATTTATTTTTATTAGTTGGAGGCTAATAACTTTACAATATTGTAGTGGGTTTTGTCATACTTTGACATGAATCAGCCATGGATTTACATGTATTCCCCATCCCGATCCCCCCTCCCACGTCCCTCTCTACCCAATCTCTCTGGGTCTTCCCAGTGAAACAGCCCCGAGCACTTGTTTCATGCATCCAACCTGGGCTGGTGATCTGTTTCACCATAGACAATATGCATGTTTTGATGCTGTTCTCTCAAAACATCCCACCCTCGCCTTCTGCCACAGAGTCCAAAAGTCTGTTCTGTACATCTGTCTTTTTCTGTTTTGCATATAGGTTTATCGTTACCATCTTTCTAAATTCCATATATATGTGTTAGTATGCTGTAATGTTCTTTATCTTTCTGGCTTACTTCACTCTGTATAATGGGCTCCAGTTTCATCCATCTCATTAGAACTGATTCAAATGAATTCTTTTTAACGGCTGAGTAATATTCCATGATGTATATGTACCACAGCATCCTTATTCATTCATCTGCGGATGGGCATCTAGGTTGCTTCCATGTCCTGGCTATTATAAACAGTGCTGCAATGAACATTGGGGTGCACGTGTCTCTTTCAGATCTGGTTTCCTCGGTGTGTATGCCCAGAAGTGGCATTGCTGGGTCATATGGCAGTTCTATTTCCAGTTTTTTAAGAAATCTTCACACTGTTCTCCGTAGCGGCTGTACTAGTTTGCATTCCCACCAACAGTGTAAGAGGGTTCCCTTTTCTCCACACCCTCTCCAGCATTTATTGCTTGTAGAATGGCCTGTAGATAGCAGCCATCCTGACTGGCCTGTAATGGTACCTCATTGTGGTTTTGATTTGCATTTCTCTGATACTGAGTGATGTTGAGCACATTTTCATGTGTTTGTTAGCCATCTGTATGTCTTCTTTGGAGAAATGTCTGTTTAGTTCTTTGGCCCATTTTTTGATTGGGTCATTTATTTTTCTGGAATCGAGCTGCAGGAGTTGCTTGTATATTTTTGAGATTAATCCTTTGTCTGTTGCTTCATTTGCTATTATTTTCTCCCAATCTGAGGGCTGTCTTTTCACCTTGCTTGTAGTTTCCTTTGTTATGTGAAAGCTTTTAAGTTTCATTAGGTCCCATTTGTTTATTTTTGCTTTTATTTCCAATATTCTGGGAGATGGGTCATAGAGGATCCTGCTGTGATTTGTGTCGGAGAGTGTTCTGCCTATGTTCTCCTCTAGGAGTTTTATAGTTTCTGGTCTTACATTTGGATCTTTAATTCATTTTGAGCTTATTTTTGTGTATGGTGTTAGAAAGTGTTCTAGTTTCATTCTTTTACAAGTGGTTGACCAGTTTTCCCAGCACCACTTGTTAAAGAGGTTGTCTTTTTTTCCATTGTATATCCTTGCCTCCTTTGTCGAAGATAAGGTGTCCATACGTTCATGGATTAATCTCTGGGCTTTCTATTCTGTTCCATTGATCTATATTTCTGTCTTTGTGCCAGTACCATACTGTCTTCGTGACTGTGGCTTTGTAGTATAGTCTGAAGTCAGGCAGGTTGATTCCTCCAGTTCCATTCTTCTTTCTCAAGATTGGTTTGGCTATTCGAGGTTTTTTGTATTTCCATACAAATTGTGAAATTATTTGTTCTAGTTCTGTGAAAAATACCGTTGGTAGCTTGATAGGGATTGCATTGAATCTATAGATTGCTTTGGGTAGAATAGCCATTTTGACAATATTGATTCTGGCAATCCATGAACATGATGTATTTCTCCATCTGTTTGTGTCCTCTTTGATTTCTTTCACCAGTGTTTTATAGTTTTCTATGTATAGGTCTTTTGTTTCTTTAGGTAGATATATTCCTAAGTATTTTATTCTTTTTGTTGCAATGGTGAATGGTATTGTTTCCTTAATTTCTCTTTCTGTCTCCGTCCCTAGCTCTTTTGTCTCTCTTTTTATCTTTTATATTTTGTCCTACCTCCTTTCGAAGACAATGGGCTGCTTTTCTGGGCAACTGATGCCCTCAGCTAGCGATCAGAACTTGTTTTGTGAAGTTTGCTCTGCATTCAATTGTCCTTTTGATGAATTTGCAGGGGAGAAAGTGGTCTTCCCGCCCTATTCCTCCACCGCCTTGGCTCCTCCTCCTTCCCCCCCCCCCCCTTTTTTAATCTCCTTAGTTGCTACCAGTGATTGCTGGGATTACATCCCAAATAAACTGTTTTCTCTCATATCCTTATCTTAGAGTTTGTTTCTGGAGGAATTCAAACTAAAAAGAGCCCTAGACCTGAATAGAACCCAGACAGTGTGGCCACAAAGCGTTGTGTTTATCCCTACCACGTGCTTCCTATTCTTCCAAAAAGATGATAGATATTTTGTAATCCTGGTCTCAAGACATGAGAGGCAAATGAGTTTTGTCTCTGTTATACATCCCAACTTCTTATCAAGAACTCTGAAGGATCTGAGATTTTATTTTTCCTGCCAACAAAGATATTAGCCTGCCATAGGCTAGCAGACTTTGTCAAGACAACATGATGGTCATAGCAAACATGCTTTTCCAACAACCCAAGAGCTCTACACATGGACATCACCATATGGGCAACACTGAAATCATATTGATTATGTTCTTAGCAGCCAAAGATGGAAAAGCTCTAAAGTCAGCAAAAACAAGATCTGGAGTTGACTGTGCCTCAGATCAGGCGCTCCTTATTGCAAAATTCAGGCTTAAATTAAGAAAATAGGGGAAAATCACTAGGTCATTTGGGAATGATCTAAAACAAATCCCTTATGATTATACAGTGGAGGTGACGAATAGATTTAGGGATTAGATCTGGTAGACAGAGTGCCTGAAGAACTATGGATTAAGATCAATAACATTGTTCAGGAGGCAGTGACCAAAACGATCCACAAGGAAAAGAAATGCAAGAAGGCAAAATGACTGTCTGAGGAGGCTTTAAAAATAACTTTAAAAATAAAAAAATTAAAAAAAAAAAAAAAGGAAAGAAGAGAAGTTAAAGGCAAGGGAGAAAGGGAAAGATATAACCAACTGAACGCAGAGTTCCAGAAAATAGCAAGAAGATAAAGGAAGGCTTTCTTGAATGAACAATGCAAAGAAATAGAGGGAAACAATAGAATGGGAAAAACTAGAGATCTCTTCAAGATAATTAGACATATCAAGAAAACATTTCATGCCAGGATGGGCATGATAAAGGACAGAAACAGGAAGGACCTAAGAGAAGCAGAAGAGATTAAGAAGAGGTGGCAAGACTACAGAGAAGAGTGATACAAAAAAGGTCTTAATTACCTGAATAACATGATGGTATGGTCACTCACCTCGAGTGGAGCATCCTGCATTGCAAAGTCAAGTGGGCCTTAGGCAACATTGTTATTAATAGGAACAAAACCAGTGGAGATGATGGAATTCCAGCTGAGCTTTTTCAAATCCTAAAAGATGATATTGTTAAAGTGCCCCACTCAATATGTCAGCAAATTTGGACAACTCAGCAGTGGTCACAGGATGGGAAAAGGTCAGTTTTCATTCCCATCTCAAAGAAGGGCAATGCCAAAGAATGTTCAAACTCCCTTACAGTTGTACTCATTTCACATGCTAGCAAGGTTATGCTTAAAATCCTTCAAGCTAGGCTTCAGCAGTACATGAACCTACAGCTTCCAGATGTATAAGCTATGCTTCGAAGAGGCAGAGGAATTATAGATCAAATTGTCAACTCGTTGAATCATGGAGACAGGAAGGGAATTCCAGGAAAATACATACTTCTGCTCCATTGACTATGCTAAAGCATTAGACTGTGTAGGTCACAACAAACTGCAAAATTCTTAGAGAGATGAAAGTACAAGACCACCTTACCTGTCTCCCGAGGAGGTCATATGTGAGTCAAGAAGCAGCAGTTAGAACCAGACATGGACCAATGGACTGGTTCCAAACTGGGAAAGGAGTACAACAAGGCTGTATAGTGTCACCCTGCTTATTTAATTTTTATGCAGAGTACATCATGCAAAATGTCAGGCTGGATGAATCCCAAGCTGGAATCAAGGTTTCTGTGAGAAATATCAACAACCTAAAAAAAAGAAAAGAAAAGAAATATCAACAACCTAAGTAATGCAGATAATACCACTCTAATGGCAGAAGGTGAAGGTTCAGGAACCTCTTGATGAGGGTGAAAGAGGAGAGTGGAAAAGCTGGTTTGAAACACAACCTTAAAAAGCTAAGGTCATGGCATCTGGTCCCATCTGCTGCTGTTGCTAAGTCACTTCAGTCATGTCTGACTCTTTTCAACCCTTTGGACTGTAGCCCGCCAGGTTCCACCGTCCAGAGAATTCTCCAGACACGAATACTGGAGTGGGTTTCCATGCCCTCCTCCATGGTAAATAGAAGTGGGGAAAGTGGAAGTAATGACAGATTTTATTTTCTTGGGCTCCAAAATCACTGAGGACAGTGACTACAGTAATGAAATTAAAAGATGCTTGCTCCTTGGAAGGAAAGCTATGACAAACCTAGACAGTGTATTAAAAAGCAGAGGTATCACTTTGTTGACAGAGGTCCATATAGTTAAAGCTATGGTTTTCCAGTAGTCATGTACAGATGTGAGAGTTGGACCATAAAGAAGGCTGGTGTGCCCAGTTGCTCAGTCATGTTCAACTCTTTGCAACCCCATGAAATGTAGCCCACCAGGCTCCTCTGTCCATGGGATTTTACAGGCAAGAATACTGGAGTGGGTTGCCATTTTCTTCTCCAGGGAAATAAGGCTGAGCGTGGAAGAACTGATGCCTTCAAGTTGCGGTGCTGGAGAAGACTCTTGAGAGTCCCTTGGACAGCAAGGATCAAGCCTGTCAATCCTAAATGAAATCAACCCTGAATATTCATTGGAAGGACGCTGAAGCTGAAGCTCCAGCTCCAACACTTGGGCCACCTGATGTGAAGAACTGACTTATTGGAAAGACCCTGTTGCTGGGAAAGACTGAGGCAAAAGGAGAAGGGGGCAGCAGAGGAAGAGATGGTTAGATAACATCACTGACTCAATGGACATGGGTTTGAGCAATCTCCAGGAGGCAGTGGAAAACAGAGGAGTCTGGCATGCCACAGTCCACGGGTTGTAAAAAGTCAGACACGAGTTAGTGACTGAACAACAACAGTTTCATGAAGACTGATAGAAGACACAAAACTCCTGGGTCAGAGACATGCAGTGGATTGCATTATGGGAGTAAAGGACCCTGAGGTTAGAGAACCCAAACCTTTTATACAGGACACTAAGCATGACTGTTCTTTGCTCCAGAGATAGTCACTACCTCTGTCTTTCAAGGCTGTTAACTATACCAAAATCTTTGAAAAGATAGTCCATAATAGAGGAAATCAGCGTCTCACTTGAAATGTGTGCAGCTATGCAAGACACCCATAAAGAACTGTCTTCTTTATTCTGAAATCACAGAAGTTTGCTCCTAGTTTCATCACAATGGAAACATAATTCCATTTTTCCACAAAACAATGGAAACATAATTATGCCTTACAGAAAATGGCAAAAACAAATTGCAAAATTCAAGAACTGTTCATTGCATGGTCTTACTTTTTATGATTGTGTCATTTTATTTTCAAAATATAAAGGGGCTTCCCTGGTGGCTCAGATGGTAAAGAATCTGCCTGCAATGCAGACCTGGGTTCCATCTCTGGGTCAGGGAAATCCTCTGGAGAAGGGCAAGGCAACCCATTCCAGGAATTTTGCCTGGAGAATCCCTTGGACAGAGGAGCCTGGGGGGCCTACAGTCCATGGGATCGAAAAGAGTCGGACACGACTGAACGACTAACACTTTCACTTTTCAATGTATAAACCCATTTTCTTTCAGTGCTGGAAATAATCCTGTGAGGTAAGTTATTTTATGACTGATGGAAGAATAACTCAGAAGATAAAGAGCTTCATTATACTCCACTAGTGAGTGGTGGGCCCACAGGTTAAACCCAGGATTTCTTATTCCCCAACTACCGAACATTTGACCAATAGCACTAGAGCAGATGCACATCTGCTGAGGACTTAAAACCTGAGAGCTTTAGTGGGTCTCTTCATTTCTTCAGTGCTGCCACACTCCCATGGCAGAATTTTGGGAACAGAATTGAAGATATAAGCTGGAGGGAACACAAGTGGAGGAAAGGATGTGAATACGCCCACTTTGTCTTTTGATGTTCAACTTCCCTTTTCTACATTCACTTTTTTTCCTTTTGGTGCTTTGCACTGTATAAATCAGTCATTGCTTAAAAAAAAAAAAAATCCCACAACGACCTGGATTTGGAATTAAACTATGAAAAAAAAATCCATAATTATCAGAATTATTGCATTTTCACTCAAATGGATGGATGCAATCCATATTTATTTTAGAATTTTGTGTGTTTCTTTCACCGGGGAAGTGTTCACAATTTCAGTACATTCAAAACTTCAGGCAAATTTACATTTTTGGACATACTGTTCATAGCATCTTGGTGCTGCTGTTTAAGACATATACAATACATGAAAAAAGTATACAGATCAAATTCTGCTGTATTGTATGATACTTGGAGTACATTGTAGAAATCTGTTACTTAAAGGAATCCTACAGTGAATCCATTTTGTGAAAAAAACAAAAACAAAAAAACTGTACCTTGAGAGATAGTATGACTTGTGGCAAAAGCCTTGATCAAAGAGTAGAAATTCTGGGGTTCTAGTGCTACATCCCCTTTGTGTCATTTGTACCATGGAGTGGGAAAATTTAATCTCTAAACGTCTCTAATTTAAATGTCCTTTTCCTGGGCACTTCCCTGGCTGTCCAGTGGTTAAGATTTCACACTCCCAATGCAGGAGGCCAAGGTTCAATCCCTAGTCTGGGAATAGATCTCTCTCATGGCAATGAAGATCCCACAAGCTGCAACTAAGATCTGACACAGCCAAATAAAGTAACTTTAATAATAACAGATTTCCCTTTCCTGGAGTGCAGTGACTTATGGGGTTTGCCTCTCAACTGTGCCACTTACTGAATATACACTTTCCTGCAAGTCCTGTAACCTTATTATATCTTTTCTTAACTTGTGGAATAAGGATAATAATATGTACTTCAAATAGTAATTGTATTACATTAAATTAGATAATGGGCTTCCCCAGTGACTCAGCAGTAAAGAATCCGCCTGCAATGCAGGAGATGGGTTCAGAATCCCTGGGTCTGGAAGGTCAACTGGAGAACGAAATGGCAACCCACTCCAGTATTCTTGCCTGGAAATTTTTCATGGACAGAGGAGCCTGGCGGGCTACAGTGCATGGGGTTGCAAAGAGTCAGACATGATTTAGCAACTAAACAATAACAAAATTAGATAATGTTTAATAAGCAGTTTGTACATACTAAGCACTCAATAAACTGCAGTCAATACCATTAATTCCACATTTTCATGTATCAAGTTCACTTACAGTGAGACTTCCTATAACACATGCATTTTTTTAGACTCTTCTATTAAATCTGACTATAAGCAATTTTTTTCAGTAGTTGTGTACAGATGTGTCAGTTGGACCACAAAGAAGGCTGAGCATGGAAGAACTGATAGTTTGTAATTGTGGTGCTGAAGAAGGCTTGAGAGTGCCTTAGACTGCAAGAAGCTCCAAGCAGTCAATCCTAAGGGAAATCAGTCCTGAATATTCATTGGATAGACTGATGCTGAAGCTCCAATACTTTGGCCACCTGACACAGAGAGCAGACTCATTGGAAAAGATCCTGATGCTGGGAAAGATTGAAGGAAAAAGGAGAAGGGGGTGGCAGAAGATGGGATGGTTAGATAGCATCACTGACTCAATGGACATGAATTTGAGCAAGCTCTGGAGCAACAGACAAGGGAGATTGGTGTGCTGCAATCCATGGGGTTGCAGAGTCGGACACGGGTTGGCAACTGAACAACAAAATAAGTTGTTTACTTTGTTAAATTTAATCCACACATTCATATATTTTCTAGCGTTTTATTGAAAAAATTTTAAATCTACCTAAGGTTGAAAGAAACATGCTGTGAATACCTATCCACGCACAGCCTGGATCATACAATTAACTTTTCCTTGTGCTGTGCTTAGTCGCTGAGTCATGTCCAACTCTTTGCAACCCCATGGACTGTAGCCCGTCAGGCTTCTCTGTCCATGGGGATTCTCTAGGAAAAAATACTGGAGTGGGTTGCCGTGATTATCGAGGATATTTATATTATCACATATCTGTCCACTTACTCCTGTATCCATCCAGCAAGACTTCTTTTCTAACGCAGTTCATATTCCATGGAAAACATCAGTACACTTCTCTCCCAAAAAAATACCAGCCTGTTTATTGTTAAATAGAATCCAGACTTTGTCTGGGAGTCTTTTTTTCCCACTTGGGGTAAAACTTTACATATAGGGAAACTACGCATTTATTCTTATATTCCAGGGTGATTTAAATATTTCAAATCAACTCTTTTGTGGTGACTTAAATAGTCAAATTAAATCACCAATTATATTGGCTTTAATCTGCAATATAATGCATTGAAATGCCTTCAAAATCCTGATATCAAAGAGCAAGCTTATCTGATAGGTCAGCTGAACCACATCAAGTTTCTCTTTGCAGATTGTTTGATTTGGGCATTTTCAGTTTGACCTTGTGTCATAAATGCAAATCCATTTGGTATATCCATCTGTAAGCTAAAATATAAAGAATTTCCACCACAAGAAAAAAAAAAATTGTAAACTTGTAATTATGTGTGTTAACTAGACTTACTGTGATGATCATTTCACAGTATATACATATACTGAATCATCATATTAGACACCAGAAAGAAATAGAATGTTACCATGTCAATTAAATCTTGACTTTTTTTAAGAAGAAAAGGAAATAAACCTATAAATACATAATAAAACTTCAAAAAATAGAAAAGACAATGAATATTGCATGTCAATAAAATTAGCATGATGACAAGGACCATGTTCTGGTTCTCCAGCTTTTGTTTGATTCTATCATGTCAAAGCACTTAAACTCAATATTTTCCATGTGTAACACTAAGGAGACAATGTGGAGAATGACTGATGAGAACCCCTACCAAAGGAAGGGTTTTGGCAATCTTAGTCTTTTTGGGTGTGCTCCAAGAAAAAAGATTTCAACAAAGTATCCCCTAAAGTGTGCCTGCTCTGCATATTTTATAATTCACACCTACTCCCTCTCGTAATATATTTGATGTAGAAGGTAAACCCTGGGCAGAAAACAAAAACGTTCCAGTGCTGTTACTGAAAAAAGGCAACACATAATCACAGTTGGGTCCATCTCATATATCTATCTATATATTCTGATGAGTTAAAGAAATGAATTTCACTCCAAAATCTCTGTTGAAACTTCCGTTCCTTTCTCTAACATGGAAGAAGAACATATTCAGCAAAACTCAATTTTTCCTAGCTAACTTATGTCTTAAATGACATAGAGATGGTCTTTGTGAGTAAAGATCACAGCAATCATATTACATTTTCAGGTCATCACTGAGAATAGCAACAAAATACAGTCACCTCTTAGTATTCAAAGGGGCTTAAGCTCCAGGACCCCCACAGATACCAAATTCCATGGACGCTCAAATCCCCTCTGTAACTTGGTGAAGTATTTGCTTATAACCTGTGTATATCCTCCTGTGTACATCAAATCAGCTTTAGATTACTTATGATACCTAACACACTGCAAAAATAATTGCAATGTGTGGCAAAGTTTTGCTCTTTGGAACTCAGTGGAATTTTTCCCCCCAAATTATTTCATTCCTTTAATTGGCTGAATCCCTGGATGCAGAACCCTTGGATACAGGGAGTCAATTGTAGTTTGTCAGGGTCTTAGGCATGGACTCTCCATCATTCAGCATTCAGCAACATCCACTTAGGACCCTTAAGTACAGATCACTCAGGAAGATACCAAAAAAAAAAAAAAAAAAATGTTTCTGCTCTCCAAATTTTAGGGAGCTTCATCCTATTATCCTGTGTGGATCAGAGTAGTGAAATAGATGATTCAGCAGGAATATTAACTATTTGTGAAACATGCAGACTCTAGAAATGGATAAACCTGAAATTAGAAAAAAGTGTTTGAATCCATCTCTCATGATTTATTAATGCAGTGACCTTAGGCAAATAACCTCTCTCAGATATGACAAGTTACTTAGTCTCTTTGAGATACGACTTTCTGATAGGTAAAGTAAAGAAAAATAATAAAACAACAGCAGATTTCTATTAAGTTCTTATTATTTGCACAGTACTGAACTTGAACTAGGAGCTTTGAAGTTTCCTTCACTGATTTTAATTTTTACAATAATCACATGAGGTAGGTGTTGTTACTATCATCTTCTTCTGTAGGACAGCCTAGGTCGTTCAGCTTGAGGGCAGTACCTAGGCTTGAACCTAGAGCTCTTCATCATCTTATCCTAGTAGAACTGAATTGCACAGGGTTGCTTTCAAGAGAAGTGAGCAGAACTGAGCCATGAAAGACATGTAGTAGATGTTCAATCAACAGTAACCTCCCCTCCTTTGCAATATAAATAAGAACACCCAGAACTTATACTTTAGATTTTTTTTTATCTATTTATATCAAAGTATAATTGATGTACAATACTGTATGTTACAGGTGTACAATATAGTGATTCACAATTTCTAAAGGTTAGATAGTTTCTTACTCTTAGGAAGTTAGTGAATCAAGCAAACAAAACAACAATAGATCAAGAATCGATCTGACCTAAACATAAAGTACAAACTTCTATTCCCAAAGGAAAGCTTCCTTGTTACACTGGCTGTTTACATCTTTGTAAAGAGGGGGGACACACACCTTTGCTATCAAATAGTAAAGACAGGATCAAGAGCCAGAAGGGCTCCAGAATGATCAAAAAACCTTTTGACATCAATGAAGTACAAACATTTCTGAGCTAAATATCCCGATACAAATTACTCACATTCCTATTCATTCCCTTGTTGTTGTTCAGTCGTTAAGTCATGCCTGACTCTTTTGCAGTCCCATAGACTGAAGCCTGCCAGGTTCCCCTGTCCATGGGATTTCCCAGGCAAGAATACTGGAGTGGATTATCATTTCCTACTTCAAGGGATCTTCCTGACCTAGGGATTGAGCCCTCACCTCTTGAGGCTCCTGCATTGGCAGGTGGGTTCTTTACCTCTAGCATCACCCAAGAATACTGTAGTGGGTTGCCATTTCCTTCTCCAAGGGATCTTCCCAACCCAGGGGTCGTACCCATGTCTCCTGCATTGGCAGGCAGATTGCTTACCACTGAGCCATCAGCAAAGCCCAGTCACTCCTTTAGGAGGATCTAAAATGATCCCAAAGTCATACTTGATTCTTGGGAGATGTGTTGATTAATTTCCATTATAATGTGGAGAGGAGCCAATCTCTCACTGATAAGCAGGAAGTGGGGTGAGGAACACAATCCCAGGATTCCCCTTGGAAGACAAGCCAGGGAAAGAGGAGATCCCAGAGGGCCACCAGCCCTCTCCTGGGAGGCTTAGTTCCTGGTTTTTTCCTCATATATTGGTTCAAGCAGGACACACGTTTGAATATCATCATCACATTATTTTCCCATGTGTTTTACATAGACACGCTTGTCTTACTGGAAATCTAAGCAAACTGACAGAGCAGTTGCATGTCCCTTTTTAAAGATGCTATCCATCTAGGAAATTTGCTTGTTTTCAGGCACACTTAGTTTCTGGGATGTAACAATTAACGCCAAGGTGTTGGTAGCTTAACGTAGTCTACTTCCCATAAGCATTTAATTTTTTTGTTTTTTTTTTTTATTGGAATATAATTGCTTTACAATGATGTGTGTCTGCTGTACAATGAAGCAAATCAGCTGTATGTACACATATGTTCCCTCCCTCCCCCCTCAACTCTTCCCACCCTTCTAAGTCATCACAGGTCATCACAGAGCACCAAGTTGAGCTTCCTGTGCTTTACAGCAGGTTCCCACTTGCTGTTTTATACATGGTGGTCTATATATGTCAATCCTAATGTCCCAGGCCATCCCCCCCTCCCCTTCCCTGCCTGTGTCCACAAGTCCGTTCTCTAAGTCTGCATCTCCATTCCTGCCCTGGAACTATATTCATCAGTATCATTTTTCTAGATTCCACAATGTTTATTGCAACACTATTTACATTAGCCAGGATACGGAAACAATCTAAATGTTCAACAACAGATGAATGGATAAAGAAGATGTGGTACATGTTTTACAGTGGAATATTAACCCAGCCACTAAAAGAAATGAAATAGGGTTATTTGTAGAGACATAGATGGACCTAGTGTCTGTGATACAGAGTGAAGCAGGTCAGAAAGACAAAAACAAATATCATATATTAATGCATATATGTGGAATTTAGGAAAAGCATTACTTTTGAAAAAAAACTTTAGGCATGCTTTATCTAGTAGTGGAACTGATGTCTTTGGGCTGAGAATGGGGTGCCATGGGGGCTTGGAGAGACAGCACAGAAACTCACTCCATATTCCATGGCTGGCTAGCTAGTTATCTTGTCCATCCAAGCAGATGGCTAGTTTGATTTCTCTGTGTTTTTGTGCATTTCATTTCCTTTGTTTTTGAGGGCAGCATTTTGGCGGGTGGAGAGGCCTCTTCATGACCTGTCGTGTTGCTCTGTGTGGGCACCCATCTTGTGCGCATTTGCCTGTGGTGATCCTGATCTACAGATCCCATTAAAGCAGGCAGCAGAGAATAAGCTTTCTTCAGTACCTCTGAGAGAGAAGCCTGTGATCCCTGAGAGAAGTCTGCAAGTGTGTGCGTACATGTGCACACCCGTGGCATGTATTTGAAACAAGCTGCATCTTCCTGTGGATCCCTGGCTATGATACACTTCTCTTTGATTTCCTTTTCTGGGTTTGAGAGCTATCCTTTCATTTCAGTGTAGGTTGAGGCCTGATATCATGCCCCTTTATTCACACACACACACACACACACAAACACACACACACACACACACACACACACTTCCCTTTCCCTAAACTTAATCTCCATGTAGAGTCTCTTCACAGATAAATAAATGTGTTCTGTACTAATTTGGGATTTGGGAGTTGACTCCCAAAATCCATTTTACCCCAATGATTAGTATAAACTAAGGTCACTCTCCTTGCTACTGAGTGGGTTAAAATATACGTGTAATCTAGTCGTGGCCAATGAGCCACAAGAGAGTCTCCTGCTTCTGGGAACAGCTTTCTGGCTCATTACACAGAGAGACAATTCTCTCCTTCCTGCACTGTTGACTTTTTTGTGTCTGTAGGTGATACAGACACAGACACAGAGGTGACTGCAGCCACCTCTCCGTCAGCCCAAGACCAGGGCCAGGATTATTGTCACAAGGCTGGGCTGGAGCCTTGATGTACCATACCTAGAACCCACACTAACTTTGGAATTACTATGTGAGACAGCAGATTTGATTGTTGCATATGCCTATCTGAGTTGAGTTTTCTATTACTTGCAACAAAAATTAATTTGGCTGATTCAGATGTACTGCTTTTTAAAATTTCATATATTATTTGTTTTTGTCTGCGCTGGGTTTTTGTTGTTGCATGCAGGCATTCTCTAGCTGTGGTGAGCGGGCTTCTCACTGCTATGGCTTCTCTTATTGCAGAGCACAGGCTCTAGGAACATGGGCACAGTAATGAGTAGGGCTCATTAGCTGTGGCTCATGGGTCATAGAACATGCAGGCTTCAGCAGTTGTGCCTCACAGACTAGTAGTTGTGACACATGAGCTTAATTGCTTCACGGCAAGTGGACTCTTCCTGGACCAGGGATTAAATCTGTGTCCCCTGCATTGGTATGCAGATTCTTATCCACATCACCACCAGGGAACTCCTCAAGTGTGCTCTTTTTACGGACAACCATAGCTGTTCCGTGGCTTTGGTATAACCACTTGATAACTGCTAATATTCCTTGAGTTTAGACCATATGCCAGGTATTTATATAAAGGAGAGTGTGCTGACTTGTTTTAAAAAGTGATGTTTCTCATAATCAGTTCATTCATAATCCTTCTCCATTCCTACCCATGGACACTTGTTACCACATTAGTTAGTATAACATAGATGTGTAAATGCACCAAAAACTGGTGGTAAATGAGTTGATCAAACAGGAGTCTTGTGGACCATTTCTATTACTTCTAAGAGTCTGGACACAATTATGGAAAGAACTGCCTACTCATCAATAGATATAAAAATACTTTAGATTTTAATATAGCATCATACTTTCAATCAAAACCATAAGGATGAAGTTATTATCTGAGATTAAATCAATGCAAGAGTGTCAAGAGGAGTTTGCTATCCACTAGTTTTAAACTGAGGCTTCCCAGGTGGCTCAGTAGTAAAAAATCCTCCTGCCAATGTAGGAGATGTGGGTTTGAGCCCTGTGCTGGGAAGACCCCCTGGAGAAGAAAATAGGAACCCACCCTAGTATTCTTACCTGGAAAATCCCATGGATAGAGGAGCCTGGCAGGCTACAGTACATACAGTTGCAGAGTTGGACACCACTGAGCGACTAAGCATGCACACCTTTTAATTTTGCATTCTGTTGATATTATTGCCAAGTATTAGGATTAAATGAAAAATTAAAAACATGTGCTGAAATATAATACAGGTGAAAAACGATGAGAACAGAAAAAGCTTAAGGATAAATTTAATTTGTCATGTACTTAACACTGACATGAGACATAAGTTTTCAGTTGTCATGATGTCAGCTCGAGCCTTGCTGCTCTCTTGTGCACAACAAAAGTGACATGGCAGTGGAGAGAGAAAAGTGGAAGTGCAAATGATGATGAATTGCGCCACATGTAATTTACATATCCAAGGTTTGTGCTTTGTGTGCCTTGGAAGGTAAGAACACAGCAGAAGACAGATCATGAGAAGGGACAGTCGGGTTACACTGCTTTGTGTGTTTATTTTTTCAAGTCCATTGTCGGCCCTTAAAATAAGCATAGCAGATTTACAATTTTAATTCTAGAATTGTGGTAAAATCAAATCTTAAAGTACAGAAAGGATATCTTAATAGTATAAAAGTTATTGAAGATTTTGACATGGCTGGAAAGTCAAAGCAAAATTCCCATCATTGTGTCTCCTTTTCGGTTGTTTTTAGAAGACTTGCTGCTCCTGAGTCTCCCTGGGAAGACAGATACCTTGGGAGCAACCTTCATAGGTTAAGGGACAGCTAGGAAATAGGCCTAGAGAAGCAAAGTTGCAGGGAAAATGAAAGCTGATTGGAAAGTGATATGACTGAGAGGATGATGGTAGTGTTAGGTACCAGATACAGATGACAGAAAGGCTACTGTGTAAATGGTGATGGTACTGGTGCCACCGGGGACGAGATCAAGCAAACAGGATATGATGGTGGCTGCAGGAATGAAAGTCAAAACGCAGGGTTAGAAATCAACCATGGAACAATTGTTCATGTTCTTTGAGTTCACGCTGCCTGTCGGTGTTGTGCCAAATACTTTACCTCCACTGTTTCTCTTAATCCTCATGTTAGCCTTGCGAAGCTGGTATTATCATTAACCTAATTTCACTGATGAAAATAAATGGTACAATTATTGATAAAATGGACATGAACTTGGGCACACTCCAGCAGATGGTGAGGGACAAAGAAGCCTGGCGTGGGGCAGTCCATGGGGTGTTGAAGAGTCAGACACAGCTAAGTGACTGAACAACAACAAAAACTGATACCTTGCAGAATTTGGTTTAGAATCCAGGTGGTCTGATTTCGGGGCGGGCATGCTTAACCACGGTGCTATATTCTTTCATAGTTTAAAATTTTAGTGTATGGGTAATGCAATCACTGTTTGTCTACATGGTAGGTTTTCAAAATAATTTTATTTAGTTGTGCTGCGTGGGCTTCTCACTGCGGTGGCTCCTCTTGTTTCAGAGTACAGGTTCCCGGGCTCTAGAGCACAAGCTCAATAGTTGCAGCACATGGACTTCGTTCCTCTGTGGCACATGGGATCTTCCCGGACCAGCAATCAAACCTGCATCTCCTGCTTTGGCAGGTGGATTCTTTAACATCGAGGCACCAGGGAAACCGTATATGATAGTTTCAATACAAATTAGAAAAGACCAAAGGGCCCTGCCCACCACCGAGGGAAACACAGACTCACAGCTGAAGTTTAGAGGGCAATTGGCACCTCTGATCAAGGAAATAGGTTTCCTTCCTTTAAGTAATGACAGCCCTTGCAAGTGCACCTGCTTTGGATATCAGTTCTACTGACCTCCTCAGCGAGGCATCTTATTGCACACAGACTTTACAACTACATGAAGGGGTTTAAAAAAATGTGTATTTTATTTTTATCAGTTGAGTCTTATTCACAAGCACTCTGCACAGATATTCCCTGTTCCCTTCTCCATTCTGCTCTGTGCTCAGGAAGGCTGACCTTTATGGGCCCCATTAATGGGCTTCCTTGCCTTCTGGCTTCCAGTTAGCTTCATCTAATGGGAGGTTACCAGCCAGAAGTCTGGAGGAAGGAGAAGAGTGAGGCTGGGGTATTTTCTACCCTGTCTGCCTCCCTATTGAGCCAGAAGCTTGGGTCCTTTCCTAAGGTCTCAGCTTCTCAGACAGCTTTTGGTTCCACAGCTTCAGAGAGAATTCTGTCTCCAGGTCCTGGTGGCCACTTCTTGTAGCCCTTCTAGCCTGGAAGGGATGCAAAGTTCCCTTCTGTTGTTAAGTCTTCAGATGCGTCATCATTCCGTGGTCACTCCCTAACTCTGCCCACACTTCTGTAAATAGTCCCTGAATTAAACTCGCCTCAATTTCCCTGTATGAGTGAGCCATCTGTTTCTTGACAGGACCCTGACTGTTACACAGTGGAAACAAACTTTGACTATTTTAAGTGAAAATAGAAATTGGGGAAAGCATGTTAGGAGTCACAGAAAGGCGTGGAGGTGGGAAGATCAGGGTTGGAGAAAAAGCAGGAACCCAGGGACCTCTGGAAAGCTGAAGAGCAGAAATGACACTGAAGTCATTCAGTGGGAGGAGCCTAGGCCACCCACTGCCACTGCTTGTATGCCCACCAAATGTCCCTGTGTCCTTCAGCCCCCAACTCAAGGAGAAGGCCCGCTTGCCTGAGTCTACATGACACATCCCCACGTTGAGCTGGGCAGTGGAGAGTGGGCATCAGGCCCCTTTGGCTATTGTGATAGGAAATGGACTCCACTACCCACCAAGACCACACCCAACAGTTGAATCCTTTAAAACAAGGAATCAGGAGATGTTAATAGCAAGTACCACTCCCCAAACAAGGACAAACATAACTATAAAAATAAAATAGTGTGAAACTGCCTTAACAATACGAGCATCTAAAGCAACTTATCCCAAAAGATGAAGCTTCATGCAGAGGTAGGCACTTCTCAACAAAGTGCCTCAGCAGAGAAGGACCATACCTAAAGTTCTCATACATGAAAAATCTTTACAAGGTTTTAACCTTGGCGAGATATAAAGTTGCCTGTTACATCTTAACAAGGTGTCCACATTGCCCCTTTCTTAGAACCATCCTTTCAGTGGATTGTCTGCCCAAAAACCAGCCATTCAAGAACCAGGAGGTTCAGATACCAGTAACTTCAAATCAACTTATTGCTAGGAATAAATTGATCATATCACCTTGGGGCTAGAAATCGGCCCCAACAATTTAAAAAAAAAAAATTCTGTAAGTTTCTTAAAGTTAATTCTTCATTTCTATCATCACTATGGAAAATGTAACAATAAAGAATATAGGTTTTACTGTGAACTCAAAACAAACAGCTTATTGAAGAAGTTGAAAGATAATACCATTTTATTACATTTGTTGACTGTTGTATTTGTAGTTCACACAATTACCAAATCTAGCATAAAATTTAGACTATTTACATTTATAGCCCTCTGGAACCGCATTTTATCTCATCTTCAAAATTAACTTACTTCACAAAGACAGAGCTGAAGACTTATAAATTTGAACATGCGTTTTACTCATCATGAAAGAGAGCGCAATACATATCCATAATTGCCCCCCAGAGGTTTCTTTATATAGTTACTGTTATCAGTAAGAGGAAATTATTTGTCTTCAGAATAAAATTACATTGACACGATGCCTGTAATTTTTAATGGAGAATATGTATCCTGTTAAATTAGGTTTGTCGGTTGTACATATGGACATTTTTATTTTCAAAATATTAATTTACTGGATAAATGTGGAGTAAACAGAACATGTCCAGGCCAGTGAGAAGATTTCCAGAGCTGCCAGTGAGATGATTTTGTTTAGCATGACATGTGATAAACAATTGAGATGGGCTTTTATGATACAATGGGCATTTAAGATTTTAATTCAAGATGTAACTTGTTTCCTATGCTCATAGGTCTTACAAGCTCTTGTGTAGACGATATACATATAAAAAACAGTAAAAAGTAGAAAAGATCTACAGTTTTTCTGTGATTATGTTGTCAATCCAATACTCCTATAACCTGTCATCTTATAAAGCAAACATGAATGCTACTGCTCTAAACATGTACAAATTTAATGGCCTACAATACTTACTAGTTGCCTGCTGGAGACAAGGAAGAAAGTAGATTGAGCCCTTCTTTTCAAGGAAGTGATAATATCTACGAATCTTTCCCTTCCAATTTGAAGAACGTGCATCTTTCCCTAACACAGCCTTTGCTGTTTAAAGCCAATGAGCAGATCTTTCCAAATAAATTGGTAGGCAGTCAGCTGTTTTAATAAGCAATATCTGCAGAATCAAATCACTAGGTATGATGCAGTGATTAATGTGGCTCGGTATCCTGGATACCTGGAAATTCACGGCCAAGAAGAAGCTATTGCCTTTCACTGGCTTCTCAGTCTGTACTGCCCATCTCTAGACTGGGATGTAGAAAAGAGGCTGGTCCACTCAGCTTCCTGGCTTCTCTGACTGCACGTGCTCCCTGCAAATAAATGGAAATGGGGCCACAATTCTCCTGTGTCAGGACACCATCAGCATAAGTGGGAATACCAACTGGTAGGCATGTAACATCTAGTGGGTTCCTAGTCCCACGCTCCTTTCTCTGCTGGATCAGGCGGCACTTGAGAGAAAAAGGAATATCCTGAAAGTTCATTTGCTATTTGCAGGTCAGGGAACACGACTGGACTAGGAGAATGGTCTACTGCTGCTTTAGAGGATATTTCATAGGCATTTTGAGGATGCTGATTTTTTAGGAAGGAAAAGCTCTGATTTCTGGACTACAGTGTACAAATAAGTTATTGCCAAATCCAGCATGGACCTGTCGTTTCCAAATTTTGCGGATGGGGGAGGGAGGAAGGGCTATGTATTGTGATGGTAGGTCTCATCTGTCTTATTTACCGTACCGCCTGATATATGGCAGCCATTAACTAAATATTTCTTAAGTAAATGAATAAAGAAATGAGCAGTAGAATTTTTTATGGCAGTGGCAGACAAATTCATTTTGAAGAATTTTTCTGGGTCTTTGTGGCTAACAACCTAAAGGGAGACAGTAGAGAGTGATTCTTTAAAACGCTGCTAAATTTTGCTTAAGTAAAACCATAAATGAAAATCTGAGTTCACAAAACAAAAGGAGATTATACGCTTCACAATTACATGGACATATGCTTTAATGAAGCGGGGGGGGGGGCGGTTCCTTAATGCTGGCTTTTAGTGTGGTGTTAATGCTGGTGTTTTCTCAGGTTCACACTGAAAGAAGAAAAATCAGCTCAATGCATTTTTCTAAAGAACTGTTCTTCATTCACAAACTGACCTTCCTCCATTTCTGTGGTTAAAATACTTAAAAAAGCAAAATAAAATAATGAAGCCAGTCTATACTTCCGGTTATTTATTTTCTTTTAATGCTCTTTGTCTTGCTGTTTTACTGGCTAAGTCGTGCTCAACTCTTTTGTGACACCGTGGATTGTAGCCTGCCAGGCTCCTCTGTTCTTGGGATTTCCTGGGCAAGAATACTGAAGTTGGTTGCCACTGTCTTCTCTGGGGGATTTCCCCAGGCCAAGGATCAAACTGGCATCTCCTGTGACTCCTGCATTGGCAGGGGGATTCTTTAACACTGAGCCACCTGGGAAGCCCTCTAATGCTCTTACTTGCCAAATAAAGTTGACAACCCTACACTGGTTCTCTAGTGTTTTAAAAAACTACTTACCTGGTTTCTGAAATCCAAGTAAGATTCATTTTGTAAAAGCAAACAGCATTCTTAAAGAAACCTACATATTGAATAAAGGAAGACAGTATAAGCTGGGCCTTAATTACTGAAGACAATAGCAGCCGACAGGTTTTGAGTGACTACTCTGTGTTGAGCACTGCTTTCAGGGTTTTTAAAAATGTATTTATCATCTCAATTTCAGAGTAGCCCAAGGAAGAAACATTATTTTTATCTCCATTTCACAGATAAGGGACTCTAGACAAACAGCCTAGCCCTTGCCCCCAAAGACACAAACTATATCCAGTAAAAGAGGAGAAGGGCTTCCCAGGTGATTCAGTGCATAAAGAAACCTCCTGCAATGCAGGAGATGTGGGTTTGATCCCTGGGTCAGAAAGATCCCCTGGAGGAAGGAATGGCAACCTACTTCAGTGTTTTCGCCTGGAGAATCCCTTGGACAGAGCGGTGCTTACATTACAAAGAAATTGAGCCACCTGACACGGCAACCAATACAAAAACATTGCTTGTTAATATCTTCTAATGATTATGGAAATGAAGGTTCAATCAGCATACAGATTATAATTTCCTATCCAAGACTCCTAGTAATTTACATTTAAATCAGAGTCCCTCCCATTGTTAATTTATCAACAAAATTCTTGACCTATTTTTAGCTTCAGTATTTCCATAGGTATTGCTTCAAGCAACATCCAAATTGCTCAGTGAAGTGAAGTCGTTCAGTCGTGCCCGACTCTCTGCGACCCCATGGACAGTAGTCTGCACCAAACTCCTCCATCCATGGGATTTTCTAGGCAAGAGTACTGGAGTGGGTTGCCATTTCCTTGTTTCTTAAGCTCTGTTTTATTAAGTAACAGAAAACAGAACAAGAAAATGCTTTCAGTGGGGCATTTCAACCAAGTAAGGGGTGAAAGCACAACACTGGTGAATCTAGTTATCAGGATTAAGTAAATTTAGGGAAAATCCAACCTTACAGCGAACAAATCCAAAAGTTATATCCCAGTTCATTTATTTAAAAAATAAAATAAAACCCCCATCTTCCAAATGCTTAAAAAGAATTAAACTTCAGCTTAAAAAAAGGCATTAAAATAAATTTAGAAAATATTAATCTTCTATTAATATTCATCCCAACAGGTTCTTACTTAAAATGATATCGCAAACTTTAGTGGGAAATCACATATTCCTCTGCAGTCAGAAATCCAAATATAACAATACAAAGAGGTCAATTAGGATGCAAAATCCATAATAAATGAAAAGCAAAACTGATCAAACTAGACTTTTTGAACGCAATGTCAAACTTTTCTTCCCCCAAATTATCAGCAAACTGAAATGAAAGACAACAATTTTTGCCTTCAAAATGTATCATACTCTTGTAATGGAAAAAATGATTTGGCAGGTTAAGGTTAGGTTTCTATCATTCTATTTTCTATTTAACACCATTAGCCAAAATATTGCCCTGCGTTAAGGCACTTGTTATTTCAATGGCAAGAAATACAAATTTTAATACTAGTAAGTTCTAGGTCTCTCAGACAATAGTGAATCAAGAGCTTATGCAGTTTAAGGAAATTTTATGGATTTCCATCCCTCAATCCCGACAGCTGGAGTGTTTATATCCAATCCGAATACCGTGTTAGGCACACAGGACTCTACTTTCCCACACTGCATATATTAATAACTCCTGCACAAACTCCTTCAACTTTCTGGCTTCTGGTCAAGTACCCATCCCTAGACCACATGCTCTAGAAAAACAGAGGAACCAGTTTCAGGACATGGTTACCCACCTAGTACCCTACGCTCCACCCCGAGACTACCCTCCTCCCGCTCTAGCCCAGCCCAGCGAGGTCGGCGCAGCCAAGCGGAGCCGAACACTGCCTACTACAGTCCCGCTCCGGCTCTCGGAACTTCCCCCGCCCACTCCGTCCACGTGGCAGGACCCCGCCCCCTCACCGGCGCTGCACCAATCAGCAGCCCCCTTAACCAGGCCCACGCTCCGCTTTCAAAAAGTCAGCTTACTCCTCCCACCTCAGTCCCGCCCCTTTCCTACCTCTCCGCCCCGCTGGCCCCTCCCACCTCCCCAAATCCCCGTTCCCTTCCTCCTCTCCCGTTGCCCGCTCCCTCCCTCAGGCTTCGCCCCGCCCCACCTGGGAAAGCGCGCTCGCTCTCTTCTCGCGAGATTTGAACGTCCTCCTCCTCCTCCTCCTCCTCCTCTTCTTCCTCCTCCTCCTCCTCCTCCTCCTCCTCCTCCTCCTCCTCCTCCTGCCGCGGCCGCCCGCCTCTCCCTCCGGTCCTCCCACCGCCCCTCCGCCCACTCTCTCAGCTCTCAGGCTCCCCTCCCCCCTCTTCCCCCGCCTCCAGCCTTTGGGCCGGATCTCGTCTCGCTGAGGCGGAGGAGGAAGAGAAGGAGGAGGAGGAGGAGGAGGACGTTCGACCTGCGCAGTGAGATGTTTGTACGTCGCCGCCGCCGCCGCCATCGCTGAGGAGCGCGATAAAGGGAGCCGAGCCGGGCGTGAGGGTGGACCCCGCGGAGCCGCCGCGCCAGCGCAGTCCCCCAGCCGAGCCCGAGCCGCCGGAGACCGAGCCGCCGCTGCCCCCGCCGCGGCCGCCCAGGAGCCGGCCAGCTCCCCAGCCCAGGCCGGGGGCCGCGCCGCCGCCTCCCCCAGCGTCGCCCCTCGCCTGCCTGCCCGCCTTAAATGTGACACCGGTGCCTCGGAGTGCGACCCGAAGCCGCCACCGGGGAGGGGACGAGCACCATGTTGAATCTAAGCAAAGGCACGGGGAGCCGGAAGGACACCAAGATGCGGATCCGGGCCTTTCCGGTGAGTCTCTTCTCGGCGCCTGGGACCCCGGGTCGGGGGACCCGGCCGACAGACGAACGCGAGGCCCGGGCCGACCCCCTCCCCCCCGCCTCCCAAACAGACCCCAGGCCCGGCCTCCCATCCCCCACGCCGCGGGGCGCGGGGCGCGAGCTTTCCCTGCAACCGGGCGGCGCGGGACCCTGGCGCGGCCGCCCTCCCGGGCCGTTCCCCGCGCCCCCGGCGTCCGAGGCCGGCGCCGCGCCCCCCACCCAGAGCTGCGCCTTCGGTCGCCCCGCGGGCGTCGGCTGCGGCCGGGGCCCCTCAGCCGGTCCCGGCACCTCGCCGCGCTCCTGGGGTGTAGGCCCAACCCCTTGCACCCCGCTCCTCGCTCCCCGGGGCTCCCAGCCCTGCGAGGACGGGGACCGTCTACGTTCTCCCGGTGTGGGGTGTGTGTGTAACTTTTCACGTGAGGTTTCGCAGCAGTTGAAAAAAAATCACCATGCCTAAAGGATGGTCTGCCAAAAGATGCCGGGGACGGACCTCTCCCGCTCTCCCCCTCTCCGGGAAGAGCTCTGCCGTCCACCTACCCTCGACGCGGTGACAGACGTTCCGCGCAGTGCTCTGTAGTAATACACTAACAACGCCGGTGTGTTTACAGAATCTTTCATCCGCAACCTTCCAGTGTGCTTTACAACCTCCTGTGCAGGAATGGCCTAGCCACTCAAGAGAAAACGAATGGGACGGTTGGTTCTTCATTTCCTAGCCATGGAAGCCCAAAAGAAGAAGTAATCACCACCGTGAGTTGCTTTACTCTAGGTTTTAGTGACGGCGAAAGTATTTTTGTTTAGAAACTTTTTTGGCCTTAAATTAAGTCACACCCCTTTGGTGTTAAGTATTATAGGGTGTAACTTTGGATGTCAAATCTGAATCAGATAGCCCATGGCAAGCAATTAGAGTGTAGTCTTGGGACAGAAACTGGGCATACTTGCTCATGTCGCTTCTGTAACAGGTAGACGTCTAGGTGGACAGACTAGCAATTGAATAGAAGATTTTAAACCGGGACAACTAGAGAAGAAGCTGTGGTTTCCTGTCTTAGAATCACAAGCACGTTATATTGTGTGGTGGGGGGCGGTGAAGAGAGGGTTTGTATTCACTTCTTAAAGCATGCTTTTTCTAAAGTGTAGTTTTCACTTCAGAGGAAAGATTAATATAATTGTCTTAGTTGAGTAAGAAACCGACCTAGAGAACTTGAGGACCTCCTTGGATTCTGAAAATTTAGAAGGAAAAAATAGACCTGATGCAGAATTCCCAGCTGGTAATAAGAAAAATGTTAATGCCTATGTGAAGACTCTTCAGACTTTATGTAAATAAAGGTAGGATATAATCGGGAGAATTAGATGTTTTAATGCACATTAAAGGGATTTTGAATGTCTGAAGTTTTTTCCCTAAGTAATCGTGAGAAAGTACAAAGAAAGTAACAAGTGTTGACAGAAGAGCTCTAATCAAGCTCACTTGCACGTTTTCCTTTATAATGATAAACAGTGAACTGGGTTTATGAATTTGTGAGTAGTGATAGTTTTCTTACTGAATCAGTTCCTACTAAATGAGCAGAATCTAGAATTATTCAGAATTTCAAATAGTTTTATAAATTTTAAAGAAAAGTTTGCTGTTCTTGAAGTCTTGTCTTTTTCTAATACAAGATTATTGTTAAAAGGTGGAATAGCTCACATTTGACATCAACTGACTGTTGGGGATTTTCTGATTAATCAGCTCTACCTTTATCTATGTGTAATCAACTCTCTGATCTCTTGTTTTGCCTGTCCCTACCTGTTCTTCCACTCCGTCATTTATTTAGGAAATACTGAGGACTGTGTGCCAGGTACTGTGTTATGCCCGATGTCCGAATCCCCGAGTGGGAAGAGAGAAGGCTTTCAAGACAATGCAGTTCGCAAAAAGGGAAGTTTATTGCTGACTGTAGTCAGGGCTCCTGCCGCATAGTGGCGCGGAGTCAGAGAGCCCTGAGCCCACCCTGTTATCCAAATTTATAGGGTGTGCTTAAGCGGTTGGTAGCTGGCTTAAACGGATTGGTTACATGTTTGCAAAGCAATCTTATTGGCCCAAACCTTGGCGTGCTTTTTTTCAAACTTGGGCGTTGGCGGGCTTTTCAGCTTTCCCCTGATAGGTTCCCGCTTTCTTACTAGGCGCATGTTGATTGGCTGGCTCCAGGTGGCCTGATAATCTTGTTACCCCGGAAAACCAGGCCTACTCCTAATCTAGGCTGCCTGTCATGGTGTTAGCCCTGGCAGCCTTACACTGTTCTGGGGTCTTGGGATGTATCAGTACAGCTTCAGAGACCAATATCCCTCCTTTCTGAATCTTGTATTGTTGGGAAGAAGCTGTGGGAGAGAATTTTGTTCTTGTTTTAGCTGAAGAGTATCAGAGTATGTGACAGGCTACCACACAGCACTGAAACTGACTTTTTTTTTTCAGGAGTATTATGGTCATGAGCTAATTGAGGCCTTTTCTTATCTGTAACTTGTTGCCCTCTTAAGTTTCTCTAAAATCCTTAAATGAAGTTTGCAAGTGGCTAGTGTTTGATATTCAGTACTTAGTGTCTGCTAATATTCAAAAGTGTCTAAGAGTTATAAATTTTCTCATGGGTATTAACATCACTCATAAGTAGTTCTTACTGAAAAGAACCATTGCATTTTTTAATATATGCATTTAAAAATCACACTTCTTTGAACTTTCATAAGGATGGCTACATAAAACCTCAGTGGTGTGATATTTCACTGATTTATTTGGTAAATAAACACTTAGAGAATTTCAGAATTTTTTTTTTCCTTCCAGGTTAGTAGTCATTTACACACCTGTAGTCTGCATGGATTGCAAGTCAGAAGTAATAAATGCATCTTATTCCATAAAGAAAATACTTCTTGTGTATTCATGTGTGCACACCTAAAACTACTGTATTTTACCATTTGAGATAAACAACTACTCTAAGGGAAATTGTAGTGTAAGCAGAGGCTTCAAATACTCCTTTCAGAGTGTGTTTTATAAAGCTGATGTGTGAAAAAGTATAAAAATATGTTTGAAGATTGTTATCTTTACAAATTAGTAAGTGATGGTACAGGATATTTTGTAAATGTGTAAACCTACAACAGTTGCAGTCTCATCAGTAAAATCAGGTTCTGAGAAGTTGGTTCTTTTTAAGACGGAAAACAATGAAGGACTTTCTGTATGTAACAGATTGACGATGGAGGAAATATTTTATTTCAGTTTGTAAAGTTTGCTGCAGTGGATAAAATATATAGCATCTCATATCTTTTGGGGTGTTTTGGTACCCAAAGTGACAGCAAGGGACACAAAACTTTTTAAAGAAAGGAAGCTGTAGTTGTGAAACTCCTGGAAACTCTGTGGCTTTGGACCCAAGAACGCTGTCCCAAGAAGTTCCTGCCCTTATTTCCTTGCTGTTGCCATGTGTCTCACTCCTGCGCTTTTGTTTCACTCTGTAGGATTAGTTGCTGTCAGGTGAACTTTTTGTTCTTATCTTTGTAATAGTCATTCCTCACTGTCCGTACTGTAGTTGGGTAGTTTGTCCACATGGGCTTGAAAAGCTTGGTTGTATTGGAGGGGACCTGGTTGAATGGGAATACTGGTCTCTCCTCTGATTTGCCTTTTTTGACTTAGACCTCAGAGTTTCGGAGACAGATGGTGAAAGTGATTGTCATTAGAATGTGATCTGAAAATGGTTTCACTTATTGGTTGATAGAAGCATCCTCAGTCATGATAAGGAATCTCTGGCTGTGATGTGCATGCAATAATTCCACCTGTGTGGTATGGACAATTAATGGTAGAGAAGTTATTGTTAGATGGAACCCACAGAATGACTGATAGTCATTTGTTATGTTCTTAAATACTTAAGAGCACAAGAATTTAAGGACAAGAGGGAAAGTTAATGTTTTTGTTTCTCTTAGCTGTAGTGACATTTGTTAGATTTAAGGGAACAGCTTTGATGTTCAAAATAGGTTTCTCTTATTTAGAATAAGTAGCTGTTGCCTAAACTACCTGGACTGTACATACAGAAAGATTGAATGAGTTGTGCAAACCACACAGGGTGTGGAATTAACCTTTAAGTTTGGTTTGGTTTTTATTCTTTAATATTTTCTTACAGGGATGTTATGGAGATCTAGCATTCATTTAAGTATTGCTTTCACTTAGACTGACTTTTTTTCTATTTAATGGTTTTAGGCAGCTAAAACAGCTGGTTTTAGCCAGCTGTGTTATAGTTAGTACCTCACAGGCTTTAGAAACTTAAAAAGATACAGTAGTTATAAAGTGTCTTAGAAAGCAGTTCTGAGGGGCCAAGAAAATTATTGCTACCAAATTATTAGTGCTAAAGTTATCAAATTTGAAACAGTTTTAATAGTATAGATTATAATGTGAGAATTTGACTTGTTAAATAATGCAGTAGTCACAGGGCAAGTTCGTTGAAACAAAATAGAGAAAGTTTCATTCATTAAATGTAGCTAGGTAATAGCAGTGTTTTCTCTGTTGCAACAAGATTATATAATTAAGGCTAGAGAAAATAGTGTGTCTTCCCTTTGTGATATAAATTGGGAGACCTCAGAGATAATTTTTGCTGTTATTTGAAAAAAATTATCTGTTAATCTTAACAGCAAAGAAAATTTTGCTGTTAATCTTGGTGTTAGCAGTTTTGCTAGAGTTGTATAAAAAATTATTGGACAATTTGTAGCTTTAAATAACGGAACTTTCATAATAGTTCTTGTTTATCATTATAAAGTCAACAAAAAAGGTGCCACTAGTAAGAAATCGCTGAGCTAAAACATGAATTACAGTTAATGTGTCTACAAGTATATTGTGAAAATTATTCATTTGTAGTCTAGCAAAGCTATGAATTCATTTTAGTAGCTTTTCTAGTTATAAAAGTGATGCATATTCGTGATAGAAAACTTAATAAGTGTCTGAACATCTAAGTAAGCTAATAAATAATCACCTGTAACCCTGCCACTTGGAAGTAAGCTGTATTAACATTTTGATGTGTTTCCTTATGATCTTACATATATGTGTAAGCACACAGTAAATTTGAGGTACCATCTTTTTATTTACTGCTTTTTAAAAAATACAGTATCTTACTATACATTTATTTCCATGTTAAATATATCAAAAACATGATTTTGAATCACTACCTAATACTCTGCAGTATTTTGACTTATCCCTTTCCTTGCTGACGGACGGGTTTGATTGATGCCAGTGAATACGTGCTTTCTGTATTACAAAGAATGCAACTGTGGTTATTTAGGAGCTTCCCTGGTGGCTCAGACAGTGAAGAATCTGCCTGCAATGCAGGAGACCTGGGTTGAATCCCTGGATAGGGAAGATCCCTGGAGAAGGGAATGGTTTTCTACTGCAGTATTCCTAGTCTGGAGAATTCCATGCACAAAGGAGCCTGGCAGGTTATACAGTCCATGGGGTTGCAAAGAGTTGGACATGACTGAGGGACTAAATAGTTTCACTTTTTCACTTATGATTATGGAATTACTGGACTCAACATAACTAATACATTGACCAACCACTTTGACCTCTAGAAAGGTAGGAATAATAATAGTTGCACTTGCTGAATGCTTAATGTGCCACACGCTGCTCTCTGTGCTTTGCATGTGTAAACTAATTTAATTTGCATAACTCTAGGATTCTGTTATCTTTTTTACAAAAGAAGTCTTGAGACATTAAGATTTGCTTAAGGTCACTTTGCTTGGAAGTAGCAGAACCTAAGGTTCTTTTTAACCTAGGCATTCTGGCTCTAAAGTGAATGCTTTAGGAATTAATTACATCTCAAGGTTGTATCAGTTTAACTTCTACTGTATCACAGTGTCTTAGATATCTTTAATTTCATAGATGAAAAAATAGTACTTGAATGTTTTAATGTGTATTTCTTCGCCTACTTATAAGAGTAAAACTATGGATAGTCTGTAGGGAATTTTCATTTAGTTTTACATTAGAGTATTCAGCACAGGTTTTAGAAACCTGACTAAAAAGTAAAGAGACTAGAGAGCATAATAGTTAAGAGTGTGGGCTCATACACTATCAGAGTTTGAATGTCAGCTCTACCTCTTTCTAGTTGTGTTATTTTTTAACAAGGTACTTCACCACTTCTAACCTCAGTTTTCTCCTCTGTAAAATGAGATTGTAGGACCTGTCTTACATGGCTGTTGTGAGATAGAGAGTCAAGCATTAGAACAGGACCTAACAAACAGTGAGCAATTGTTGTACCAATATTTAGTCATGATTCTGCCACAGTTTTGGAGAAGAGAATGGCACCCCACTTCGGTATTCTTACCTGGAAAATTCCATGCAAAATTCCACAGAGGAGCCTGGTGGGCTTACAGTTCATGGGATCGCCAGGGTTGGACACAACTAAGTGACTGAGCACACATGGCACAATTTATATGTTAAAATTGAAGGTTATTTTTGCACGTAATTTTATTTACTATACAGTTATTTTTTAAGAAGCTTACAGATTCAATTTGTGGACCACGTTAAGAAATCAGTCTCAAAGTATATATGGGTTTGGTACTGCTGGGGTGTTTGAAAAGAATGCCACTGGCTCTTGCCGGGTAGGGGTAGATTCAAAAGAGAAAATACAGTAGTGATAGTTACTTAGTCATTGGAGTAAGTGTATAACCTTTCTGGGATAACTTTATTGAAGGAGTAAGTACTCACTTCGTGTGTACATTCTAATATGTACATTAAAGTAAGTGTTAGTCGCTCAGTCATGTCTCAACTCTTTGTGGCCCCTTTGACTGTAGCCTGCCAGGCTCCTCTGTCCGTGGGATTCTCCAGGCAAGCGGGCTGCCATATCCTACTCCAGATATGTACATTAAGTGTTTTATCTAAAAGTACATTTTGTTTTTATTTCCTTCCTTCCTTTTCTTCCACCCTCTTTTTTTTTTTTTTGTTTCACTCATGAACTAGGTTGTGGTCCCTGCTCGAAGTTTATACCAGGTCCCCTTTTCAATCCTGAAGTATTAGACACAGTGTGGATGAGTAGTGAATGATTGATTAAATGAGCAACTAGTCCTTGAAGCCAAACCACAGTAATCGATGACTTAGCTAAGTCGATTCTGGGAGTATTCCAAAATATTTGAACTCTTGCAGCTGTAAGTGAAGCCTTAATTTGTAGGTTATTAATGATCGTGTGGCAGTTTTCCTTAAAGGTTAGTTAGGCTAGTCTCCTAAAAACAATGACTTGAAAGTAAAGATGTAGATGTGTATTGGCAGTTACTTTGGATTGCGTGTCAGAAGAGCTACTTGCTAGTCTAGTCTTTTCTGTTTACTAGCTTTCTCTACATTTTACTCGCTCCACTGTGACGCCTTTCTCCCAGCCAGTTAACCATACCTGGCAAGGCCCTTCTTTCACGTCAGATTGACTACCATCTGTCACCTCTACCCGTTCTGGGAATTTGTCATCCTCTTTTCATCTGAAATTTACCTTTGACCTGAGGATACAGGCTTATCTTCTTGAATTGAGGTGTCCTATTCCCTTGTAGCTCTGTTGGGAAGGAATCTGCCTGCAATGCAGGAGACCCGGGTTCGATTCCTGAGTCGGGAAGATCCCATGGAGAAGGAAATGGCAAACCACTCCAGTATTCTTGCCTGGAAAATCTCATGGACAGAGGAACCTGGCAGTCCATGGTGTCACAAGAGTCGGACATGACTTAGCGACTACACCACCACCATTTCCTTATAGTCCATGAATCTTTGGGCCCAGATGCTAATGATTGCTGCATCTATCACTCTTGTGGCTTGGGCCCTTCTGTACTGTTCTTTGAGTGATTCCTTTGACTGTCTCCTAACTTCTTACACATGTTCCCTCAGTCATTGAAGACTTGCATGCATTCTTCACAGATATTCTCTCTAGTTTAAATTGTAACTTTATCCAGTGCGTGTGGGCAGACATTCATTTATTCATTTTAATGTATGTTTATTATGTGTTCCTACTGGCACTAAATAGTAATGGGGGTAGATCTGGCCTCTTCTCTATTACTGTGGTCTTCACTCTGTCTTGAAACTTGTTTTCCAGCTACTTTAGAAATGTTAAAACTTCATACCACATTCTGTTCTAGTCCCTTCATTTATTAGATGTAAGACTTAAGCGAACCACTTAACCTCTGCCTGTTTTCTCTTTTGTAAAAGAGAAGAAAACAACAGTACCTACCTCATAAGGTGGTTGTAAGGATAGAGTCAATAACATATAAAGTTCTTACAAGTGTCACATAATAAACACTATAAATAAATGCAACCTGTTATTATTGAATTATTCTATCCTACGTGTTGCTTGTTTTCTTCTCACATTAAATGTGCTCTGGGATCTCAAGAAGACCCCAGACTTCATTCTCCCAGGCTCTGGGGCCTGATACCAGTTGCCACTTTTCCTGTTGTCTCCCAGGGCAAGGCCGGAAATACAAGCAAAAAGCATCTTGAACCATTCCATTCATCTGTCTTCACTGCTCATGTTTTTTAAGACTATGGGGCACTCCTGGAGAAAATTGCGAGATTGTGGTCTCTAACCTTGCTGGACTTTCAGTGCCTCTGGGCAATTTTTTGTGTCCCTGTAAGCTCCGGCTCACTTTTTGCTGCTTGAACTATTTCTGTCGTCGTCCTCAAGCTCTTTATTGAGAATTCTCTTATCTCTCTTCTTCAGGAAACTTAACTACCAACGTTATCTTGTGTAAGTACATTTAGCTTTGATCTTTTTCAGTTTCATTCGTTAACCTGTATCTTTACTTATTGTCAACTCCTTCCCTTGGGACTCAGAGAAGTAAGATGTTCCTTTTTCTGTCTTCTCTACCGTGGTAACTACCATCCCATCTCCTTTGATAGCCCCATCTTCAGAGAATAGTCAGTATGTCCTTTATTAGAATATGATTTTCTTTAGAGAAGGCAGCAGGTCTCTTGGTATTGATCTTTGTCAGTGCTTTACAGTAGCATCCAACAATGTTGAGTGAATGAGCTGACAGACTCTGTATAGTTTGTTTTCTCATCCTGTAGATGGGCACTATAGCAATCTTTCTCAGAGATTAACTGTGAGGAATAAAAGAAATATTAGAAAGTGCTTGCTAATAAACAGTAAGATCACTGAGGCTGCTAAAATCATTTTCTAATCATAAAGTTAGTATTTCCAAGCATAAACGTAGTGTGTTCATGTAGAACAGGTATTGTCAAACTCTTATAGGGTCTCTGTGCTTAGTCGCTCAGTCATGTCCAACTCTTTGCGACCCCATGGACAGTAGCCCGCCAGGCTCCTCTGTCCATGGGGATTCTCCAGGCAAGAAGACCGGAGTGGATTGCCATTCCCTTCTCCAGGGGATCTTCCCTGCTGAGGGATCAAACCCAGGTCTCCTGCATTGCAGGCTGATTCTTTACCATCCGAGCCACCTGGGAAGCCTAAGAGTGGTGGAGTAGGTATCTTCAGAAATCTCCCTCTCTAGCCATTTAGAGCCATTTTTATATTGTTCTTTGTATAGAAGATTTCATTTTAAAAAGTTCTGTTGCTTTAAAATCAGTGAACAATCCAGCATTTTTAAAGTTGAGAGTCCTACTTTCCCAAGTTGATGCCATTAATGAGAAATTGAGAACAGATTCTGAAGTTGCTTTAACCACTAATCCAGAGCCTTTTGCTGCAAGAAAACATTCCTTCTTTCTGTTTTTAAAGTTGAAATGTAATTAATTTTCTTAATTTTAAAAAAAATTTCTTAATTTGACTTCCATTTATTTAAGTGAACTTTGGGTAGGGTGTGGACATGAGTTTGCTCTTTAGATGAGAAAGGTTCTAGCTAAGCAAATGAATAAAGACTTCAAAGAGATACCTTTTACCTAGTTTAAGAAAATACAAGATTCCTTAGAGATGCTTTTCTGTAAAAGCAAGCCATCATTTCTAAGAGGAATACTTTAACATACTGATTGCAAGTCATTCTTATCTAAAGCAGCTCTTAACTGAGCAATACTTAGCCAGTCTTCTCTTCTCCCCATCCTCTTGAAAGTAATAATGAAAAACTCTTCCCCCTTTCCTTTTCAATTTAATAGTATGAGAAGTTGATTTATGAGATTAATAACTGCATCATGTTGAATGTCTGCTTTGTGCTCGGCTCTGATTTAGGCTCTGTGAACTATAATTATCTCAAATTTTCACAACAGTCTTTAGATGTTACTTCTGAGGGACTGATGTTGAAGCTGAAACTCCAGTACTTTGGCCACCTGATGTGAAGAGCTGACTCATTTGAAAAGACCCTGATACTGGGAAGGATTGAGGGCAGGAGGAGGAGGGGACGACAGAGGATGAGATGGTTGGATGGCATCATCAACTCAATGGATGTGAGTTTGGGTGAACTCCGGGAGTTGGTGATGTACAGGGAGGCCAGATGTGCTGCGGTCCATGGGGTCGCAAAGAGTCTGACATGACTGAGCAACTGAACTGAACTGTTTTAAATCTGTCCTGTGGCTCATAGTGAAGTGAAAGTCGCTCCACTGTGTCTGACTCTTTGCGACCCCATGGACTGTAGCCCACCAGGCTTCTCTGTCCATGGGATTCTTCAGGCAAGAATACTGGACTGGGTTGCCATTTCTAGTAAAGTAATGTGTATTACATGTACACCTACGGAAGGGCAGAGCTGGGATTCAGATCCCAGGTGTATCTGACTCAGAAATTCATGTTCTTTCCATTACATCACACTGCCTTAATTATATTCAGTCAAAAACTTGCTAGATTCTGAAGAAGGAAATGGCAACCCACTCCAGTATGCTTGCCTGGTAAATCCCATGGACAGAGGAACCTGGCAGGCTACATTCCATGGGGTCGCATGGAGTCAGAACACAACTTAGCGACTAAACTGCCTTGCAAAATATAATAAAAGTACTGGTTTGAAAAAAGAATTTACTAGTTTCTGAAATATTTACTTTCCTAATAGGAATATATTGGGAAGTTAATTCTAAGCTTGCCCGTTAAATGATTACCCGGGGGTGGATCCACGGCCCCTGAAACTTATACACTTCAGTGCTCTCTTTATAAAAAGAACTTAAAATTAGTTTTCAAGTCTTGGAAGGAGCTTCTGCAAGTTTAAACCTCACTAGATTCAAAGTGTGTGTACCTCTCGCATGCAAGTTATAAGAACTTTAACTCAATGGAATCCTATGTTGTTCAGTAAAATTTGACTATATATGTTGCTTAAGGGGGTCCTAGTGTGTATTGACTTTAATAAAGTGGTCAAAATCATAGCCTATAAGAAAGATACATTAGTTAATGTATTTCTAAGTTAACACTATGCTTTTTAAGTTGAAGATTCATAGAAGATTCATAGTACACATTTTTAAACTTTTTTCATTTATTAGAAATTTATCTTGTTAAATATTTTAAAAAAGTGATTCCTTGAAGTTAGTGTGTTTACATACTTTTATATATAATTTTTTGTGTCTCAGAATATACTAAGAGGTGTAGGTTAAACAGTGTATGAATCTTGGAGTACAAGGATCAGATACTTTAAAATAGTTTGCTTTTCTTCATGGTATATGCAAATGAGATATGAAAGAAGTGTATTATTTTGATGAGCGTTGTTCAGTCACTAAGTCATGTCCAGCTCTTTGTAGAGGACATGGTTTCCCTGTCCTTCGCCATTTCTCAGAGTTTGCTCAAACTCGTATCCATTGTGTGGGTGATGCTGTTCAACCATCTCATCCTTTGTTGCCTCTTCTCCTTCCCTCAGTCTTTTCCAGAATCAAGGTCTTTTCCAATGAGCTGCCTCTTGGCATCCAGTGGCCACAGTATTGGAGCTTTAGCCTCAGTCTTTCCAGTGACTATTCAGGACTGATTTCCTTTAGGTTTGACAGCTTCAGGAGACTCTCAAGGGTTGTCTTCAGCACCACCATTTGAAAACATCAATTCTTGGACTCTCAGTCTTCTTTATGGTCCAACTCTCACATCCATGCATGACTTCTGGAGAAACCATAGCTTTGACTCGATGAACCTCTGTCAGCAAAGAGATGTCTGCTTTTTTTTTAGTATGTGTCGTTTGTCATAGCTTTTCTTCCCAGGAGCAAGCGTCTTTTAATTTTATGGCTACAATCACTGTCTGTGGTGGTTTTGGAGCCCAAGAAAGTGAAATCCGTCATTGTTTCCACTTTTTCCCCGTCTGTTTGCCTTGAAGTGATGGGACTGGATGCCATGATCTTAGTTTTTTGAATGTTAAGTGTTAAGCCAGCCTTTTCACTCTTTGACCCTCATCAAGAGACTCTTTAGTTCCTCTTCGGTTTCTGCCATTAGAATGGTATTATCTGCATATCTGAGGTTGAGATTTCTCCTGGCAATCTTGATTCCAGTTTGGGATTCATCCAGTCCAGCATTTCACATGGTGTACTCTGCAGATAAATAAGCAACGTGACGGTATACAGCCTTGATGTACTCCTTTTCCAATTTTGAACTAGTCCATTGTTCCATGTTCGGTTCTAATTGTGGCTTCTTGACCAGGTTTCTCAGGAGGCAGGTTAGGTGGTCTGATAGTCCCATCTCTTGAAGAATTTTTCAGTTTGTTGTGATCTTGGTTCATGCCGTTGAAGCCTAGCTTGAAGGATTTTGAGCATTACCTTGCTATCATGTGAAATGAGAGTTTGAACATTTTTTGGAATTGGCCTTTCTTTGGGATTGGAATGAAAACTGACCTTTTCCAGTCCTGTGGCCACTGCTGAGTTTTCCATATTTGCTGGCATATTGAGTGCAGCAGCGCTTTAACAGCAGCATCTTTTAGGATTTGAAATAGCCCAACTGGAATTCCATCACCTCCACTAGCTTTGTTTGTAGTAATGCTTCCTAAGACCCTTTTGAGCTTCACGTTCCAAGATGTCTGGCTCTCGTGCATGATGGCACCATTGTGGTTATCCGAGTCCTTAAGACCTTTTTTGTACAGGTCCTCTGAGTATTCTTGTCACCTCTTGGAAGCAGATCTCTTCTGCCTCTGTTAGATCCTTGCCGTTTCTGTCGTTTATTGTGCCTGTGTTTGTATGAAATATTCCCTTGATATCTCCAGTTTTCTTGAAAAAATCTCTAGTAATGTATTTGCTCCTGTTTGTTTTCATATTTTAATTGTTAAAAGCTAAAAAGACTAGAGAGAATCTGTTCTAAATCTTATGTAATAGACGGGGAAGCGGAGAACTGGAGAGGATTTACCCAGAGGATTCTCATGACTTGAATTTACGGAAGAACCATGACTTAAAAGCCTGGTTTCTGGTTAAAAACTCTTTTCTCTAGGCCAAACTAAAGAAAAGCATATAGCCTTGGTAATTTGGTGTTAATATTAGCCTATGAATTACTGATTTTGTAGTATCAGACACTCAGGTGATTTGAGTTAACATGGTTTAACAGAAGGTTCCTTAGCTCAGCACACATGGATTCCTTCATTGCTTTAACTAACTGAATAATTTTGGATAAACTCTCTAGCTTCAGTTTCTTCATTTGTAAAATTAAGAGGTTTTAAATTGGGGTTTCCTTAGGCTCATTTCTGTTCTTAAAATTTCAGTCTAGAAACTGAATGCTGGTGTGTTCTCCTGTGCCTTAGAACATTTTGTGATGTTGCAAATGTCACCTGTCTTTTCAGCTTTAGAATTTCTTTAGAATAAGAATGGTATGTTTCAGTGATGATTAAATGATTAGATGGTGATTAAATGCTAATACGAAGGAGCGGATAAGTTGATTATGTTCTTACATACTTCTTTTTGTGTAAGTTGGTAGTTTTAGAGCAATTTTGAGATGTGTTGTCAGATTTTTGTATTAATTTTATGAGCTAGGCCTTTTGCTGCATTATCACATTTGGTTTCTAGTTAGAGTCATTCAAAGACAAAACTAAGTAACGGTGGCAGTTTATACTGTTATACTCCCCCCCCCCCCCCGCCCCCTTTGGATTATGTGTAGCTTATTCTGGTGTAAACTAATTTATTTAATTAAATTTAATTAATTTATTTAATTTAATGGTGTAAACAGTTTATACAGCTGTACACATTATTTCCCAACCCAGGGAACGAACCCAGGTCTCCGGCATTGCAGGTGGATTCTTCACCAGCTGAGCCACAAGGGAAGCCCACACATTATCATAGTTTTAGAAAAACTGGGTTTACCCACTAAGAATAAAACTTTATAGAGATGAAGCTACAGAGAAGAAAGGATTGTCATTTTTTAATTGAAAGTCATAGTTTTAGATTGTAGGATAGAAATATGAAACTCAGACATGCATTTAGACATGAAGTATTTCTGTCTGAAGCGTTGCTATTACTACTTTGGGATTCCATCCAAAATATATGATTCTTGCTTTTCTATTATTTTTGTTTTCCAGGTAGATGTTTAAAGAGTTGGTTTATACTCATGACCTCTTATTGTTAATGTTTGGGATTTAATGGTATATTAAGAAAATAGGAAATGTTTTTATTTTAAATTGTTGATCTTATAGGTGTAATAACTAATTTTCTCAACAAGGAGAGTCTTTGAAGAGTTTCAGTGAATATAAATGTTGTATTCTCTGGATAAAAGGTGTTTGAGGATGCCGAGTAACATGTCTTTATCACAGAAGTAGCACCAATAGGATAGTGATAGCCTTCTTGACTCAATGAAAATATGTAACAATTGCATCTTACTTGTTGTGGTCCTTGTCAGACTATGAAATGTTATACATTTTTTCGCATAAAATCATTCACAGAGATAACAGTTGAAAGAATATTGTTCATACTTGTTGTCAGTTGTGACTTGACTTTACAGGCTAATCTGAAAACATAACCTACGTTTTTGAAAGAAATTATTTCAAAATTTTAAATTGATTTTTGAACAGCCCTCATGTCGAGAACTGAAATGCGGATTATAATAATTGAACCTTCTGTTGATGATTTAGCTTTCTCTTTATAAATGTTACCGTTGTGTAATTTAGTGATGTTAGATGCCAGTTGAGTGTAGATCAAGACTTAATTTGTAATTTCATAGTATTGTTTCAGCCTACTGTGCTTTTCTAATTGATACTCTTTCTTTCCTTCCTTGACATCAGTCATTACTTTTGGCAGCACAATTCCAGCACAGAAGGCTGTGTGTTTCTTCTTTGTAGGAAAGAAAGAAATTTATTGAGCAAGGGTTATATGTCAGATGCTTTCACAAACTTTCTTAATTGCTACACAGTATACCATCTTCTCCCATTTCTCTTCTTACAAGCAGATGAGGAAAGTGAAGTTGGAAAGTTTAAATAACTTGCCCAAAGTCTGAGTGTGTCCCACTGCGCTGTTTTCCTCAAAGCTTGGATCTTTGACTATCTTTTTGGTGGTTGAGGATACTTACAGATTAAGTGATGAGCAAATGGGATTATTGTAGACATCATAAGTCATTGTGTAGCTGTGGGTCATCAAATAAAATTCATCATTATTACTAACTCTTAACGGGAATGCCTTCACATTATCTAGGCACCATGACATGTATTAAAAAGGATACGATAAAATAAGAGAACAGACTTGATATTACTTTGAGATGCTTATAATCTGGGAGGGAGTGTCCTTACAGAATTTATGGTTTTAGTTGTATTTGTCTAGAATATTGCCATTCCACAGATATTTGTACCAAAGCAACTTTTTTATTTTTTTTTTTGAAGCTGAAGCTCAAAATTAAGATCAAGCATTTTTCCTTGTTTATTTTTTTCTAGCTGTGTCATTCTGAATTGCCTGGAATTTCAAATTCTCACCCTTTTCCCCCCACCCACCCTGTTCTAAATTTCTTGTTGAAAATTATTCACAGGGGACTAAAGACTTCTTGTCCTCTATGTGTAGTGAATGTGAAGAATACAGTTTTCTTCATTTTAGTTTTAATTGGCTCATGCTGCGGTTCTCCAGCTCTCAGTAATTACAGAACTTTCAAGATGTGTGAGTATATAATAGACTGACATCCTTTTAAGTGTAGCATTTTGAAGGTTATGTTTTTATATCTTTTAATGTAGATGAAAAGACAGATGTTTGTGAAAGAAAAGAGATTGTTAGTGTTATTTTTTCTTATTTATACTTACTAGCAGGGACATTATAATCCTGGATTGGGTACAGGTAAGGGAGTAAAGGTCACTGTTTTTTTTCTTTTCTCTTTTTATTACTCTTTGAAGGTCACTTAAAAAAAATTAATTTATTTATGGCCACACGGCATGTGAAATCTTAGTTCCCCAACAAGGGATCGAAGCCATGCCCTGTGCATTGGGAGCTTGAGTCTTAAGCACTGGACAATCAAGGAAGTCCCTTTTTTTTTTTTAATATTTTATTTTATTTGTTTGAAGGTCAGTTTTAAAAAATTGTGTTAATTTGGTTTCTAAGAGGTCTCACTAAACCTTTCTTTTCTTGCTAAATGAGTTTATTTTGCTGAACACTTTGTAACTTGAACTTGTTGGGGAAGCGTGCAGTATGTTCCTAAAATTGTGTGTGCTTAATTGTGTCTAACTCTGTGACCCCATGGACTGTAGCCTATCAGGCTACTCTGTTCATGGCATTCTCCAGGCAAGAATACTGGCGTGGGTTGGACTTCCTACTCCAGGGGATCTTCCCAACACAGGGATTGAACCCGTGTCTCTTCCATTGGCATGCAGGTTCTTTACCACTGAGCCACCTGAGAAGCTCCATACCTGAAATTAGCAAACATTAAATGTGTATATAGATGTGTATGTGTGTGCATTTTATTCTTTTGCTGAAGCATTGTTAGCACATTGCTGAGTGTATTTGCAGTTACTGCAACTTGAGTAAGTCGGTTTCTCCAATGTGATTAAAATTCTACTCAAATAATTTGGAAAGTTACTTTAAAGTGTTAGGGCTTTTAAATGACTCTGGTGTTTTTTATTGATGAGTTCAGAGTTTAACATTTAGTCCTTTTAACTTTCACTGACAGTTAAAGTTGTGTTCTCTATCAAAGATGGGTGAGACATTCATGGCATCAATTCATCACCAGTGTAGTTATCTGGCCACTGTTGTTGACATGTTCACTGATGCCAAGACCAAAGCATGTAGGAACCTGCACTTGAAGTGTATTTCCTTGGGTTTATTGTTTTTGGATTTACTTGATTTAGGGAAAGATTGTAGTTGTGGGCTCCTCCTGAAGAGCTTTTTTATCCACTATTTTTCTCCTAGTTAACATTAACTAATAAAATTAATGATTAAACATCCTTCTGAGTCGTTTAATTAGGTGAATGGGAAAATCTGAAAATACTTGATAGATGAAATTTGAGAATCCTTTGCTTGTACATTATTTGGAAAAGGTAGTTGATTATTTTAAGATTAAAATTACACTATTACATAAGCACATTAAAATATTTCTGTGTCATTGTGCTTAGTAAACTCAAATGTTTGTGTTTTCAAAATTGCATTGGTATAACATAGGTAAAACAGCATTCCCCAGACATTTGTTTATGGCCTTCTAAGTGACATTGAAGAAAAATGCACAGTCCCTTAAGTATCTCATAGTCTAATGGAGGAAAGAGATTTGTAAATGGATAATTATGGAGTAGTATGTGAGTGTAGGGAGAAGGCAATGGCACCCCACTCCGGTAGTCTTGCTTGGGAAATCCCATGGACGGAGGAGCCTGGTAGGCTACAGTCCATGGGGTCGTGAAGAGTCAGACACGACTGACCGACTTCACTTTCACTTTTCACTTTCACGCACTGGAGAAGGAAATGGCAGCCCACTCAAGTATTCTTGCCTGGAGAACCCCAGGGACGGGAGTCTGGTGGGCTGCCGTCTATGGGATCACACAGAGCTGGACACGACTGACGTGACTTAGCAGCGGCAGCATGTGAGTGTAGTGATAGATACAACCTGAGTGTCATGAAAAAGTTGAGAAAGAGTTGTTAGCTTTGCTTGAGGATTTCAGGGAGGGATTTTTGGAGGATGTGACACTTGAACTGTGTTCAGAAGCTGTGTAAGATATCAAGAGGCAGAAGAGGGGCGTATAAAGAAGACATGAGAGGGTGGTGTGCAGAAGGGAGGTATGACAGTGCAGGAAGTGAATGTAAGATAGGTTGCAGTGAGTGACAGATGAAGTAGGCATAGACTGGATCATCAAGTGTTGTGTTCGCTTTTTAAAGGGCCACTGCCTCCTCCCACCCGTGCTAATAGGAGCTGGATTTTGAACAGGGCTGTGATGCTCATGTGTTTTATTTTAAAGGGTGGATTTTGAGGAAAATAGTTTCTAAAAGGTTATTAGAGTTCAGTTCATGATGCCTGGAAGACTGTTGCAGTCATCTAGAAGAAAGTTTTAGGGCAGCAGTATTCAGGATGAAAGATTGGAAGCATGTTTGAGAAATCTCTTGAGCCTGATGTTGGAAGCCCTTGATGATTGGATGAGAGAGAGGAAAGAAGCAAAGTTAAGGCTTATGCTTTCAGCTTGTATAACTAGGTGGTTTGTGTTGGCCACTCCTGAACTAGAGAATACAGAAAGATTTGGGTGGGTTTGAAGAGTGAGTTTACCAGAAAGTTTGGACATGATAAATTGATTTGTGTCTGGAGGATTTTGTTGGGCATGTCCAGCATACCATAGTTTAGACTTTGGGGTTACTGCTGGGCTGGCAGTATAGATTTGGGAGTAATTAACACGTTAGCCACTCATTTATCTTCTTTGAGATACGGACCAAACTTGTTCAGAAATCTGGTAAGGGCTACTGACCCACCATCCAGAAAAGAAGTGCACACACAAAATTTTGCAAAATTTTCTATGCAGTTTTAGGGGACTCCAGAATCCATTGCCAGTCTAAAACTTTGTACATTTTAGAATCCTGGGAGCGTTCATAGTAGTTGTGACCATTATGATGAATGGAAATGCATGCGGACCCAGTGCAGAGTGAATAGAAGAACCAAGGACAGAGCTCTAGGGATTAAAATCATGTAAGTGACACTGGGAGAATAGGCGATATGAAGTAGGAGGATACTGTTTTTGAAAGAAGGCTACATTTTATTGACTTGCATTTAGCATAGTTGTGCTCTTGTTCAGTCCCTTAAGTTGTGTCTGACTTTTAGGCTTCCTTGTGGACTATGGCCCACTGGAAACAGTGGCAGACTTTATCTTCTTCGGCTTCAGAATCACAGTTGTGTTCTTAAGGTACTTTTGTTTTAGCTGTTTATTTGCTAAGCTTGAAAAACTGTTTTTTCCCTGACATTTGATTTCCGTAGATGAGAGTTTAAGAGATCCTGTCACTGTTGGTCAGCATGTGAGGGATTATATAGTAGTCCCTCAGTGTCCGTGGGGGACTGGTTATAGGACCCCTGCAGATACCAGGATCTGAGGGTGCTCAGTGAAGTGAAAGTCGCTCAGTTATGTCCGACTCTTTGCAACCCCATGGATTATACTATACAGTCCGTGGAATTCTCTGGACTGAAATACTGGAGTGGGTAGCCTCTCCTTTCTCCAGGTGATCTTCCCAACCCAGGGATTGAACCCAGGTCTCCTGCATTGCAGGTGGATTCTTTGCCAGCTGAACCACCAGGGAAGCCCAAGAATACTGGAGTAGGTAGCCTATCCCTCCTGCAGCAGATCTCACCGACCTAGGGATCAAACCCGGGTCTCCTGCATTACAGGCGGATTCTTTACCAGCTGAGCTGTCAGGGAAGCCCTTGAAGGTGCTCAAGTCCCTTGTATACGATGCCAGAGTACAGTCTGCTCTGTATCTGTGAGTTCCATAGCTATGGAGGGCTGGCTATATGGTGCCCTGGCCTGGGCTGAATTTACCAATATTTGCATTTAATCCTCGTGATAGTCTTTTGAGATAGATGTTGTTATTAAATTAAACCCCCTTTAAAGTGAGGAAATAAAGGTTTGTTGTTTGTTAGTCACGTTCCACTCTTCTGCTACCCTGTGTACTGTAGCCCGTCAGGCTCCTCTGTCTAAAGGATTCTCCAATACTGGATTGCCATTTTTTCCTTCAGGGGATCTTCCCAACCCATGGATCAAGCCCACATGTCGTGCATTGGCAGGCGGATTCCTTACCAGTGAGCCACTAGGGAAACCTCAATAAAGGTTTAGAGAAGTTAAGTAATTTTGCCCAGCGTTGCATGGCTTGTGCATTTAGCAAAGCCATGACAAATCTAGGCATGGTGGGCAGCAAAATCTGTGTTCTCTACTATTAATAATAAACTGTACTGTGTTTACCAAGATTGTCAGTGATTACTGATAGTACTGCTTTACCCAGTTAGCACAGAGGGATGGGAGGTGAGTCCAGTGATCTGAAAATATGGATTCCGACTCCAGCTCTCTGATTTTGGGGTAAGTCATTTAACTTCTCTGGGTCTATTTTTGTCTTTGTTTGAGCATTTTTATGCTTCAGCAGTCATGAGAAGAAACATTTTGTCCTGTGTCTTCACCTCTACCTATAATGCACAAATACTGGGGAAAATATACATAAACTTCTTGGATTTTAAAATAATTTGTATATGTGAGAAATGATTCTTTCATTATAATGTAAGAGCATTTGTACAGTACTTGAAACTTACTAGTTTATCTTAGTAACTTCTATATTTTATACTAAAAGTATCTTAAAAATACTTTACTTTCTAATAGAAAATTTAGTAATTCATGCTGAGTAGAGACCCTCCTATGTGTTATTTTTAGTTTCCATGGGATCTTTGTTACAGAGCCTGAAAAGATCATTTAAGGTTTTGCTGAACTTTTATTTAGCAGTATAATTATCTCTGGCATTTTCAGTCCACAGTAACTGCTCTTCTTTGTTTCAAACATTCTTCTTTATATGTTCAGTATTTAACCTCAGGAATGGTGTCTTAGTCTGCCTTATTGTAACCTCTATATATACTGTCAGCAAACTGTTAAAAAAAAACACATTTCACACGTATGGACTGTTCGAGGCCATCATTATCACATTGTCTTGTGGCCTTTATTTGTGCAAAGTTGTAAAAAGCCACATCTTATTTATATTTTATATGGATGGCATCCTCTGTATGAGGGTATCAAATAGGTTGTAGCTTAGATATAACAGTAAAGTCTCTTAAGGCTGTTTCAGAGCAGTCTCTGATAGACCTGGATTTGAATAAAGTTTGAGAAACAAGATAGTTGTTGTTTTCTAAAGAGTTCATTTTAAAGCTCTCCAGAAAAGATTAGAATAATAAGACTTAGTTTGAGTCATCTGCCTAAGAATCCTTTTGACTGGGAGTTGAACTTGTTTGACTGAAAAAACTGTTTTTGCCTACCTACTCCTTCCTCTTTTCACATTCATACCCTTTGGACAGGACTTGAAGAGGATTCTTTTTTCTTTTTTTTTTTTTAGTGTCTTAAAAAAAAAAATCTCTTTCTTTATTGAGATAAGCTATACCTATTAAACATATGCAACTTGATGAGCTTGGAGGTAAGTATTCATTTGTGAAGAGATTGCAGTATATGCAATAAATATATCCATCACCTCCAAATTTTCTTCCAGCCCTCTTTGGAGAGGATTTTATTAGTTAAGTATCTTATCCATTTCAAGTCAGAAGTAGACATGAATCAGATGAGTAATTGATGTAGTGTTTCCCTGGTTGTGAACAGAGAACTTGTAGGTCTTATGTGGCTGCTTCCTGAGAGATAAGTAGAAAATTTATCAACAAGTGTTTGTTAAATGCCAGGTATTATTTTAATGGCTGAGTTTATTCAGTAGTGAGGAAAATCCCTGCTTTCATGGAACTGATATTTGACTGGGAAGAGAGGGGCCAGGAAAAGAAATAATGTGAGGTTGGAATTTGATGGTCACTAGTAGGAGGGACGGGCTTCCCTGGTGGCTCAGTGGTAAAGAATCTGCCTGCCAATCAATGCAGGAGACATGGGTTCCATCCCTGGGTCAGGAAGGATCCCCTGGAGAAGGAAATGGCAACCCACTCCAGTATTCTTGCCTGGGAAATCCCATGGACAGAGGATCATGGTGGACTACTGTCCATGGGGTTGCAGAGAGTGGGAGACGACAGCAGCAAGTAGGAGGAGGCTGCTGCTTTAAATAGAGTAGATAGTTAAAACTTCATTTTAAGGTGACTTCATTAAAGGTTGAGCAGCGTTAGTGTTTGATAAGGGCATGAGCCATGCAGATATCTGGGGGAAGACCATTTCCAGACAGAGAGAATAGCAAAAACCACCTTGAAGTGAACTTGTTATCATGTTCCAAGGAATAACAAGGACGCTGGTAGGGCTGGAATAGAGAGAGCAAGGAAGAAGGATAGATGAAGTCAACAGAGATTATCAGGTCAATTAAGAGTTGGTAGGATAGTGCTTAGGACTCTGACTTTAACTCCAAGAGAAGTCACCCACCGAGGGCTGTGAGCAACCAAGTGACATGATTTGGCTTGTTTTCAGAAGGGTCACTCGGATTGCTTTATGATAGTGGGCCAAGAGCAGAAATAGACCAGTTAGGAGACTGTTGTAGTAATCTGAGAGATAATGGTGGTTTGGACTAGATGAGTAACAGAGGAAGAAGTGAGGACTTAGTTTTGGGTGCATTCTGAAGATCAGTTCGGTTGCCCAGTTGTGTCTGACTGTTTGTGATGCCACGGACTGCAGCATGCCAGGCTGTCCAGGATGGACAGGAGGTCCATCATCAATTTGCAGAGCTTGCTCAAACTCATGTCCATGAAGTCGGTAATGCCATCCAACCATCTCATCCTCTGTCATCCCCTTCTCCTCCTGCCTTCAGTCTTTCCGGCATCAGGGTCTTTTCCATCAAGGCATTTCTTTGTATCAGGTGGCCAAAGCATTGGAGCTTCAGCATCATTCCTTCCAATGACCATTCAGGACCGATTTCCTTTAGGAGGGACCGTTTAATCTCCGTGCAGTTCAAGGGACTGTTAACGGTTTTCTCCAACACCACAGTTCAGAAGTATCAATTCTTCGGCACTCAGCTTTCTTTCTAGTCCAGCTCTCACATCCATGCATGACTACTGGAAAAATAATAGCTTTGACTAGATGGACCTTTGTTGGCAAAGTTATGTCTCTGCTTTTCAATATGCTGTCTAGATTGGTCATAGCTTTTCTTCCAAGGAGCAAGTGTCTTTTAGTTTCATGGCTGCAGTCACCATCTGCAGTGATTTTGGAGCCCAAGAAAATAAAGTCTGTCACTCTTTCCATTGGTTTCCCATCTATTTGCCATGAAGTGATGGGACCAGATGCCATGGTCTTAGTTTTTTGAATGTTGAGTTTTAAGCCAACTTTTCCATTCTCCTCTTTAACTTTGATCAAGAAACTCTTTAGTTCTTCTTCACTTTCTGCCGTATGGGTGGTGGTATTTGCATATCTGAGGTTATTGATACTTCTCTGGCAATCTTGATTCCAGCTTGAGCTTCATCCAGCTGGCATTTCGCAGGTTGAAAAAACAGGGCAACAATATACCACCTTGACATATTCCTTTCCTGATTTGGAACCAGTCAGTTGTTCCATGTCTGGTTCTTTTTTTTTTTTTCTTCTTTTTTCTTTTCCCCATGTCTAGTTCTTACTGTTGCTTCTTGCCTTGCATACAGGTTTCTCAGGAGGCAGGTCAGGTGGTCTGGTATTCCCATCTCTTTCAGAATTTTCCACAGTTTGTTGTGATTCACACAGTCAAAGGCTTTGGCGTAGTTATTAAAGCAGAAGTAGATGTTTTTCTGGAACTTTCTTGCTCTTATGATGATCTAGCAGATGCTGGCAATTTGATCTCTGGTTCCTCTGCCTTTTCTAAATCCAGCCTGAACATCTGGAAGTTCTTGGTTTATGTACTGTTGAAGTCTCGCTTGGAGAATTACTTGTCTCCAAGTAATTGTCTACAGTTGTCTACAAGTCTCGCTTGAGTATCGCTTTGCTAGTGTGTGAGATGAGTGCAATTGTGCAGTAGTTTGAGCATTCTTAGGCATTGCCTTTCGTTGGGATTGGAATGAAAACTGACCTTTTCCAGTCCTGTGGCCGCTGCTGTGAAGTTACTCAGTTGTGTCTGACTCTTTGCGACCCCGTGGACTGTAGCCCACCAGACTTCTCCATCCATGGAATTTTCTAGGCAAGAGTACTGGAATGGATTGCCATTTCCTTCTCCAGGGGATCTTCCCAACCCAGGGATAGAACCCACGTCTCCTGCATTGCAGGTAGACACTTTACCGTCTGAGCCACCAGGGACACTGCTGCATTTTCAAAATTTGCTGGCATATTGAGTGCAGCATTTTCACAGCATCACCTTGTAGGATTTGAAAGAGCTCAGCTGGAATTCCATCACCTCCACTAGCTTTGTTTGTAGTTATGCATTGGAAGGCCCACTTGACTTGGCACTCCAGGATGTCTGGCCCAAGGTGAGTGATCACACCATCGTGGTTATCTGGGTCATGAAGATCTTTTTTGGTATAGTTCTTTTGTGTGTTCTTGCCATCTCTTCTTAGTATCTTCTACTTCTGTTAGGTCCATACTGTTTCTGTCGTTTATTGTGCCCATCTTTGTATGAAATGTTTTCTTGGTATCGGAATTTTCTTGAAGAGATCTCTAGTCTTTCCCATTCTGTTGTTTTCCTCCATTTCTTTACATTGATCACTGAGGAAGGCTTTCTTATCTCTCCTTGCTGTTCTTTGGAACTCTGCATTCAAATGGGTATATATATCTTTCCTTTTCTCTTTGCCTTTTGCTTTTCATCTTTGGTTGGCTATTTGTAAGGCCTCCTTAGACAACCATTTTGCCTTTCTTTTTCTTGGGGGTAGTCTTGATTAGGAGAGATACCTTCTACACTTCATGGCTTGGCTTCTGTTGAGATTCACCTATATATTAAGCCACATTTATTGATAGGTTTATATCACATCACTTCGTATTTTGAGATCTTCAGGAATTATTTTTTAATGGCAATTTTAGGAAATCCCTGCCTGCTTGCTTAGTTGTGTCTGACTGTGACCCTTTGGACTGTAGCCCACCAGGCTCCTCCGTCCATGGAGTTCTCCAGGCAGGAATACTGGAGTGGGTTTCCATTTCCTTCTCCAGGGAATATTCCTGACTCAGCGATCGAACCTGCGTATCCTGACTCCTGCATTGCAGGCGAATTCTTCACTTACTGAGCCACTAGGGTAGCCCATTTTTAGGAAAAACAGGATTTATGTAACCGGTAAAATTTGTAAAATGATAAGTTCCCACTATTATATACGTAGGGCTCTGAAAAATTCAAATGTTGTGAGAACTTCAATGCTATTTTTGATCATGGAAAATGTTGCCTATTTTTGTGAATACTTGGTTTCATCAGGTAAAACAAGCAGTATGTTTTGGAATTTAGAGCCAAGGAAAAGATAACTTAGTATCAAGTGGCTCTGGCAGTCTCAGGCACACCTTGTTTTACTGTGCTTTTGCTTTACTGCACTTAGCAGATAACTGCATTTTTTTTTTTTTTTAACAAATTGAAGGTTTATGGCAACCCTTTTCAGTGTGTTTCTGATGAACATTCCTGATAGGTGGGAAGAGGTCAAAATACCAATATTGACACAAGTTTGGTAGAAGTTAATTCCAACCCTCTTGGATGACTTTGAAGGGCTCACAGGTTGGAAGAAGTAACCTTAGATGTGGTGCGAGTAGCAGAAAAACTAGACTTAGCATTGGAACCTTAAAGTGTGTTAGTCGTTCAGTTATGTCCAACTCTTTGTGACCCCAAGGACTGGAACCCGCCAAGCTGCTTTGTCCATGGTGTTCTCCAGGCAAGAATACTGGAGTGGGTTGTCATTCCCTTCTCCAGGGGAATCTTCCTGACCCAGGGATTGAACCTGCGTCTCCTGCGTTGCCAGCATCACAGGCAGATTCTTTATTGGCCGAGCTACCAGGGAAGCCTATAGGTGAACAAGGAAAATGGTTTCTTTCTTTTTTTTTTTTTGTGGAAAATGGTTTCTTAAGATGAAATGTACTTCTGGTACAGATACTGTGAAGGCTGTTGACATGACAACGAAGGATTTGTTACATAAACTTAGTTGATGAAGCAAGTTTGAAAGGACTGACTCCACTTCTTACTGTTGGTAAAATGCCGTGAAACAGCGTTGCATGCTACAGAGAAATCATTGTTGAAAGGAAGAGTTTATTCATGTGGCACATTTCATTGTTATCTTATTTGAAGAAATTGCCACAGCCATCCCAGCATTCACCAGCCACCCCTGATCAGTTTGCAGCCATCAACACCTTGGCAAGATCTTCACCAGCAGCAAGATTATAACACTTGGAAGACTCAGATGATGGTTAGGGTTTATTTGCAACAAAGTATTGTAAAATTAAGATGTGCATTGTTTATTTAGACATAATGCTATTGCCCACTTAATAGCCTATATAATGTAAACGTAAGTTTTATTTGCACTAGGAAACCAAAAGATTCATGAGACTCGCTTTAACAAAAAAATCTGTGTGACTTGCTTTATTTCAGTGCTTGGTTTATTGCAGTGGTTTGGAATCAGAACCATGGTATCTTCAAGGTATGCCTATATTTTTAAAACAGTGGAAAACCCTACTTTTAAAATCACACAAAGGCAGTATAAATCATGCCAATTAGGGGAAACAGCCCACCCTGGAATGGTTCTGAGGCATTGCATGAGTGCCATCGATCTGATCAACCTGTCATATTACAGGAAGAGGAACTACAGAATGTATAGGTTAAGTAACTTAGTCAAAGTTTTGTAACTGCCCTGGGTAACTGTCTGCAAATACAAATTTGATTGTTTAGCTCCTGGGTGAACACTGAAATGCTTTCGATTTCTAAGAAGTCACACACACCTCTTAACATGATAGTGTGTCTGTGGTAGCCTTAAATGTTTTCTTCTTTTTTTTTCTTTTTAGCACATGCACTGTATTATTCATGTACCATTTGATGTTTTTAATACATGGTGTATATTTCAGTGCAAAATAGTGCCAAATACAAATGTCTGTATTTTTTTTTTTTTTAACCTTTTTTAACCTTTTTTCTTTTTTTTTCAGTGGGTTTTGTCATACATTGATATGAATCAGCCATGGATTTACACGTCTTCCCCATCCCAATCCCCGCTCCCACCTCCCTCTCCATCCGATTCCTCTCAAAACATCCCACCCTCGCCTTCTCCCACAGAGTTCAAAAGTCTGTTCTGTACTTCTATGTCTCTTTTTCTGTTTTGCATATAGGGTTATCGTTACCATCTTTCTAAATTCCATATATATGTGTTAGTATGCTGTAATGTTCTTTATCTTTCTGGCTTACTTCACTCTGTATAAGGGGCTCCAGCTTCATCCATCTCATTAGGACTGGTTCAAATGAATTCTTTTTAATGGCTGAGTAATATTCCATGGTGTATATAAATGTCTGTATTTTTCAGAGGTTTATCTATATTGGAATTAAGTTTTGTCCTGAGTTTGAAGATTTTTTAAAGAAGAAAGTCCTTTTCAGTAGTCCATATCATCATTAATTATATGGCTCAGTTCTGGTTTCAGTAAAGTTGAGAATTAAAATCTGAATTATTACTTTTAGTTGATAAAATTGCTTGGTGTTACCTAAACATTAGGATTGGCTTGCTGGGATTTGCCCCAGGCATTTAAACTTAGAGCGTGAAAAAGTTTTAATTAATGATTAAAAATAAATGTGTGTGTGTTAGAGGGTGGGGGGTTAATGTATAGATTATTAATATCCTTCGGCTCTCTAACCATGAGCTCCTGTGACCTTGGGTCAGTCAGGACCTTGTCAGTCCTTTCGGCTCCCACTCATGCTCCTACCTGCTAGCCTCTCCTGTCATACCCTTTCCACCTTCTTCCCTTCGCCAGCAATTTGATTGATTTGAAGATGTATTTCTTACAACTTGGATGTCAGTTTATCATTGAACACAGCGAACTTATGTTATTATGGCATTGAAAAATATAGGTTTTGTTTTGATTTACTAATCCACTTTAATCTTTGCTAAGGGTGTAATAAAAAGGACAGGGAAAGCTGTGTTCACAGAAATGGAGGATGTAGTATGTCTATTTGAATTATTGCAGAGGCCTCAGTAAAGGTTGGTGTGCTCAAAAATAATGATTCTTCATTGTTAGGCATTCAGGTTGCTTTTTTGAATAATGATTGTGGCATCATTGCTTATGTAAATAATACAGTAATGAAACAGGACCCAATTTGAGAACATAAACATTGCAAATTTTAAAAAATCAATATACAATAAAATTAGCCTTTTAATTTCATGTACGGTTCTGTGAATTTTAGCCCATTTATAGGTTTATGTAATTGCTATCACAGTCAGTATGGAATATCCTTCAGCCCCAGAAAATTTCTGTTTTTCCTTTGTAATCACATCCTTCTTCCACCCTTAATACTTGGCAACCACTGATCTGTCAGTGTAGTTTTGTTTTGTCAATAATGTTATATAAATGGAATCATACAGTTCGTAGCCTTTGAGACTAACTTCTTTCATTCACATAATTATTTTGTAATTGAGCCAGGCTGTTGTGTATATCAGTAGTTTGTTCCTTGTTACTGCTGGGTGATACTCTCTTGTTATCAGTGTATCAGTTTGCTCATCCATTTACCTGCTTATTGCAAGACATTTGGGTTGTATAGTTGCTTCTGGTTGTGATAGAGTTGCTGTGAACATTTTTGTGTAAGTTTCTGTGCGGATACAGGTTTTCGTTTCTCTAGGATAAATCCCTAGGAGTGGGGGATTGCTGGGTCATGTGGTGAGTGTGTGTTTAACTTCATAAGATACTGCCAGACTGCTTTCTTGTGGGACTGTGCCGTTTGTATCCACACTAGCAATGTATGAAAGTTTTAGCTGTTCAGAATCTGTGTCAGGACTTGACACTGTCAGTATTGTAGCCATTCTAATGGGTGTGTGTAGTGGTATCTTATCATGCTTTTAATTTGCCTTTCCTTCCTGCCTAAGGTTGGTGAACATCTTTTCATGTGCCAAATTGCCTTTTTATATCTTACTTGGTTGAGTGTCTGTTCAAGTCTTTCCGCCATTTAAAAGTTCTGTTTGCTTGCTTTCTTGAGTTGTAAGAGTTTGGGGTTTTTTTGTTTTTATTCTTGGTACAAGTCATTTGATACTTTCTCCATGTCAGTAGTTTGTCTTTTTAATTGTTTTAACAGTACTTGTAGAACAAAAGATTTCAATTTTGATGGAGCCCATTTTATCA